>NW_028288997.1:612964-919447 GCF_059628265.1 Tinamus guttatus | reverse complement strand
GGTCCCGCCCCCTCCGCCTCCCCCTATTGGCTGCGCGGGCGTCCCCTCCGCCTCCCCATTGGCGGCCCGCTCGCCGCCCCCTCCTCCCCGCCAAGCAGCGGCGGCGGGGGGCGTGTCCGTGGGCGGGGCTTGCCCCGGCGGGGCGGGGCGATGCTGGCGGCCGCCGCGGGGAGGGGGCTGCGCGCTTTGGCCCTGCCGGGCTCCCGTCTGCGGCGCGCGGGCCGCGCTCCCGCCATGGACCTGGGCCCGCTGCGGAAGAGCTACCGGGGGGACGAGGAGGTGGCGGCGCCGGGGGCACCGGGAGGGCGGCCTGGGCCGAGGGAACCCCCCCCCGCCCCGGTCCTGGGGCTGCTGTGACCCCCCCTCCCCCGTCCATGTCCCCGGGAGAGGGGTGGGACAGGGACCCCCCTGCTCTGCGCGTGTCCCCGGTCCCGACGTGACCCCCGTCCTTGTTTCGGTGTGACCCCCCCCCCAACCCGGTGTGACCCTCCCGGTGCCGAGGTCACCGCCCCCATCCCGGTGTAACCTACCCCCCCCCATACACATCCTCCCCCGTCCTGGTGACTGTCCCGGTCCCGGTGTGACCAACCGGGTCTCACTACGACCTCCCCCCGTCCTAGTGACCGTCCCGGTGTGACCCACCGGGTCTTGCCGCGATCCCCCCTCCCCATCCTGCCGTGACCCCCCCGTGCCGAGCTGACCCCCCCAGCCCCCTCCCCGGTGACCATCCCGGTCCCGGTGTGACCCACCGGGTCCCACTGCGACCTCCCCCTGCCCCGTGTCCTGCCGTGACCCCCCCGTGCCGAGGTGACCCCCGGTCCCCGTTGCCGCCGGTGTCCGCAGGCCTTCGAGGAGCAGCACTTGGCCTCCCGTGACCCCATCGCGCAGTTCGGCGCCTGGTTCGCCGAGGCCGCGCGGTGCCCGCTCGTGGGGGAGGCCAACGCCATGTGCTTGGCCACCTGCACCAGGTGACACCCCCGTCCCCGCGCGTGTCCCCCGCCGCGGGGACGCGGCCGCTCCGTCCCGGCGCCGCGCTCACCCGCGGCCCCGCAGGGACGGGCGGCCCTCGGCCCGCATGGTGCTGCTCAAGGGCGTCGGGCCGGACGGCTTCCGCTTCTTCACCAACTACGAGAGCCGCAAGGGCAAGGAGCTGGTGAGTCCCGCGGCCCCGCAATGGCCCCGCGGTGGCCCCGTGGCCCCCGCTCGACTCACACCTTCTCCTGCCGTCCTCCTGCTCCAGGACTCCAACCCCTTCGCCTCGGCCGTGTTCTACTGGGAGCCCCTCAACCGCCAGGTCTGTGGTTGCCGCTGGTGCCCGCAGGGTGCCGGGGGGCAGCTCCTGGGCGCCTTGGTGCCATGCTGGGGACGACCCCGCGCAGGGTGGCACGTTGGCTTCCCTGCCTGCAGCTGGCGGCTTTGGGCGCTCGGTGGCTCCTGCCTCCCTTTTGCCCTCCCCTGGGCCGTGGCAGAGACGTGGGGCTCTTGGGGACGTCCTCGTGCGTGGAGGGAGGGTCGGGCGATGGAGCGGGGCTGCTCGGGGGATCCCATCCGGCCCTGCCCGCGCAGGTGCGGATCGAGGGCTCCGTGAAGCGGCTCTCGGAGGAGGAATCGGAGCGGTACTTCCACTCCCGCCCCAGGAGCAGCCAGATCGGCGCCGTCGTGAGCCACCAAAGCACCGTCATTCCGGACCGGGAGGTGAGAGCTGCGGGGCTGGCGCTGTCCCTGTCCCGCAGGGCCCTGGGGTCCCTCTCCCTGCTCTGCCGGTGCCCCGGGGCTTCACTGCATCTCCATTTTCCCCCCAGTATTTAAGGAAGAGGAAAGCGGAGCTGGAAGAGCAGTACAAGGAGACAACAGTGCCGAAGCCGGCGTACTGGTGAGTCCCGCAGTGCGACACGGGGTCGTCCTGCTTGGAAAGGACCTGCAGGATCACGGAGTTCAACCGTAACCCTGCGACACCGAAGCCGTTAACCCGCCTCCCCGAGCGCCCCGTCCACACGTCTCCTGAGCGCCACAGGGACGGTGACTCCCCCCGGGCATCCTGTTCCAGCGCTTCACCACTCTTCCCATGTAGAAGTTTTCCCTAATATCTAACCTGTAGCTCCCTGATCAGCATCACCGCTAACCGCAGGAGCTGGGGGCTTCCTTGTGTCCCCAGATCCAGAGTGTGTCTGGATCCGGGGCCAGGAGATGCCAGGACAGCCGGTACCCCCCGGCGCCGCTCGCCGTGCGCACGGGCCGGCCCGGGGCTCCCTAACGGCCCGTGTTTCCCTCGCAGGGGGGGCTACGTCCTGCAGCCGGACGTCGTGGAGTTCTGGCAGGGCCAGACCAGCCGCCTGCACGACCGCATCGTGTTCCGGCGCCTGCGGGACGGCGCGGCGCCGCCGGGCCGCCTGACGCACCGCGGGGAGGGCGCCTGGCTGTTCGAGCGCCTCTCGCCGTGACGCTCCGAGGGCAGCGGTAGCTCTGCCGGCCCCTCCTGCACTTCCCAGGGCTGCCCTCGCCCTGCCCTTCCCGGGAAAACAGCGTCCGGCCCCAGCGTCAGCGGCTCCCGGAGGTGGGTGCCCCCCGGGCAGCACGAGGAGCAACCGCTCCCCGTGCGCCTGGCAGCTACTTAATCATGTTGGTGATCGTGGCAGTATCGTGAGAGACCCCAGAACACCCTGTCGTGCCCTGCTACTAGGACCAATTTTAGCTGAAATCGTGCAATTTGCTCGTTCTGTGCAATAATGTGTTTGACTGTGGCTCCGACGGCCCCGCCAGTGCTGGCGGCGGCCGCGCGCGTCCCCGCCGGGACCCCGGTGCTCGGCCTGGCCGTACCCGCGGCCCCGGCGCTGCTCTTGTGCAAATTTGCTGAAAATAAACCCTGGTGGGAGCAGAGGCGGCTGCGGCTCCGTGCGGGGTCGTTCTGGCTCCGTTCGCGCTCTGGGCAGGCTCCGTTCCAGCTCCATGCGGGGTCTGTGCCAGCTGCATTCCGGCTCCGGGCAGGCTCCGTTCCAGCTCCATGTGGAGTCTGTTCTGGCTCTGTTTCGCCTCCGTGTGGGGTCCGTCCTGCCTCTGTGCGGGCTCTGTGCCAGCTCCGTTCCAGCTCCATGTGGGCTCCATTTCGGCTCCGTTCCGGCTCTGTGCCAGCTCCGTTCCAGCTCCATGTGGGCTCCGTTTCGGCTCCGTTCTGGCTCCGTGCCGGCTCCGCGCTCCGGCAGAGGGAGCCGGCCGCCCGCGCTGCCGCGGGGTGGGAATCCCTCCGCTCAGACCCCGGCAGAGGGTGCTGGCGGCCCGGGAGCCGCTGGCTGCTTTTCCCACCTCTCTTGGGCCGCGTCCCAGTGAAACCGGCCCTGATAACCTTTGTCCTCCCCAGCTCCGTGCACATATTTGCTTTCTCGCTCGTTTGCTCCCGGGATTGCAGGGTTGAGCTCCGGCTTTCACTGGCTGCAGGGAGTCCGGCTCTTCCCGGGCTGGGCACGGAGGGTCCCTGGACCCGTCCGACTCCTGCGGCGTTGGCCGGGGTTTCTCATGGCCGGGGGCTCCGCTCTGCCCCGGAGCCGCAGCCTCCCGGCCTGTGGCCCCAGGGCACACGTGGATGCGCTGGGCAAAGACCCTTCCCTGCCCGCACTGGATCCGCACAGGGATGCTGGTACCGGGGAGCTGCTCCGGCTGGATCCGTGCAGGGACCCCAGTACCGGGGAAGCTGCTCCCACTGGATCCACGCAGTCACCCTGGTACCAGGGAGCTGCTCCAGCTGGATCCGTGCAGGGACCCCAGTACCGGGGAAGCTGCTCCCACTGGATCCACGCAGTCACCCTGGTACCGGGGGGCTGCTCCAGCTGGATCCGTGCAGGGACCCCGGTACCAGGGAGCTGCTCCCGCACTGGATCCCTGCAGTGACCCCGGTACCGGACGCACTCGGCGCCTGCATTGAGCCCCTTGCTGGGAGCCCGGTCGGTGTCACCGTCCCTGCCCCTCCATTTGCAACGTGGCGCCTTCCCAAGGCGTCTCCCTGTCTGCGGAGCGGCCGTCCCCATCCCGCCGGCCCCCGACGTGGGGACACCGGGAGGTGTCAGGTTGACATTATCCTTAAGGGATACGGATAATGGGAGCAGCTTGGCACCTGCTGCGCTTCCTGCTTGTCCCAGGGCTCGGAGCACTTGGCTTTCTCCTCCTCCCCCACCTCTTCCTGCTTTCCCCCGTGGGCAGGAACCTCCGCGGTGCCAGCGCGGGACAAAGAGCAGCCTGTGAAGCCGCCGTGTTTGGAGAGCAAACAGAGCCGCCGGCTGCTGCCCGGGGCTTGAACCGCAGCCCTGGGCACAACCCGGCCCTTCCGAGAGCCGGGAAGTCGCTGCCTGCTCTGTTCTCCCCCTGCGGGTCTGTCCCGGGCCGGGGTGCTGCTGGCGGCCACCTCCCTCTTGTCCCCCCTGTCCCCTCCTGCGTGTGGCACCGCTGGGGTCCCCATATGGGTGCAGCTGGCACCGGTGGCACAAGGACCCACGCGGGCACCGGTGCCTGCAAGGGGAGGGTCACCGGCACAGGGACGGGGCTGGGATCCCTCCGTGTCTCCCGGCAAAGCTCCCGGCTGCGCCGGGCAGCCCCCGACTCCCTGTGTTCCCAGAGCCGGTTTATTCACAAAGAGCAGAAGCAACAGCCGAGGCTCCCGGGAATCCCGTCGGAACAGGCGCTCCCGGGCTGCATCCATTCCTGCTGCCGCATAGAGCCGTCGGCTTCCTCCCGCGGTGGGAGCAGCCCATTCCTGGAGCCGGTTACAGGTGGGAATTCCAGGTCTCTCCCGGAAGGCTGGAGCCCTCTGAGGCCGCCGGAGCAGCGCGGGGCCCGCAGGGATTCACCGGCTGCTGTTACTTCCTGGAGGAGAGGGAGACGGCGCTTTGGGCAGCGCCGGCTCTGGGGAACGGGATGAACTCCTGAGTGCAAAGATCAGCGCAAACAGCCCCGTGCTGGGCACCACCGCCCCGAAGGAGCCGGCGCCGGCGTCCGTGAGCGCCGCTCGGACACGAGCGCTCCGAGCGGAGCCTTTGGCTGGGGACAGCAGAGGGGTTTCCAGAGGGTCTCATCTCCGCGGGAGAGGAGCCAGGGACATTGTGGCATTGGGCACGCGGAGCCGCGGGCGCCTGCCCGGCTCTGCTCCCCCCGGCTCAGCCCGACCGGCTCCTCCTCATCCCCAGCCCAAGGGCCGCGTCCTTGCGCCCTGTCCACGTGCCCTTGTCGTGCTGCGAGCCCACAGCGATCACCCTGTGGGGCTGAGCTGAAACCAGATGATTATTTCCTTACATAAACCCGATGCGAGTCCTTTTTCCCATCGGGATGGGGCCTGCCAGCCCTGCGGCACAAGCCGTGCTCCCGCTCGGTCCGTCGTCCGCAGCCGGGCCTGGGTGGCGCTGGGGTCGGCGGTTGTGGCGCGAGGGCCTCCGTCCTGCGGCTCTCTGCCCCCTTCCACAGCCCGCGGCGGCCTCACTTCTCCTCCCGCTCGCCGGCGGAGCAGAGGTTGGGGTTCTCGGCCAGCGTCGCCCGCACTTTCTTCTTCTCCTTGAAGCGGCCCGAGTTGGACACCTTGACGTGTTTGCCCTTGCTGTTCTTGTCCACGAGCTTCTCCAGGCGGGCGGCGAAGCCGGGCGCCTCGTCGCCGCCCGCGCCCTCGTGGCCCTCGCTGCCGTGGCCGTCCGGGCTCTCGTACAGCACCTTGGGCATGGACTTGCGCTTCCGCAGGAACGTCAGCCTCCACCAGCCTTGGTTCTCCGCCATCCCTGCCCCTCCGCGGCCGCCGGCTCCGAGCGCTGCAGGCTGGAAGGAGGATGCGGACGTTACCGGAGCCTTCCCCGTATTCGCTCTCCCTCGTGGTCACCTCTCCCGGGGCTCCCCGCCGACACGGCCCCCTGTTCCTAGCGCTTACGGGGACGTGCTCCGGAGCACAGACGAGTGTCCAGCTCCCTGCCGCTTTGACGGCACCGTCTCCCTTGGGCTGTCCCCGCGCTGGGACACCGGGAAGATGATGCTCTTATCCCTGTTGAGGCCAGCGAGCACCTGGGCACCCGCTCCTCCTGCAGGGACGGGAAGGGCTCCCCGTGTTCCCGGGAGCTGGCGGGGCCCTGGCTGCGCCCTGGCAGCCGGGAAAGGGCTTGGTGCCGAGCGTGGCTCCGGGGCAGGGACGCGAAGGCGGCTCCCGGGCGCTCCGAGTTAAACATTTCCCCGGGAGGGGATTTCCAGCTCCCGCTCCCGCGAGCCGAGCAGCCGGAGCCCCTTCCCACGGTCCCCGCTGCTCCCTATGGCCGCAACAGCCCCGCTCTTGCCGGGAGCGTCTCCGGCACCGGGCAGTCGCACCCGGTGGCCCCGTGTGGGTCCAGCCCCATCCCAGGCCCTTCGGCTGCAGCTCGAATTTGGGGGAAATCCCTAAAAGCTCCAGCAGGGCCCCCCGCCCGCCCGGACGGGCCCGGCCAGCCCCGCGGGGCGCGGGCGGCCCCGGAGCCCCCGCTCGCTGCCCGGGGCCGCGGAGGCGCCGCGGTACCTGTGGCCGCCCCGTGCGCTCCGAGTCAAGGTTACCGCGAGACGGGGCCGCCGCCGCCTGCGCGGCCGGGGGGGCCGGGCCAGGGCAGCGCTGAATATTCATGACCGGAGGCGGAGGGGGGGCAGAACCGAGCCCCGGCGGCCGCTACCGACGCCCCTCTGCCCCGGGGCAGCCCCGGCCCCGCGTTGCCCGCACCGGGCCGGGTTTCCCGGTGCCCACGGCGGCAGCGGGTGACCCGCCACCCCACGGCGACGTCTTGGCCCCGGGGGCGTCCCCAGGTGTAGGGGGGAGGCAGCACAGGGGGGCCCCGGTTGGTTCCGCGCCGGTTCCGCTCCTCCCGCGTCTCCCTTCGCCCCGCCCCGGGTCCCATCGCCGGGCCGGGCCCCGCGGGCTCCTCCGGGCCGGGCCGGGCCCAGGGGCAGGGGGAGGCTCCGCGGGCACCGGCCCCCGCTCCGGTTCCCGCCCTGCCGGGGCGGGCGCTACCGGGAGGGGGCGGGGCGTGCCCGAGGGGGGCGGGGCCCGGTGCCGCGCGTGACGCCGCTGCCACGTGCCGGGCGCGTCTCGCCGAGCTCCCTGGATGCTGCGCTGCGCACGCGCGTCTCGCCGGCTTTCATCCTGATTGGCCGATTCCTCTCTTGACGCCGCTGCCACGTGCCGGGCGCGTCTCGCCGAGCTCCCTGGATGCTGCGCTGCGCATGCGCGTCTCGGCGGCTTTCATCCTGATTGGCCGATTCCTCTCTTTCCCGGACTCCTCGCGGCCAATCGGAGCGCCGGCACGTGGCTTTGTTTCTTCCGCCCTCTGCGCTCTCAAATCTCCTCGCTTCTTACTGATTGGAGGGGGCGGTGGAGCGGGGCGCGCTCCGATTGGCCGGGAGGCGGGAGGTGCGCGCGGGGATTGGCGGCGGGGGACGGAGGGGGCGGGGCTCGGCTGCCGAGCCGGGCGGAAGCGGAGCCGGCGGCGGGGCGTCATGGAGGTAGCGGGGGGTGGGGAAACGGGACCGTCCGGGGTCGGGGGGCGGGGGGTCAGGTCCGATCAGGGGCCCTAGGGCGAGGTGGGGGCTGGAAGCGGGGCCGGGCCGGGCCGGGCCGCTCCTCCGCGCCCCCCTCACGCCGCCGCCGCCGTCCCCGCAGGCCGCGCAGCAGCTGCCCATCGACATCCAGACCGGCCGCCTCCTGGGTACGGCCCCGCCGGGAGCCGCGCGGGGCGGGCGGCGCCCCCTCCCCGCTCACCGCGCTGTCCCCCCGCGCAGACTGGCTCGTGGACAGGCGACACTGCAGCCTGCGCTGGCAGGGCCACGTGCAGCTGCTCCGCGCCAAGATCCGAGGCGCCATCCAGGACATGCCGGAGAACGAGGAGATAAAGCAGCTGCTCGAGGGCTCCTGTGAGTAGCAGCGAGGCTGGGGGCAGCGGTAGTGGTGGCCGTGGGCGCCTGTGCCCAGGGGTGTCACCTGCAACGAAGTCCCTGGGTGAGGAGATGGGAACCAGCAACGTGGCCCCTTCCCATGGCTGGGCTGGGAGCTGGGCAGGATGCGACAGGTATCACTGGCCCTGCAGTGACCGCGGCTCCCTCTCCAACACAGACATCCACTACTTCCACTGCCTGCGGATTGTGGAGATCCTCAAGGGCACTGAGGCCTCCACCAAGAACCTCTTTGGGCGCTACTCGTCCCAGCGCATGAAGGTGAGGGATGGCCCGGGGATCGCGTGTCCGGCAGCGCCCGACCATCCACAGCCTCTCCCACCCTCTGCTTCCTCCTTCCCAGGACTGGCAGGAGATCGTGTCCCTGTACGAGAAGGAGAACACCTACCTGGGTAAGGCAGCTCCCTGCAGGGCCTGGGTGCCCTTTGGTCCCTCGGCTGGGAAGAGGAGCAGGTGCCGAGTCCCCCGGGGCCGCGTGCGGCCGGCGAGCTGGGCACGGGCACCGCGGTGGCATCTCCCTGCCCCCTGCAGCCGAGCTGTCCAGCCTGCTGGTGCGCAGCGTGAGCTACGAGGTGCCCTCGCTGAGGAAGCAGATCGGGAGGTGCCAGCTGGCCCAGCAGGACTTCGCGCGCCGCGAGGAGGAGTGCCAGCTGCGGGCGGCCGAGCTGCGGGAGCGTTTCTACGGCTCCTGCAAGCAGTACGGCATCATGGTGAGCTCCGGACCCACGGCGGGACGGGGGCTCTGCTGTTCCCTGCTCGGGCTCTGAGCCCTCTCCTGGCACGTGGCTCCCTGGGGCAGCCCCTTCTGCCTGCTCTGACCCGTGCAGGGCCCGGCAGAGCCCTGTGCAGGACCCCTTGTCCCAGGGGATCTTCCTGCGGTACCTATAGGAAGAGCTGAGCTTTGCAGGGAGACCCCAGAGCTGCTTTCCCAGGGGGACCTGCAGCCCTGGGCTTCCCCGCTTGCTACCCTGTCCTGTCCCGCTCTGGCTCCGCAGGGTGACAACGTGCGCCGGGAGCTGCTGGCCTTGGTGCAGGACCTGCCGTCGCTGCTGGCCGACGTCGGCGCGGGCGTCAGCGCGCTCTGCGAGGCCATCGAGCTGTACCAGGCCTGCGTGGAGTTTGTGTGCGAGAGGTGGGCAGGGGCAGCCCCGGTCTGTCCTGGCATGTTGGGGCAGCCGGTTTGGCTGGGAGGTCTCCCAGGTCTGAGCTCTCCCAGGGGCTCCCTGGGGGTGCTGGGGGCTCCCTGCCCCGGCGCAGCACCCATGTCCTTGTGGTGTCCCCCAGCTCCACAGAGCAGGTGACACCGCTGCTGCGGCACATGGCCAGGAGAGGCAACACGACCGTGTACGAGTGGAGGACGGGGCAGGAGCCCGTGCGGGTGGAGAGGCCGCAGGTGGAGGAGGTGCCGGAGCCGCCGAAGGAGGACGCGGTGTGTCCTGGGCAGCTGCCTGTCTGCCGTGTCCGTTAGTGCAGCAAAGGGCAGCGTGTGGCTGGGGGACAGCTGGGACAGGGAGGCAGCATCTTCCAGAGCTGCAGAGAAAGTGGCCAAGGCTCCCGGTTGGGGATGGCTGTTGCAGCCCCCGGGATGTGGCCGGGGCTATTGCGGGGTCTCTGCTCTTCTCTCTAGATCGACTGGGGGGACTTCACGCTGGAGCCGACCGCTGGCAGCGCCGGCGCCGCTGCAGACGGGGGAGCCCAGGGTGATGAGATCGACTGGGGGATCACGCTGGAGCCCGGCCCGCAGGTGCGTCCCCAGCGGCTGCACAGCCTGGACACGGCCGGGCCAGGGGACGTGGGGCCAGGGCTGGGGACATGGGGCCAGGCACCCCTGTCTCATGGGGCTCCCTCCTTTCGCAGCAGGATGATGGCATCGACTGGGGAGATGGTGATGGCGATGGGGCGCAGATCACAGTGCTGGAGGCTGGCACCGAGGGTGAGCGCGGCCGCAGGGGAGCGTGGCAGTCCCGATGGGCATGGGGACATTTGTCCCAACTGCAGGATCCCTTTCCCACTGCTTTCCTGCCCCCTTCACCCTGGCTTGTCCCCCAGTGCCAGAGGGTGTTGCCTGCGGCTCCGACGCCCTGACGCTCCTGGAGAACCCGGAGACCCGGAGCCAGTTTTTGGATGAGCTCATGGAGGTGAGCGTGGCTCCGTGGCCGGCTGGACCCTCGGCCCTCCTGAGCAAGGGACAGCTCTGCCATGTGCCTTGGGACATGGAGACAAAACTCCCTTGAGCTCCAGGGACAACCCAGGAGCCCTGGTCCCCTTGGCTTGCACCAGCCCAGGGCTGTCAGAGCTTGGGAGAGGAGCCAGGAGTCCTGATACCTGTGTCCCTCCATGCCCTCGGGCTGGGGCCATCTGGTGCCTGGAGCATCCCCTGCCTCGCTGTCCTTGTCCTTGCAGCTGGAGCTGTTCCTGTCGCAGCGGCTGGTGGAGATGGGCGAGGAGGCCGACGTCGTGGCCGTGAGCCAGTTCCAGCTGGCGCCCGCGGTGCTGCAGGGCCAGAGCAGCGCCCGCGTGGCCTCCCTGCTGGCCTCCGCCCAGGCTCTTATCGGGCAGCTCAGCACCCGCCGCATGCAGCACCTCTTCATGATCCTCGCGTCGCCCAGGTGAGGGGGGACATCTCTGAAGGTCCTGGGAGCTGCCGTGGAGCTGCTGGAGATCCTGGGGCAGGGGTGGCACCCGGATGGGACACGGCGGGTGACGGAGGTGCTGGCTGTCCCCGTGCAGGTACGTGGACCGCGTGAGCGAGCTGCTGCAGCAGAAGCTGAAGCAGGCGGAGCTGCTGCTCTTGAAGAAGGAGACGATGAGCCGGAAGCGGCAGGAGGCCCTGGCAGAGCAGGGCGCCCTGGAGCCCAAGCTCGACCGCCTGCTGGAGAAGACTAAAGAGCTCCAGAAACTGGTGAGAGGCAGCACCGGGCAGAACCGGGGGGGAGCTGCTGTCCCCAGGAGCCCCCTCCTCCGAGCCAGGTCACCCTCCCCAGCAGCTGCTGCTGCCCCCAGGCTGCATCTGCCGCCCTCACTTGGGGCTCTGTTTCCTAGATCGAAGCAGACATCTCCAAGCGCTACGGCGGGCGCCCCGTGAACCTCATGGGGGTCTCTGTGTGAGCACGAGGACAGCGTGGGCCGTGCCCGCAGCTCCCCAGGGACCTCGCTCTGCGGCCAGCTGAGCCCTGCCGGGGCTGGTGACGCCGCTGTGGCCCCACCAAGGGTTTGGCAGCACGGAATAAAGCGGAGGCCCTTCTGCCACGCGGATCTTCACTGTGTCCCTCCCGAGCGCTGCATCTCGCTAGGACAGAGCCGAGGAGGCAGGAGCCCCTCGAGCCCTCCCTGTGACCCTGGTCCCAGCGGCTCCCTCGGCTGTTGGGTGGCAGGGGGACACCCGGCACTGCCCCTGGGGGGGCCCTGGCCTTACGGGCGGACAGCACCGGCCCAGCCCCCCCCGCCGGGGGTGGAAGGCGGGTGGGGGGCGGGAGGGCAATTCGATTTTAATTTCATAGCAGAGCAGTTGATTCATGGCTCGTTGTCGCCGCCGGTGACTCCTGTAATGACTTTCCATCACGATGACAAGTGGAGTGACACCGCTCATTATTCCTGCCGCTTGTTATCACGGCGCGGGGGGGACCCCCCCACCCCCCCGCCGGACAGTGAGTGATGGTCCCCATTAATCACGGCCGCGCGGCCCCCCCGCCTGCGCCTGCCACCCCCATCCATCCCCGTCACCACGGGGGAGAACCGGACCGGGTGGTACCGGGCTGTGTTGGGTGTACGGTGCTGTATTGGGTTGTACTCGGCGGGGCTGCGTGGTACCAGGCGGTATTGCGTTGTACCGGGCTGTATTCGGTAGTATTGGGCGGTACCAGGTTGCAGGGGGTTGTACCGGGCTGTATTGGGTAGTATTGGGTGGTACCGGGCTGTATTGGGTAGTACTGGTTGGTACCGGGCTGTACTGGGCCGAACCGGGGCCCCCTCCCCACTTTGGCGCCTCCTGGGAGGTCCCTGCCGCGGAACCCCTCCCCTCACTACGCCATGCTCTGGCCACGCCCCCGTCATGCCATTGGCTGCTGTCTCTCTGGTCCCGCCTCCCGCTGCTCTCCGGTCGCTCATTGGTCGCTCCAATCAGGGCGGTGTCGCTCATTGGTCGCTCCCCTCGGGGCGCGGGGGGATCCCAGCCCGCGCGCGGCGGGTCCCGAGCGCTCGCGGCCCCCGCGGCTCCCAGCGCCGGCCCCGCCTTGGCCCGAGGGGCCCGCGGGACCCCGCGGAGCGGATCCTCCCGGGGCTCCGTTCCTGCCGCCCTGCCCGGGCCGGGGGCGGAACCGAGGCCCCGAGCGGGGGCAGCCGCCCCGGGCTCCGCAGGAGCCGCGAGCGCGAACGTGGCCCCGTCACCCCCCGGGGGCCAGCGGGCCCCGCGGCGCCTTTAGCGGGAGCTGAACGCGCGGGATGGAGCGGGCGGGGGCCGTTCCCCCCCCCCCCGCAGCCGCTATGATTTAACCCGTCCCGCTCGGCCCCGCGCGGGGCTTTATTAGCCCCGCTCGGCTCTGTTATTAATATCCCTGTCTGGGCACCGTCCCCGAGATCTGATCGCGCATGAAATATTGGCCTCTGATGCCGATTGCTGTTCCCATTATCTCCAACATTACCCGGTGATAATGACGGAAAAATAAAATAACCCCCTTCCAGCCCGTCATAACGAGGAGCGGGGGTGGCAGTGACAGTGGGGATGGGGACGAGCAGTGGCCAGATGGAAGCAACGACCTCGCTGCCTTCACCCCTCGCGAGAGCGGTCACCCTTGGGGGCTGTGGGGCGATGGAGGGGACACAGGGGTCAGGGGCACGTGGGCAGGGAGGGGACAACACGGACGGAGGACTACATGGCTCAAGGGATGTGTAGATGAAGGGGGCTTGCAGTGGGGACACAGAGGGGACCGTGTAGATAGAGGTGAGGTAGATAGAGGTGACATGGGGAATGGAGGAGATGCTTGGGCTGAGGGGATGTGTAGATGGAGGGGATGTATGGACGGAGAAAGCAGCACCCTGTCCCCAATGTCCCTGGCTCCTCAAGCGCCACTTGTCCCTGTGTCTCTGCTGGGGACACCCCAAGACTGGCTCTGCCTCCCCCCTCGGCGGCTGCGGGGCCTGGCGGCTGCTCCAGCTCGCCTGCCAGCCTGCGATTTAATTAGCAATTAAGGGTCCTTCCATCTGCTCGGGGCCCCATTAACGACGTCCTCACAGCCATTTCGCTCCATCAGCTGCCACGTGGCAGGAGGGCCCCGCCAGCTACCCCTGTCCTTGCCTGCCCCAAGCCTCCCTCCCCATGTCCCTCCATCCCAATGTTGCTCCCTCCTCATGTCCCTGCATCCCTTCTTCCCTGCATCCCATGTCCCTGCATCCCTCCACCCTGCAGCTCCAGCCCTGCAGCCCTCAGTCCCTCCATCCTTACGTCCCTTGTCCCTGCAGTCCTGCATCCTTCCCTTGTCCCTGCATCTCTATCCTTCCACCCACGTATCCCTCTGTCCCTCACTCCATGTCTCTCCACCCTTCCATCCTCATTCCCTGCATCCTTCCATCCCTCTGCCTTCACCCCCTCCATTGTCCCTGTGTCCCTGTGTCCCTCCCCTGCTGCACAGGCTGCTCTGCCGGTGCCTCCACCCCCCGTTGGCTCCAGCAGGCCAGGGAGGAGGCTGGGACCGGCTTTCCAGGCCTTGGGAGCAGCAATAGGGGCCAGCGCCGGCCCCGCTCATGGAGCTCCTTGTAAGTACTCGCTCCGGCTCCGTGTTCCCGAAGCCGCAGCTGCTGCCCGTGACCCGAATGTTCCCCTTGGAGCCGTCCGTGAGGGAGCAGCAGCTGCTCCGCATGCGGCACCGGAGGGCCCCGAATCCCGCAGAGGCCACGGGAGCCCCGTGGCCAGAGCCTCCCCCGGAGCTCCACAGGTGTCACGAATGGGACAGGCCTCAGGCAGCTCTTGGGTCCTCCCGCTGGAGCCCTCGCGGCGCCCAGGGGGGCTCTTGCACCTCGTCCCCCCCCTCCCCGCCGCTCCGGGAGGCCCCGCGGCAGCCGCTGCCCCGCGCGAGGCCGCCGCGGAGGAGCCGCCGGCCCCGGGCAGCCCCATCCATCAGCGGCGACAGCCGGGGAGAGGCGGGAGCGGCTCCGCCGCCCTCCCCCGCGGGAGACAAAACCCGCTGCCAAGGCGAGGCCGGGGCCATCCATCAAGCGGCCGCCGGAACCGCCGCCCCCCGCGCTGAGGAAGACCCGGCCCCGCAGCCCCCACCGTGCCCGGCCGCGCGGGCGGGTGGCACCGGGCGGAGCGGGTGCAGGGGGACGGGGGAGGTGCAAGGGGACAGGGTGTAGGGGGAGCGGGTGCAAGGTGATGGGGGGGGTGCCAGGGGAGGGGGTGCAGGGGGACAGGGGAGTGCAAGGGGACAGTTGCAGGGGGCACGGGGGGGCTGCAAGGGGACAGGGGTGTGCAAGGGGGACAGGGGGTGCAAGGGGACAGGGGTGTGCAAAGGGATGGGGGTGCAGGGAGACGGGGAGGTGCAAGGGGACACAGTGCAGGGTGACACGGGCACAGGGTGACACGGGCACAGGGCGGCGCGGGGCTGGCCCTGCCAGGCTGTGGGGTGGGTGGGCAGCTCCGAGGCTGCGGCGGGCCGGGGCGCTCAGGGCTGCCCCGAGTGGGTGAAAGCGGCACCGGTGCCATCCCCACGCAGGCGGGAGCCGCGGGGGGGGCTCCGTGCATGTGGTGCCACCGACCCGGTGCCCCCCTGTCACGGCCGGGTCCCGCCTGAGTGACGGCTCCGTGGCCCCTCTCGCCCTGCTGTCCCCTGGGGCCGGTGCCCCTTTGCCCCCCCCCCCAGCCCCGGGGCCATTGAGAGGTGGCGGCGCCTTTGTCCCCGTGTCACCCACGGGGGCACCGGCTGTCGGTGGGGCTGGCCGGGCCCCCTTGGCGCTGCCCTCCTCCTCCTCCTCCTCTTTGTTCTCCTCTCCCGCCTTCCCGGGCAGCTGCTCCTCCAGTGCAGACACTTCCCGTGCCATCCCCGCCATGGGGACACTGAGCTGGTGACACCCCCGGCCATGGCCATGCCGACCCCTCCCGCCCGTTTGGGGCTGCTGCGGCTCCCGGGAGGGGTCCAGGTCTTGGCCTCCCTCCCCGGGGCTGCCGAGGGGCTTTGGGGACCTGCAGCTGGGCGGGTGGGTGTGGGGACCACGTTGGCGTGTCCCCACCATGGGGACATGTGTCCCGGCTACCCCAAAGCCCAAGGATCCCTGGCTGGCAGGAGCGGGGGTGACACTCTGCAGGCTGCTCTCCCAGCTGGCACCATCGAGGGGACTCAGGCATCCAAGCAGCGGCGGGTGATGACACCCCTCACCGCCCGCTGGGACACAGACAGGGCAATGGGGACATCAGGTTGTCACCTACCTCCCATGGCCCTTGCGGCAGGGGGTGTTTGGGTGTTTGCTGGGCCCTTGTCTGCGCCCCTTGGGGCAGAGGGTGACACCAGGGCCGCCCTGCTGGCTGGGGGCGGGGTGAGGGTGACACTGGGGTCCCTGGTGCCAGCCCTGGGGGCAGCTCCCGGGGCGGGGCGAGGGGGGGCGGTCCCCGCCGTGGGGAGGGCGGGGGGGTCCCGCGGCTACCGCGCCCGCCCGCAGGTGGCGCTGCAGGACCGCGAATGGCCCTTGCGGGGGCGGGACGCGGGGGCGGGGCCAGACCGCACACCGCACCTTATATGGGAAAGGGGGCGGGGTTATGCTAATGTCTTTCCAGGGAGCATCGCGCAAACGGCGGCTGCGGGCGGGGCGTTAGGGAGAGTCGCGGGGGCGGCGGGCGCGCCCGGCCCGGGAGTCCCGGGTCCGGCAGGTCGCGTTGAGCAACCGGCTCCCGCCCCCGCGCCTTGGTGACTCACCGGCTGCCGCTGACCCCGTGCACGTGGCTGGAACCTGCAGGAGCGGCGCTGGGGGGGGGTCCCGTCAGGGGCAGAGAAAGGCCCCGATCCTGCTCCCAGCCAGAGGCTGGTCCGGCCCCGAGGAGCCGTGCTGGGAGTTGCACGGGCCAGGGCTGCATCCTGCCCGTGTTCCCCGTTCTCCTGGTTGAACTCACGCCCGGGTCTGGTGGCACCTGGCTGGGTCATGAGCTGGAGAAGGGCTGGCCCTGTGGCAAACTGCCGGGAATCCTGGGTCCGGCCGCACCCTGGCTCTCTTGGCTGCTTCACAGCTTGTTTTCCAAGGGAAAATTCGGGAGCTGCTGGGAGCGGGCATAGGGCCTCGGCAGGGCAAGGGAGACGCTCGCCTCCCTGCAGCGCTTCACCCGCAGCTGCCTGGGAGCTGCTCCCGCATTTGGGGCATTTTGTGCCTGAGGGGTGATTCCCAGGGAGGCTGGATCCACAGAACCCTGCGCGAAGCCGCCCCAGGCTGGGCCGCGCCGCCCTGCTGCCACATGCGGGGGCCGCCAAACCGGGCCGAGCTCAATAACCCGCCGGGGGTGGCGCTGCTGACGCTGGCTGAGCTCTGCCCTTGTTTATTTATTGACTTCTTGGCGCTCCCATCACGCAAGCGATAACCCTGCTGGGGGGGCTGGTCCGCGGGGCCGCCCGTTAATGGCGCCCGTCGGCCGGGCCCGGATCCGCAGATGGCGACGCCCCCACGGCCGCCCCGCGCCCGCCGCGAGGCCGAGGGGCGGCGGGCGCCATGGCAACAGCTCCAGGGCGGGGTCCTGCCTTATCTGGATTGGTGCGCGCGGCTGCCACTCAGCGGCCGGCTCCTGCGTTTCGTCCCATTGGTCACCGCCGCTGCCACTCAGCGGAGCCGCCGCATCCCATTGGTTGAGCGCCTTGTCGCTCAAGCCGTGCGCGCGGGGGGGGGGCAAGCGGCCTCGTTTCGCTTCTGCGGGAGCCTCGCGGGAGAGGAGGGGGGCGGGAGCAGCGGCCCTTCTCGCCCGCCGATTGGCCCACCGCGCCGCCCATCGCGGCAGGGGCAGGGCCGGGGGCGGGAGCAACACCTTGCCGGCCGCCGTCCATTGGTCGGGCTCCTCGTTCCGCCTCCCCGCTGCGGGCGCCGATTGGCGGGGGCCTCCGCGCGAGGCGGGCGGGGTGGTGGCAGTTGTGGCCGGGCGGGGAGCGCGGCGCCGCCGGCGGCTGCGGGGCCGGGAGGCGGGAGCCGGCGGCGGCGGCGGCGGAGAGCGGGTAGCGGCGCCGGGCGGGGGCCGCGCGGCGGCGGCGGGAGGCGGCGGAGGGCGGGGGGGGGGCACTGAGGGGACAGCGAGGCCGCGCGGGAGGGGGGCGGGTCACGAGGAGCTTTGGCCGGGGGGGTGGGATCTTAAAGGGGCCGCAGCGGCGCAGGGAGGTCTTAAAGGGGCCGCAGCGGCGCAGGGAGGTCTTAAAGGGGCCGCGGCGTCGGGAGCCGCCCCAGGGCAGCGGCCGCGGCCTGAGGCCTGGCCGCCCGCGGGGGTCCCGGTGCGGGAGCGGGCCGCGGCGCGCGAGGCAGCGGGGCCGGGCGCCTCCCGCGGGGGGAAGTTGACGCAGCGCGCTAAGAATAGCCCGGCGAGGGGAAGCGGGGACAATGGTGTCGCCGAGGGGACCCTTTGTGGCGCGGGGATCCCGGGCTCCGCGGGGTCGCCCACGCGCCCGCGTTGTGTTCCAGCGGCCGGGAGCGCAGGAGCCTTTGGACCTTCCCCTGCTCGTTACCTTCGGCTCCTAGAGGCTCCGCAAGAAGCTTCTCGGAGCGGGACGGGAGCGGGCGCCGCGCCGGAGCGCGGCCAGGAGCCGGGGCCTTGCGGGAGCTGCTGTATGTGGAGTTTCGGGACAGTAAGTCACGTGCATTTTTATGTGGCTCCGCACGGTGCTGCAAAACAGACAGGGCCCGAAGAGGAGGGAAGGGCCCCGGAGGGCGGATGGGGGCTTTGGAAGTGGCTTTTTCACTTTTTGAGATTTAAATCTCTAATTGGACTCTCTTGGCCAAGTTCTGACATATTAGGGGTTTTAAAAATCAAAACCAAAATCGTCCTAGGCTCAAAGTTTTGAACGTTCTGTAGACTTTTAGCTTGTTGTTTTGCAATAGCCTGAACTCTTAAGTCTTTGTGCTATTTTGCTTGCCTAAAAGCAGGGCAGAGGAAAGACAAACCCATCCAACCTGTTGTGTGGAGAATTAATGGGACATTTTTTTCTTTTAACCTTCCCCTTGCTTTCTCCTTTCCTCCTTCAGAAATGCTTTCTCTGAAGAAATATTTCACCGAAGGCCTCATCCAGTTCACCATCTTGCTCAGCCTCATCGGCGTTCGCGTGGACGTGGACACCTACCTGACCTCGCAGCTGCCCCCTCTTCGCGAAATCATCCTCGGCCAGAGCTCTGCTTACACTCAGACCCAGTTTCACAACCTGCGCAACACCTTGGATGGATATGGCATCCATCCAAAAAGCGTAGACCTGGACTATTACTTCACAGCTCGCAGGCTCCTCAACCAGGTGAGGGCCCTGGACAGGTTTGAGGTGCCCAGCACCGAGGTCAACGCCTGGTTGGTGCACAGGGACCCCGAGGGCGCCGTGTCCAGCACCCAGCCCAGCGCCGGCATCGCCCTCGAGAGCGGCAGCGGCCTGCAGGATGGCACCGGCCCCGACAGCCCCGGCGGCGGCGTGAGGGAGAGCGGAGCGGAGCAGGGCTTTGGGGAAGAGCTGGAAGATCTGGGAGCGGTGGCGCCTCCGGTGAACGGGGACCTGACCAAAGAGGTAGGCGGTGCCTTTTTTCGACTAAAAACGTGTGACAGGAAAGAACGGGAGCCCTGTGAGGACTCAGGGCAGGGCTGGCTCTTGCGTGTTTGGTATCTACCAAAGCCTGGTGGAGGGAGCAGGACTTTGTACCTTGCACGTGCTTAGCGCTTTGGAAAAGTGAGCCCTGCTTGGGAGAGGCACGGCCCTGACCCGAGCTTTAGCAAGAGGGCTCCTGGTGTAGGCGGAGCTTTTTGTGTTTTTTTGCCTTTATTTTTTCACTTGTGTTTATTTGGTCTGAAAGTAGCAGTGAGAGGGGGTGACAGGGTTGGGATCGGCCTGTGCCTGTTGTGAAACTGATAACACAGGGAAATAAACAGGAGCGTTGGGTAACAGCCCCGTCCCAGGTGTCGAGGGCTTGGTTGGGTTACTCGCTGCTGGAGCTGGTCCAGTTGCTGTTTATTGCCTGGATTTTCATCAGAGAGGGGTGGGGACAGGAGCGGTGGAAAGTGGTTCGTTTCTCCGCGCAAAACGGGGTGACGCAATCGAGTCCTGGCCCCCAGGAGCTGCTGCTCTCTCTGCTTTCTGGCTTTGGTTGCTTTGTCGGGGCATGTTGAGCCTCAACATCTCCCTGGGCACGCTGTGCTCATGTCAGTGCTGGATTCCAGAGCTGCTTCTAGCTGTTGTTTCTCCCAGGCTGCTCCAGTCGGAGCTCAGTCGAGCTGCCAGGGAAAAAAGGGCAGGGAAGGAGCTGGATTTGACCCCCGCGAGCCGGGCTTGGTGTCCTGCGGCGAGGCCGAGGGGCGGTGGGGAGCTTTGCGGGCAGCTGCTGCGGATGCTCCCGCTCTGCCACGCGCTCCGTGCGCGGCAGCGGGCGGGATCTCGCGTGGGAATGACGCGGGGACCGCGCTCGAGCCGCAGCACCGGCTGCTCCTGGGGTGGCGGGAAGCCTCGCTCCATCCGCTGGGATGTCCTCGGTGCCAGCGGGATGCGGATCGGGGCTCACGGCCCCTTCCCGGCAGCCGGTGCCCGCGTGACCTTGGGCGTCTCGCGGGGAGCAGCTTCCGCACGAGGCGCTCGGAGCAGGACCGGGCTCACGGATCCGGCCTTGCCCCCGCGCAGCGAGAGGGGTGATCCCCTCTTTGGGGAACGGGGAGGAATCCAATGGAGTTTCCCTTTACCCAAGACCATCCAGATGCAGCCTATGGAAGGCTTGTTTGTTTTTCCCCATGCCTTGTATTCTAGGCTGGGCATGTTGAACATGGAGAACCTTTGGAATTACAATAAATGGCGCTTCCCCAGCGCAGGGGTTTTAGAGGAATTGAGACTAAATTTTACAGAAAACTCCGCTGCAGATTTGAACGACAGTGGGTCGGTAACTGCTGTTTCCCTGCAGCCTGCTTATCTGTGTCTTTAAAATACAGTCATGCATTAAATGCCCTTCGTGCTGCAAGAGGCCCGTGGATGCAGTGACCCTGCAACAAACCTGGCCAGCTGGGATGGGATTTGCTGGGAGCGAAGCTCCCGGATAATCCAGGCGGTGCCATGTGGGAAGGAGGCCCTGCCGTGCCGCAGGGTCCGTCCGCTCGCTCCTCCAGGGCAGCGTGGGGAATGTTTGTCCCTTGTGCGGGTTCCTGCGGCGCCCTCGGGGGCTTCTCCACCTTTCCAGAAGCTCCCGGTTTCGGCAGGCGGGAGAGGCTGTTTCTAGCGGCCCCTGCGCCGGCCGAGGGCCCGGCACCTTCCCGGCTGCTCCGTGCGGTGCCAGGAAATCCCGCGCGCGGCCCCGCCTCCGCGCGCGTCACGGCTCCGGTGCTCCCGGGTTATCCCGTCCCGCTCCGGGACGTCGGCTCCCGGCTCGTCGGGCGCTCCGCAGCCCCGGACGTGGCCCCAGGGGCAGCGCGCGGGGCCGCGATGCGACGCCGATGCCTTTAGGATGGGCTATAAATTTTTTCCATGGCTTCTCCTGGCGCTTGACGCGTTGCAGCGCGGCTCAGGGCACGCGGGCCGGGCACGACCTTGCTCTGGAATACGGCTGCGTTATTTTGGAAGGCAGAAATTTCCCTCGGGCACGACAGGGTTCCTGCAAGCCCAGGCAGGGAATAAGGGCTCTGCCCAAGAGGTCACCCTCCTCCCAAATATATATATATATATTTTCTGGCTTTTGCTTGTCATGTTGCTGGTATCCTAGACAAGGAGATATATCCTTGTGTCTCTCCCTATATATATCCCAAATTATTTGGGTATTTCCTCTGCAGCCCTGGGGGAGGAATTGTTGCCCTCTTTGGAAAGACCCGTCCTACGGCGTATCCACAACAAGAGGATAAAAATACCCGGGGCTGAAGCATGTGATGAGCGGCGGGTGCTCAGCGCCGGGGACAAAGCCGCCCGCGCGGGGCGGCCGCGCGGGGCCCGGGTCCCCTTACACTTGGCGGCGGCGCCGGGTTTGCTCCGTTCCCGGGGGAGGGGGACGGGCCCGGCACGCGCCAGGGCTGCGGCGGGGGGGCGGGTGTCTGCCCGCAGCGGGGAGAACGTCCCTGTCACTGTCGCTGGCTCCGCGCTGGAGGAATCTGGGAGTTTTTTTTCCCCTTCCAGCGTCGCTTTCCCGCTGTGGAAACAAGGGGATGAGCCAAGGTCATCCCGGCCTTCCTTCCCGCCGCTCCCCCGGGAAGCCGCGCCCGGGGACGCAGGGAGCGCGGGGCCGGCCCTGGCCCGCGCCGAGGCGGCTGCAGGGAAGGGAGGGGGTCCCGGAGCGGGGCCGGGATCCGCGCGGCGGGGCCGGGGCCGGGGCCGGGGCTGCAGCGCAGGGCCGGGCCCCGCGGGCGCTGCGGGGCGGGCGGCGGGAGCGGCCGCGCGGGGCGGCCCGGCTGGTTGCGGGGGGGGGGGGCGGTGGGGAAGAGGCAGCGCGGGCTCCCATTGGCCGGCGCGGCGGCCCCCGGCGGCGGCGATTGGGCCGCGCGGCCGCGGGGGCGGTGGTGCGGGGGGGAGGGGGCGTGGCCGGGCGGCCGCCGCAGCCTCGGCGGTGGCGCGGGGGGGCGTGGCCCGAGTGTCGCGGGGGGCGTGGCCCGGGGTGCCGCGGGGGGCGGGGCTTGGCCGCCGCCGCAGCCGAGGTGCCGGGCGGGGGAGGGGAGGGCGGGGCCGGCGGGGAGGGGCGGGGGGGGGGGGGGCGCCGCCGCCGCCGCCGCAGCCGCGCGGGGAGGGAGAGGGCGCGGGCGGCTCCCGCCGCCGCCGCCGCCGCAGCGGGGCCGCGGGCACCTGCGGCCGGGGGGGCGGGGAGGCGGCGATGCGCGCGGCCCCGCCCGGCCGCCCCCCCCGGGGACCATGAGCGGCGCGCGCGGCAGCCGGGGACATGAGAAAGGTACCGGCCGGGGGGGGGGGGTGCTTGGGGGGGAGGGGGGGGGTTTGGTTTCTCCGGTACTGCGGGTGCCGGGGGGGGGGTCTCCCCGCGGGGACCCCCGGGGGCGGCGGCCCGAGTTGCATCAGGTGTCCGGGGCTGCGGGGATTTTCCTGCGCGCTCCCCACCCCTTTATGCAAATGGCCGCGATGGCACCACGGGCTGGCGCGACCCGCCCGGGCCGCCGCCGCCGCCGCCACATTGGCCCGCGCGGGCCCCGCCGGCCGCCGCCGCCGCGCGCGGCCACGGGCAGCGGGGAGGGGGACGCGGCGGCCCCCGCCGGCCGCCCGCGCGCGGGGGCGGCCCCGGCCCGGGCGCGCGGGGAGCCCGCGGGCGCTCAGGGGAGGCCCCGTGTGTCTTGCAGGACATCGACCTGATTGACATCCTGTGGCGGCAGGATATCGATCTCGGCGCGGGGCGAGAGATCTTTGACTACAGCCACCGGCAGAAGGAGAGCGACGTGGACAAAGAGCGGAGCGATGGGCGGGAGCGCGGGGCCGGCTGGCGCGGCGCGGGGCCCGACGGCCCGGAGCGGAGCCTGCTAGTCGATGGCGAGACCGGGGAGAGCTTCCCCGCGCAGGTAACGGCGCCGCGGGGCAGGCGCCCGCGCTGCGACAGCGCCCGCGGCGGGTGGCAGCCAGCGCCGCCCTCCCCGGGGACGGCCGAGCTGCAGCAAAGGGGGATTTGGGGGCGGCAGCGAGGGCACGGGGCGGCCACAGTGCCCCCGTCGCAGCGTCCCCGTCGCGGTGCCCCCGTCGCAGTCTGGGCACGGTCCTCGCCGGGTCCTGCTCTGCCTCCGGGCGCTCCGGTAGAGCAGGGGGAGCCGCCGCCGCCGCGTCCCCGTCCCGGGGCGTCCCCGCGGCTGCCGCGCGCGCGCGGGGGCAGCGCTGACGCTCTCCGGAGCAGAGGACGGAGCCTGCGGAGCGCTGGGTGGGGCCTCGCTCCGCTTTGGATGCGCTGCAATCCCGCCCTGCTCCCGGAGCGCCGTGCCGGCCGCCGCCGCCCTGCTCCCGGGGCTATGACGGCCTGTGCTCTGCATCAGGTGCCTGGCGCGGAGGAGCAGACGGCGCTGTCCCTGGAGGAGTGTCTGCGGCTGCTGGAGGCCACCTTCCCCTTCGGGGAGCCTTCGCAGGTGAGCGGGGCCCCGCGCCGGCGCGCGGGGATTTTTGCTGCCTTTCCTGCCCCTAAGCCAGACCACAGACCCAGCAGGAAATTGGGTTACGCTGTTTAAGGAGGCTCCAGGCATCACGGCTGCGAAAGCAGCATGGAGAGGCGGAGGACGGGGGGGGGGATGGTCACAATTAATTAAAGACTTCTGGCTTTTGCTTCTAATTAGTTCATAGTGAAGCGGGGAGGACTAACTGCAGCCCTTGGCGTGGCACAAAGGGGCGGCCGCGGCGTGGGGCTGGCGGCCGCGCGGCCGGCACTGACTCTGCTCACGTGGTCAGTTCCCAGCTGCAGCCGTCCCCACCCTGAGCGACGCTGCGCCCGGCGAGGGCCGCGCTGCGGGCGGCCCGGGCGGCCTCCTGGCCCCGCTGCTGCCCGACGCCGAGGCCCCCTTCGACCTGGAGCAGCAGTGGCAGGACCTCATGTCCATCATGGAGATGCAGGTTAGCGCCCGCGGGGCCTCTCTCCGCAGCGGGGCCGCCGGGAGGGTAACACTGAGCGAGGTCGGTGGGCGCGAGTGGCCCTTCCTGCACAAACGCTCTCCCTTTGGCCGGCCTGTGGGTCTAGGGGCTGCTCCAAGCACTTGATTTTGGCGCTCGGGGGCAGCACCAGCTGCTTTGCTCTTTGCCCCATCCCCTGCGGTGCTGGCAGTGCCCTCAGCCCTGTGCAGCCGACGAGCGCTGCGGGGCCGCCGGCTCCTTGCGTGCGCTCCGCGTCGTCCTTCCTCGTGCCGGCTGGAACGCGCAAAGGGGCCTGGAGGAAAAGCCGGGCTGAGCACGGCTCGTTCCCGACCGCTCCCACCTCTCCCGCAGGCGATGGAAGTGACCAACAGCAGCGCCGAGCCCCTGTACAACGGGACGAGCGGAGACCTGCTGACCTCCAACTACAGCCTCGCGCCAAGCACTCCCATCAACCAGAACGTCAGCCTGCATCAGGCCTCGCTGGGCGGCTGCGCCCAGGACTTCTCCCTGTTCAGCTCGGAAATGGAGAGCCCGGCGCTGGCGGGCGGCTCGGCCCTGCTGCAGCTGGCGCCGGACAACTCCACCGGCCTCAGCTCCAGCTTCGGCTCCACCAACCTGAGCGGCATCTTCTTCCCGCCGCAGCTCAACGGCACCGGCAACGAGACGGGCGGCCCCGAGCTGCCGGACCCGCTGGGCGGGCTGCTGGACGAGGCCATGCTGGACGAGATCAGCCTCATGGACTTGGCTATCGAGGAGGGCTTCAACCCCGTGCAGGCCTCCCAGCTGGAAGAGGAGTTTGACTCCGACTCGGGGCTTTCTCTGGATTCCAGCCACAGTCCTGCTTCTCTCAGTAGCTCGGAAGCCTCCTCCTCCTCCTCCTCTTCCTCCTCTTCCTCCTCCTCCTCGTTTTCCGAGGAAGGAGCTGTTGGTTACAGCTCAGACTCTGAAAACGTGGACTTGGAAGAGACGGAAGGGGCCGTCGGCTACCAGCCCGAGTACAGCAAGTTCTGCCGCATGAGCTATCAGGACCCCTCGCAGCTTCACTACCTGCCTTACCTGGAGCACGTTGGCCACAACCACACCTACAACATGGCACCCGGCGCCCTGGAGCCCGAGGAGCCCAAGCTGCCCAACATCGGCAAGAAGAGCAGCAAGGAGAAGCCCTCCGAGTTCCTGGACAAGCAGATGAGCAGGGACGAGCACCGCGCCAGAGCCATGAAAATCCCCTTCACCAACGACAAGATCATCAACCTGCCCGTGGAGGAGTTCAACGAGCTGCTCTCCAAGTACCAGCTGAGCGAGGCCCAGCTGAGCCTCATCCGGGACATCCGGAGACGCGGGAAGAACAAGATGGCAGCCCAGAACTGCCGCAAGAGGAAGCTGGACACCATCCTGAACCTGGAACGGGACGTCGAGGACTTGCAGCGGGACAAGTCCAAACTGCTCAGGGAGAAGGTGGAATTTCTCAAGTCCATCCGCCAGATGAAGCAGAAGGTGCAGAACCTCTACCAGGAGGTGTTCGGCCGCCTGCGGGACGAGAACGGGCAGCCCTACTCGCCGAGCCAGTACGCGCTGCAGTACGGCAGCGACGGCAGCGTCATCCTGCTGCCGCGCGCGCTGGCCGAGCAGCAGGCGCGGCGGCAGGAGAGGAAACAGAAGGACCGGAGGAAGTGAGAGCCACGGCGGAGAGGGAAACTCGCTCAAGAGAGACCTGGAGAAGGGCTGAGCCTGGAAGAACTTAGAGGAACTTTCATGCCTTCGTATCCAATATATCTTCTCAACCATGACTGCTGCCGGGCCGTGTACAGCAAGAGACTGGTGCCCTCGGAGGGCGCGGGACCGCGCGCTGCGATGCCGATGGCTCCCTGCGGGGAGAGCCTGGGAGGAAGGGACAGTGCCCCGGCGAGCCCAGCGCCTCCGACAACCTGGAATCCTTTGAGCGCAGGAAAACAAGCTGGCATCACGGGTGGTGAGAATTGGCAGGGTGGAAAAACTACTGGTAGGAACTGGCTTTAAATATGAAAAGAGATTTAAGCAAATGAACTTAAAACAAGTTATAGGAGAGACATTTTTCTGAACTTCCAAAGTTCTGTGATTTCAGGTAGTTGTGTTTTTTTTGGTTTCTTTTTTTCCTTCCCCCCCTTTTTTTTTTCCTGAACCAGTTTTGACATCAGTGTGTGTGATCCAATCTGATTTAATTCCAGCATAACCACCATCCCTTCCTAGATCAGACCAGTGCACACATGGCCACACACGTGCCGTGACTTCCATTAACCCTTTCCAGCGTGCGGGAGCTGGAACTGCGGGAGCTGGAATGGGAGGCTGTCCCGGAGCGGGTGGAAGCGGGAAGGGTTAGGAGAAGCCACGCGCTGCATCCCCGCCGCCCAGCGACGCGGGACGAGGAGCCCGCGGAGCCGCTGCGTCCGCCCGGAGCGGCCGCGGGGCCGGCGTGGAGCACACGGAGCGCGGGGGGCTCTGGCTCCGGTTTGGGCACTCACAGCACTAGCCATCTCGTAGGATTCCCGTTTCTTTGATTTTTTTTCCTGCGCTTTGATTTTTCGGGCTTCAGCCCCCGTTTCCCCTATAGGGTCTAGAGTGCTTGTGTTGAGTAAAAGGGAGAAGCCCCAATGTTCAAAGCTGCTAAATGTTCTCTTTGCCATAACGATTCCGTGTACCCGTGTGATCACATGAGAGGATTCTCTTCTGTCCCCAGGTGTTGGTCTGACTGCCTTTGCTTTGAGGAGGGGGGTGGGGGTAGTGCCTTGATCACTGTCGGTCTCCGAGCCGGAGACCATCCTAGAAGCTGCTTGTACCGTAGAGCACAGCGGGGAGGTCCCGGACCCCGGCGGCAGCCCCGAGGCCTCACGTGGCCTCCCCGGCCGGGCCTGTGCGCGGGGCGCAGCCGAGGACACAGCCGGGGCCGCGGGGGAGGCCAGCGAGGCCCTCGTCCGGAGGCCGGGAAGGCTGCGGCCGGAGGCGGCTGCTGCCCGGGAGCGTTTCCCAGGACGAGCCCCGGGCTCCCTCCGCTCCCCAGCTCCTGAGCCTGGCGCTTTACTCACGTGGGAGCCGAAGCACAAGCCGTGGAGGTGCCGTGGGTGCGGGGAGGTCGGAATGCAGCCCTGCGTGTGTGTTTTAAATTATTTTCCTCTTAGAAACTTTATTTTAATGGTCTGTGACCTGTCAGGGAAAGAAGAGAGATTGTGTGAGCACAGGACAAAAATAAAACGGCTTATTCACTGTATGAGCATTTGGTTCTTGCATTTTCTTTCCTTCCCTTTTTTTTTTTTTTTTTAAATATAAAAATGCATTTAAACACCTAAGCAGCCAGGGCTGGTCCTGCACTGAGGGCCCAGGGGCTGTTTGCAGAGGGCCCCTGACCTGCTCTGGGGCCCAGAGCCCCCGTGACAGGGATGGAGCCAGGGCTGCCGCGTGTCCCCCGGGGCCAGAGGAGCTTCAGCAGTGCCTGGGCCCCCTCCTGCTCCTCGGCCGGACCTCGATGTCCTTCCTCCATCCTCCCTTCCCGCTGGGAGCACCGTCCTGCACAGCTGCACCGAGGGCAGCAAGCGGCAACGCGGGGCTCCCTCCTTGGGGCTCCGCATCCGCCGCCTCTTTGGAACTGGCTGTTGGGAGAGGGGACCCCGTGGGGACAAACCACGGGAGCAGAGGGAGGGGGGCAGCCCCAACCCTCAACCGCTCCCAACGGGACCAGGAGTTTTTCCACTCCCGGGTGAGGTGGGAGCGGAGCCCTGGGCGGCTCGGCCCACGGAGCGCCGGGATGCGCAGCCGGAGGCACCGGCCGTCTCCTCCCGGGCTCCGGGCTGGGTATTTCAGCTCTTGCTCCAGGGGCTGCTCTGGGCTGTGGCCCAGGCTGGCAAAACCCGCCAGGTTCCCCCTGCCCCGGTGGCGCCGGGAGCGTCACGGCCCTGCCGGGGGCTCATCCCCTCCTGGCCTCCGGAGGGGACACGGGGCCCGGAGCCGCTCGGCCTCTGGAGAGGAGGACAGGCCCTTCTCCCGCGCCTCTGGTTTCCAAGCACACGGGAATCGGGGCTGGTTCTCCCCAGCTCCACGTCCCGTTGCTGCCGCTCTCCTGCCGTGTGTCCACACTCCTCTGCTCGCCCCGGCTCGTGCGCATGGAGCGAGTCCCCACGGGCGCATGGAGCGAGTCCCCAGCGCCGCTCCGGCCTCCAGCGCTGCTCCATCCGGAGCAGGGAGACCGGGAGGAAAAGGAGCCCGACCGACCCCATCCCGTGCCCAGCGCCGGCAGGACGGGAGATCCCGACTGCCCCCGACGCCGCTGTCCTGCACTGTGGGGCTGCCCCGTCACAGCCCGTTACAGGAGCGGAGCTGCTCTCCCGCTTCCCAGCTCAGGAAGTGGCTCCCGGAGCTCAGGATCTCGGGAAGCAGCTCCTGGAGCTCAGGCCATGCCAGGACCGCGGGCTCCCATGTCCGGCCTGCTCCGGCTGCAGGGCTGGAGCGTCACGATCCCGCCGGAGCCGCCCGCTTGGAGAGGCTGCAATCCGGCTCCGGCATCGCGTGTTCTCCAGCTACCTGCCCCGATCGATCCCCCCGGAGCCTCCCTGCGGAATTGCAGCCTTCAATTAAGTGGACGTTACTCCTTCCATCTCCAGTGATTAACACAGGTTTAATTGCTGCTGCTGCCGGGGCAGGGCAGACATTTCACGGCACCGCTGGGTGCACGCGAGAGCTTGTGCCCTGCAGCAAGGCCCCACCGACACCGGGGTGGCTGAAGATGGGAACAGCCTCACTTGAAACCATCACCAGAAACACTGCCAGAGCTCTAAGAACTTAGTAACTGTGAGGAGCCAAATATCCATAAATGCAAAGGGACAAAATCCGCTGAATATTTAAATGGGAATCGAAGTAAAAGTCACTTACCCGATGTCCCGAGCGAGTCTGGTGTCGCATCCTGGGCTGGGAACGCACGCGGAGCTCAGGCTGCCTCTCGCTACGTCCTCCAAGGTCCCAGCTCAGCCTCGTGTCTTGGGAATAGGGTCGACTCGGGCCTCAACACTCCCCTCTGCGACACTTCGGATCAAATCCAAATGACTCAAGAAGCTTCTGCTGCTCCAGAGCTC
Organism: Tinamus guttatus; assembly: GCF_059628265.1. NCBI lineage: Eukaryota > Metazoa > Chordata > Aves > Tinamiformes > Tinamidae > Tinamus > Tinamus guttatus. The sequence continues at coordinate 890,709 of NW_028288997.1, read as the reverse complement.
CCGCTGCCGTCGACACCTAGAGCAGGGACAGCGGCTACCGCGGGCTGCGTCGGAGCCAACGTCGCTCCGAGCGAGCCGCAAGCTCGGGCTAAATCCCCTCCACGACCCGCTCCACGCTCGGCCCCGACCTCGTGCACAGAGAGCTGGAGGAAGGAGCAAAGTAGAGAAGGAAAAAAAAAATCAAGATTATAAATCTAAAATTTTATTGAGACAAAAAACTGACAGAGCTTGGTATGAAGTTAAAATCCAAACACGTACTTTACATTTAAACATTTTCACAGAAACCTAAACACATGCTTTTAAAAAAAGGTTTGTACAATGCAAGTCTAGATACATACCACCCTACAAGGAGGCGCCAGGAGTCCGGCGGGGCTCACAACTCCGGACATTAAATAGTTCAGTATTTTTAATAAATCTGATTAAAAAACCTCAGAAGATGCAGGGTAACACATCTGGCTCCAGCGCCAAAATCTGGTCTACAAACAATCGCTTGTTATAGGAGAACATGGAATTGATTTTTCTTGTGCTGTTGTGGATTTCCTCTCCCCTGTGACACAACTGAAGGGCGCCCAATGCTGGACAGACAAATCGAGGTGAGAAAAGGAACAAGCAGGCAGAAGGCTCCCCCCTAATTTTGAGAATAGCACCGTGTAGCAAAGGGAGGGTAGAAGGGCTTTTAAGGGGCTTAAATTCGTCCCTCCCCGCGCCCTGGCCACGCGGGGTGCGTGTGGCAGGAGCCGCGGTTCCGACTCGGGACAATCCGGATCACACGTTGGCATTTCATCAGTCCCCGCTGTAAAATCTGCTCTTGGGATTCCAAGGACTCGAGCTCCAGAGCTTTGGACATTCACAGTTTCAGTCTCCTACCAGCGTCCCTGTCTCCCTAGTTGTGTCACCAATACTGGGCTGTTCTTTTGTGTTAAATGCAGTTTCTAAAAAAGATCTGGCAGTGATCTAGAACATTGTCACCAGACCTCATCTCCCTCCCTCCCTAATTAAACGAGACCCGTTTCCCCCACATCCCTCCCCCCAGCCCCCCGAACCGATACACCAGTAAATAGCAAAAGAAAAAAAAAAAACAAACAGAAAGAACCTACACACATGCTACGCCGTAAAAATGCAGAGTTAACACTATTGGGAAGAAGGCTGTGGGTTGCCGAGATGGTCTTTGAAGAAGCAGCAGTATCATCCGCACGCGCGGCCCCAGCCCGCCCGCCCCGGCCGCCGCCGAGGGGGATCCGCTCCGTCCGCCCCGCTGCAACGGGGCAGCCTGGGCGTCCCCCCGGGCGGGCTGGTTTCGGCGTGCGCGGCGGGGAGCCGACTCCATACCGGGCTCTTCAAAGGGCATCGTCTCCAGCCACCCCCGCGCTCCCAAGCGAGCGGAGCCGCGTTCTCTCCCTCCTGCTCAAACCCACAGTTCGGATCTTTGTACAAAGGCTGGCCAGAGCGGGTGCCGGGGGTTAGTTCTTGTCCTCTTTCTTGTCATCATCCTCTGAGGGGTAGGAATGCCATGTCAACCTCTCCTCATAGAATGAGATGACCACCTGGGGGCACTTGATGTTGGCTTCCTTGGCTGGCACCAGGTCGGCCTCGTCAGAGTTCTTCCTACAGGCCAGAGCAGAGGGGCAAGTTAGGGGGCTGCAGAGGGGAGGTGGAAGAAACGGAGACCAGAGGAAACTGAGAAGCAGCAGGTGAAGGGAGGAACCCCTGAGCCGTTCGGGGACTCCGAGCGGCCCCCCGAGTGGTTCTGGAGCAGTGAGAAGCAGCACGTGAATCCAGCAACAATTCAGGCGAGTTCGGCTCCGGCTGGCACAGCTGGGGAAGCCGAATGGAAGCTCGGCCGGTCCCCAGCCGCTCCGCGCTCCGGCGCGAACGGCTCCCGGCACCTGCGCCTGGCTCCTGCCTCTGCTCTGGCTCCCACCTGCGCCAGCGACAAGCCCTGCTCCTACAGCCGGAGGGGAACACGGTCACGGGCACGGCTCTCCTCGGGCGCGGGTGCCACCCTGAGGCCCGCGCCAGGACACCATGCCCCTCTCTCTCTCCCCAAGCTCGCGCCTGCTGCGGGGGGGACACCTTAAGCGCCACGCAAGCCCAAGGGCCCTACCTGCTCGTTTCACATCCACGTTAGCCTCAGCGCAGAGGGTCGCCTCAGGCAGCAGCGCCATCGCGAGAGATTTCATGCCAGGTAGCAGGGCCTCCCCAGGCGCAGGTCCTTCCCTCTCTGGCACAGAATAAGTGAAGAAGTGACAGACACAAAGACACACTCACCACTTCATCAGGAACATGAGCTCCCCGCTGGAATCCGTGGCTCCAATGATGCGCTCCGGCTCAAAGCCCCGGGCGAAGCCTCGCGGTTTCTCCGACTGAAAGAGACAAGTTTTGGCTGTAGCATCGTGGGGCGGCTGCGACGGCCCCGCTCCCCCCGGCACCCCAGGGCGGCTGTGCGGGAAGGGCCAGCGCGTCACACACGGTGACGGGGGACACCCCGCAGACCCCGGGGTGTCTGCGCGCGGAGGGGCTGGCTGCCAGCGCGGGGTTTGTGCCCTCCCAAGGCCCTGCAGGTCAGACTGTTCCTACTGGCTGCGATTCTGCAGCTCCTGGAGTGAAAACCAGGCGGCAGGGCCTTTCTCTGGGCCTTTCTGAGAGCTCCCAAGCAGGGGGCTCTTCCTCCTCTCTCCTCCTTTTCCAGGGGCAACAGGCAGCCCCTGCCCTCTTGTTCACCCTCCCTTGAGCACTTACTCAAGTCGGCCCCTGCTCCAGGGGCTGCCCTCCCTTTTGGATAAAGGAGGGTTCTTTTCTATTTAGTCCTAGAACTGGCTGTAGATTTAGCAGGAGGCCTGGCTCTGGGAAGAGCTAATCCCGGCTCCAGAGAGCTAGTGCTTTTCAAAAGCACTTCAGCTGTGCCTCCCTGAATCGGGATATTCTCTCCGTGCAGAACTGTTTGACTAAGGTATTAGAGAGTGGCTGCTCTACCGCTTGACACCGTGCCAGAAACAGGAGGGCGGCGAGCAGAGGATCCCCTCCTGCCCAGCCTGACTCACCTCCTCCTTCTTCTTCTTTGGTTTGCTCTCCTCCCCTTTATCTTCGCTGTCAGACTCCGCTTTGCGTTTGCTTCCCTCGGACTTCTCGGTCTCATGAGCAGTTTTCTGGGACTGAAGGAACTCTGCAATGAGGTCTGGGCAGTCCAGGTTCTCCTCTGGCTCCCACGTGTTATCCTCGCTACAATCAAAGACACCGGATTAGTTTTACGTCAGGAGCTCTCGCTGCCAAGAGCCGCTCCCGCCACGAGGCCGCGCGGAGCTGCGGATTTATCCCGCAGATTTATTCCCCTCCTCACGGATGTGGGCTAGTTTATCTGGCTACTCGTTTTGCCCTGGGTTGGAGGGGAGGAAGCCTCCGGGCCGTGCCCAGGAGGGCAGTGGGCAAGGCAGGACCGGGGCTCGTTCGGCCCTGCGTGTGGCTGCTTGTCCCTAGGGCTGTGTTTGCCACCGGGGGAGCCGCTGGCAGGGGGGACGCGTGACCCGCGCCGGGCACTCACTCGGAGAAGCCTTTCCACTTGAGCAGGTACTCCACTTTGCCCTTTACCACTCGCCGGTCCAGGACCTTCTCCACCACATACTCCTCCTCCTCTTCCTCTAGGACCTCTTCCACTTTCTTCTTGTTCTGCTTTTTTCCCATTGTGCTGGCCAGCTTTTCAGGTGAGGGGCGACGCTGCTGCGAGGGGAGAGGAGCTGCGGGTCAGGGCCGGAGCCGCGTGGAGCGGGAGCCTCCAGGCCCCACGGCCCCGAGCCCAGGAGATTCTGCCCCGTCCTCCCCACATTCTGCCCTCGCTCCCTGCCCGCCAGAAACGCCGGGGCAGCCCCTGTCCCTCCTCTGCTGCGTCCCCGTCCCCTCCGTGCCTCCCTTTTCTCCGCTCGCTGCCTCCCGCCCGGCGCCGCCGGAGCTCCCACAAAGCCGCCCGGCCGCGGCAGGGAGGCCGCACGCTGCTGATGTTAATTAAAAGTTAATAAATAGCTAAGCCGAGTTAAAGTCGAGCCGCAATCCCTCATAGCAGGCTCCCAGTTTTCATTTCCTTGCAGCTCCGCGCACCTGCACTCCGGGGTATTTACCCAGCTCACCAACACAAAAGATGTTTCTTTTTTCCCCCCTCTCCCGCTTGCTCAGACAGCCCAAAATTCCCGTTGCGGCTCCAATGCTCCCTGGGAAGGAGCCTCCCCGGGCATGAGGGAGCCCAGGGCAACCGCAGGGGTGGTCACGGGCGCCGCGTCCACGGCTGCCGGCGGGTCCGAAAACGCTTCCGCGCGGCCGAAGGAGGCGGCGGAGCCCAGGCCTGGGGTCCCTTTGGCCCTGGAGCAGCTGCCGCGTTGAAGCGGCTCCAGGGGAGCGCCGGGATGCCCGGCACGGACACGGCCCACGCCAACACCGGGAAGCTCCCGCGGCGCCGCGCGGAGCCGCTCCGCAGTGTTTGGGACCCCGCTGCCGCCTGGGCCCGGCCGTGCGGGTTGTGGAGCACCGGGACAAACACCCGGAGGCGCTTCCCGCTCCCAGCCCCAGCGGAGGAGCAGCTGGAACCAGGTTCCGAGCAGCCGGGGCGTCCAGCGGATCCGAGCAGGGCAGGGATCCCGCTCGGCCCTTCCTGCCCGTTCCCAGGCGCCGCTCGGAGAGGCCGCGGGCAGAGCTGGGTCCGGTGCCGCACGGAGGCCGCCCGGAGCGGCCTGTAAGGAGCAGAGGAGCTCCCTGCTGCATGGGGATATTCCTACCGACGGGCATTTCTTCCCCCATGGATCTCATAGGAAATGCCAGAGGATACTCAGCCCTCCGGGGACAAAGTGTTCTTGTCACGTTCCACAGGGGGAGGAGAAAAAAGGGAAAAGGGAAGCGGCAGCAGGCGTGAGACGAGCGGCCGAGGGCTCTGCCCTGCGGCCCCGGGCTGAGCCGCCGGCAGCAGCTTCCATGGAGCGGGAGGCTCCGGCGGCCGCTCCGCACAACAATGCGGAGCCACCGGCGGGAAGGAGCCGGCAGGAGGATCGTGTTTCACTCTGGAATTCTCCTTTCTGCTGGGCAGCCTGGGGAAGGGGGGAGCGGAGTTTGGGGTTTTGGCTGGGCCGGCTACATCCTGCAGGGTTGGAGTGCGGGGCTCCCTCCCGGCCCGCGGGATTGCGGAGGGCTGCGGCCAGGCGCTGTGGATGGCGCTCGGAGGTGGCCCTGGCTCCCTGCGGCACCTCGGGGTGCTCGGGAGAGGGGCAGGATGCTGGGAAGGCTTCCCGGGAAAGCAGCGGGATCCAGGAGCCCGGGAAAGCAGCACCCAGGCAAGGCGAGCGCAGGCACCCGGCTGGGAAGAGGAGGGAGACGGGAGCGAGGCCGGGAAGGGCCCTGTGAGGATGCGGATGCGGGGCCAGGAGCACAGGGAGCGGCTGGAGCCTCCCGAACATCTCCGAGTCCTGCCAGGCCGGGCACATGGGACACATCGGGGCCGCACCGGGCGCACGAGGCCCCACGCCGCTCCCGAAGGCCCTGCCGGCCCTTTTGGCACTGGGAACATCCAGACTCTCCGGTTTGAACGACTCAAAACCACCCGCAGCCGCCCAAACCGGGCTGGCCCTCACCCCGGGAGCGGGAAAGCAGAATCCCGGAATCCTACAAGGGTTGAGGTCAGCAGGGACCTCTAGGGATCACCCGGTCCAGCTCCCTGCTCCAGCAGGGACACTAGGGCACAGGGTGGCATCCGGGCGGGTTTGGAGATCTCCGGAGCAGGAGCCTCCACAGCCTCCCTGGGCAGCCTGTGCCAGGGCTCTGTCCCCATCGCAGCAAAGCTCTTCCTCACATGGAGATTAAATTTCCTGTGTTTCAACTTGCACCCGTTACCCCTCGTCCTGTCACCGGCCACCACAGAGAAGAGCCTGGCCCCATCCTCCCTACAACCACCCCCCAGGTACTTGAATGTGGCTTTATACTGAAAAATACGATTCCGAGGCCAGCTTGGGACGGGTCTGTGCTAAACTCCCCGTTATCTTCTGATGCTTCTAACCACAAGGGCAAAGCTGAAGCCCTTTGGGAAGGGGAAAGCGGAGGAGGGAGACAGGGCAGCTCCTAGGCCGGCAGCGAGGAGGAAGCAGCCCCGGGACGCCCGGAGCGCTCGGAAAAGGATGGACCACGAGGAAGCAAGAGGCCGAACCTTCCACGATTGGTTTTCCCTGCAGAAAGTTTGGTAGTTTAACCACGGAAACGAAGGGCTGCCCAAGAGAAAACGCAGAGCCCTAGAAATTCAACTTGAGCACAGACTAGTTCCATCAACCGAGTCTTAAAGGATTAAGAGCTCGGCTCCGCGCCGATGAGTTTTTGGCTCAAACCGTTTCCTCCTGCTGCCTTTCCCAAACCTGGCCAGCCCGGAATGGCTCTCGGGATTCCTGCGTGTCCCCTTGGCACGCGGGAACCGGCGCGTTGAGCCCTCCGTGCGCGGCAGACGGCACTTCGGGAAAGCTGGAGCCCAAGCGGGATTCTGCAAGCGGAGACTAAACAAAAATCGTCAAGACTGAAACAACCACCAGCTTAAAGCACAACTGCATCGTTTCCACGTGAGCCTCTGGATTTGGGGAACCGCACGAGCAACGGCGGAAAAAACTTCCCCTCTGCAGAGAAAGGGAACCCGAAATGAAAACTCCGGGCCCCCAGACAGGAATTTCAACCCCTGCGGGTACCCGAGGGCAGCCCGAACTCCTGCCCTCCTTCCCATCAGATCAACACGGCAGGGCAGAGCACGGATTTGCGCTCTTTTTTGGGGAGAAAACATCCACATGAGCGGGGCAAAAGCTTTTCCTCCGGCTCCAAGAGCAGCCCCCGGCCTCCCAGCACCCCCAGCCCTCAGGGCTCTTCCCTGGAGAGCGGCACCAGATCCGGGCGCGTTTCCCGCCGGGTTTTTCCCTCCGTGTTTCCAGCATCTCCAGCCGAGGCGGCTCAGGCTTCGCTCGTGTTGGGCGCTGAAGGCAGAGCAGCCCCATCTGCTTCTCATCATTTCCACCACCGAGATCCCGAGCACCAACAGGAAGCTCTGCCGAGACTCCAAACCCAACCGGGGGCGGCGGCTCCAAACCCACCTCTCCCGAGTACCTTCCTCTCCCTCCTCGCTCGAACGCAAAGGGTTTTGTTTTATTCCAAACGAATAAAGCCAATAAAACCTCTCCAGGACACGAGTTCCTCGGCCGCAGAGCCCTTCGTTTCCACCTCTCTTGGCTCCGGGTTGGTGTTCACAGCCCCGTGGATGGTGCTCGGCTCCCTGCCCAAACTAGTCCCCGACGGCCTCCAGGCCCTGCCCTCCGCTCCGGACTCCCTGGGAGCATCCAGGGCATTTCCCAGCAAAACCACCCCGTTTTCCCGCCATGTTAGAGGCCGAGCCCCCTCCCGGCGTCTGCACGGCCTGGGCACATCCCGCGTGCGGAGCGGGATCCCATTTCAGCTCCATCGTGGTCCCTGTCTCCGTCCTGCTTCCCCCACGCGCTCCAAGACTCCCAGTCCAAGCGCGGGTCCAAGCGCCCCTGCTCCCAGCGGGAGCGCCCCGGACGGCCCTTCCCGGCTCCGTGTCACCCCTCGGCGCAGCCCCAGCCCCGCGGCCCTTCCCGAGCTCCGCACGGCTCCGCCGGTGCCTCCCGGAGCTCCAGGATCCCGGATTCTCCCCCAAGCCGCTGCCTCTTCCCCCCACCCGCAGCAGCTTCCCGCTCGTTCTCCCCGCCAGAAGTCGACGCTCGTCCCCTCCTCCCGGCTTCCGAGCGCTCCCAGCCTCAATTCCTCCTCCCTTCCCAGCTCCCCAGAGCCTCCCTCTTTTCCTGAGACTCTCCCCTGAAGAAATAAGTCCCCCCCCTTCCCCATCCCGGTTCTTAAGGCTCCTTCCCACCCGGAGCCGCTTCCTCCCTGCGGGGGCCGCCCCGAGCCGGCCCCCCTTTCCCAGCGCCTATTCCCACGTTTCCCTCCGCGTGGATCGGCCCCTTCCCAAGCTGCTTCCCGGCGCCTCTCCCCTCCGCTTCCCAAACGCGCCCCCCCGGCTCCATCCTGCCCAGCGATCCCTGACCCTCTCCCAAAATGTCCCCCCGGCCACGCTTTGTCCCTCCCCGGCCCGGGCGCCGCTCCAGGCCCCGCTCCCCGCGGCCTCTCGGCGCCGCGCGGCCCCCAAAACCCCCTCCCGGCACCGCCGATCCTAAACCCTCCGGTTCCTGCCCCTCTTAACGCCCAAAGAGCCCCCCTGTGGCGCCCCAAGCCCGAAACACTAAATACTCCCTAAATACTCCCCAAATGCTCCTTAAATACTCCCTAAATGCTAAATACTCCCTCTCCTGGCACCCACGACGCCTAAACAGCCCCTCCCGCGACACCCCTACAGCTCCGCCGGACACCGCAACACCCGGACACCCCCCCGCCCGCGACGCCCCGACAACCCCCCCGCGACACCCCGCGGCGGCCCGCCGCCCCCACCTTGCACAGCCCCGCCGACGGTACCGAGGGGAGGGCGCTGCGGGCGGGCAGGGCGGCTGGCGGCGCCGCGGGCCTAGCGGCTGCTCCGGCCGCCTCCGTCGAACAAAAGAGCCCGGCCAACCCCGGGGCCCGCCGCGCGCACCGCGCCTGCGCCGCGCCCGCCGCGCGGCACGCCGGGAGCCGTAGTCCCGCGCCGCTGGAGACGCAGGGCCGCCCGCCGCGGGGCACGCTGGGAGGTGTAGTCGGGCCTGCGCCGCCGCGGAGCCGCGACCCCCCGCGCGGCGGGCGCCGCCGCCCACCCTGCGGGCCGGCCCGTCCGGACGCCGAGGGGCCGCGCGGCGGAGTCCGCTCAGCGCCCGCCCCGCGCGGCGTGGAGGAAATCCTGCCCGCCGCCGCCCCGCGCCGCGGACTACAGCTCCCAGAGCGCCCCGCGCCGGAAGGGGAAGCGCGCCGCCCAAGCTATAAGGTCGCCGCGCCGCTGCGGCGGCTTAAAGGGGCCGCGTCCGCCAGGAGGAGGTGAGGAGGCCTTGGGGTCCCGGTCCCGGTCCCGGTCCCGGTCCCGGTCCCGGTCCCGGTCCCGGTCCGCTGCCCTATGCCCGCTGGGGCTGGGCACGGAGCGGGTCGCGCTGGGATACGGGGCCTGTCACGGGGAGCCGGGGAGGGCACCGGGATACGGGCCCTGGCGCGGGGGGCACCGGGCAGCCCCACAGCGGGGCCGCCCTGGCCCTGCGCCCAGCAGGGTCCCGCGGGGCGGCTCTGCGAGGGGGCCAGGCCCAGCCCGTGCCCCATTCTGGCAGGGGACAGACGGGGTGACACCGGGACGGGGTCCCCGCAGCGGGGCAGGACCCCCCTTACCCGCCCCGGCTGCTGTGGTCGGGGGCGCTGGGAAGGGCCCCCCAGGCCCCTCAGCTGCGGTTTGTCCCCACCGGGGGACGGGTGGCCGCTCTGCCGCGTCTGTGCCGGGGGGACACGCACGGGCGTTGACAAACCCGCTCCTCAAACACGCACACACGGGGCACGTTCCTGCTTGGAGGAGTCTTGTCGAGTGACGAGATCCATCCTGGGGGCCACTGCTTGAAGCCCCTTCCCCACTAGAAGAGGAAAAAAACCTCTCTCCGAGGTCTCTCCGACTGGAAATCCAGTTCGTTTCGCTGAGCGTGACAAGTAAAAGCAGAACCAAGCTGCACTCGTTCCTTCTCTGCCTTTTTTCCCTGCCGCGGAGCTGCTCCGCAAGGTTTTCCTCAGGACTAAACGTGAAGCCGCCCGGGGCCTCGAGTCCTGCTCTTTGTGCCGAGGATGGAAGGGAGACCTCGGGCGCCAGGGCAGGAATTGTGCAGGGAAGCGCCCTGGGGTTGGGAGCGGTCCCGAAGGGGACGCGGAGCTGCCGCCGGGAGCTGGACAACGTGGGCAGGAGCTGGTAGGAAGAGGCGTTCGATGCGGCCCTGCTGCGAAGGAGGGTCACGGCCCGCGGAGGACGTGAAGGGTAGCGAGGGAAGGAGCAAACCAGGCCCCTCGGTGCCTCCCAGTGCGTGTCCGGGGCTGGCCGGGCCGGGAGCGCTTGGGCCGCTTCTCTGTCCCGCTACGACGGCGGCTCCGTCGCATCCCGGGATGAGCGCGGGCTCCATCCGCGCGCGGAGCCCCCTCCGCTGCCGACCCATTCCCAGTGTGTTTGGGAATGACATTGGAAGCCGTGAGGCTCCGAAAGCGGCGAGGAAGGGGTATAAATAGGGCCCTCAGCCCTCAGAAGACACTGGTCGCGCAAGCCCTGAAAACACCAGACTCCCAACGGGGGGAAGAACAAGCCAAGCCAAGCGTCCCGGGGTCCCTAGACTGAGGGTTCAAGCACACGCTCCAAAAGCGGATTTGGCATCGCTGTTTAAAGCTAATTCAAAGCTGCCTCTCCCTTTGGTTTAAGTTGATTTATCGAGTTAAGATCAATTAGCTCTAAATAAAGCTTAAATGAGATTACGCGTTTCCTGGTACGCTGCTCAGCGCAAGTACCGGTAAAAGACGTGAGCGCCGCTTCCCAGGGTATCTTCTAAACACACAGCTCCAGCCCGCGGGATGCGCCAGGCCCCAAGGCAAATCCCGGTGTCCTGGCACAGCCCTGGCACCGGCTGGGTCCCTGGGCCCTGCTCAGGCTCTGCTCCTTGGAGCATCCTCTCCGGAGCTGGAAATTAAGTTTCTCTTCCTGGCAATTCCCTGCTCCTCCATGAGGCAATTTGTGACTCTGTCTTTTCTCGCTTCCTTTTTCTTCCCTCCTCCCCGCCTGCCTCTTGCATTTTTACTCCAGACAGGGCTGTTGTGCGGAGCCAGGAGCTCTGGGAGCACCGGGACCAGGTCGTGTCCCGCTGGGAAGCGCAGGGGAGGTCGGTGTTTCCAGGAGGCCCCCCCTGCCCTGCCCCTTGCAGCTCACATGGGAATGGCCGCAGGTGGCCCCAGCTCCGGCCGCTCCGGCCGCATGGAGATGCCCGGAGCCGCTGTCCATGCCAAGAGCTGCTCTTCTGCATCGGCCCCCTGCTCCCGCCGATGCCCATTCCGGCTTTTGGGCTCTCCGGTGGGAAGCGCGTGGCCGAGTTTCTGCAGGAGGGACCTACAAACCGGCAGAGCCAGAGGTTTTTAAACAAGCTTCGTGGCTCCCCTTGTCCCAGCTGGAATTAGCTCCCTCCTCAGCAGGGCTTTGCCTCCCATCTGAGCGTGTAAATAGCGGCTGTTCCCGGCGCTTGGCAAGGGCAGCGCTCCAGGCGCTGGGAACGGCTGCCGGGCGTTTTCCTCGGCGAGGAGGCAGCCGCATCCCGGGGCCTGGACACGGGAGAGGCGGCGGAGCCGGGAACCGGGACGCTCCGACGAGCAGCCCTGGGCCGGTTCTGCGAGGCCGGTTCTGTGGGCCGGACCGCGGTGCCGTCACTGGTGCTGGGGTCACCTGGCCGTCCCCCCTCCCTGTGACCACGGTGTCAGGACAGGAACCGCTGCAGGAGCGGGGAGCGGTTCCTCGCTGCGGCCATCGCGCGGGAGCCGGGAATGGCCGAGGGTTGCGGCAGAGGAAGCAGTTTGCGATGGGAATGTGGGAGCGGGGCCGAGGCAGGAAAGCTCCGTGGCCTGGGAGAGAAGGATGGGAGCGATGGCAGAGCCGGGTCCCCGGTGGGTCGCTGCGGAGCGGCCCGTGGGGATGGCCGGGCCCTTCCAGCCCGTCTCCCTCCCGGCTGCCGGCTCTGGCTCCGGGTGCAGGTGCCAGGGGCACCAGGTGCTCCGTGGAGGCCGTTCCCGGTAACGGGTGCTCCGGGTCCGCAGGAGCAGCCGCCCTTGGCTCTTCATCCCCTGCTGACGGAGGGGACGGTCCCGGGTGGCTGCGTGCGGATGCAGGCGCCGGAGCCGGGGCTCCGGGAGGCTGCCTGGCCTGGGGACACTGGGGACCTTGGGGACTGGCTGCTGCATCTCATTTGTCTCACTAATCCTTTCCTCTTTTTTCCTTCCTTCTGTACAGATGTTTCCCTCTGGGTTCTGCCTCTAGGATGTTGGAGACCCAAGAAGAAGTAAGAGGCTCCTTAGCGCTGGGTTCGTGGCTAGTCCTGGCTGGGGGCTCGACACTGATGGAGCCAACGTGCCCGGGCGCCGCCTGGCAGGACGGGCCGGGGTGGCCGGGGGTCCCCGGACCCCCGCGGAGGCCGTGTGGCCAGTGACGCTGCTTGTTGGGGCCCAGTGAGGGTGACAGAGCACTGGAACAGGCTGCCCAGAGAGGTTGTGGAGTCTCCTTCTCTGGAGATCTTCCAATCCCGCTTGGACGCAGCCCTGTGCCACGTGCTCTAGGTGACCCTGTGTGTGGAGGGGGTTTGGACTAGATGACCTCTAGAGGTCCCTTCCAACCTTAACCGTTCTGTGATTCTATGATTGTGCTGCCAGGAGCTGACCACGGTGCGAGTGCAGGACCCGCGGGTGCAGAACGAAGGCTCCTGGAACTCCTATGTGGATTATAAAATCTTCCTGCACGTGAGTTGAAGCTGGCAAAGCTGCTGAACTGCAGCGCTCGCTTGTGCTGTGCACGAGTCTCCTGAGTGGGGCTGTCTGGCCCTGTCTGAGTGGGGCACAGCCCCAATTCCCTGATTTTTTACGTTTTTCTTTTTGCAGACCAACAGCAAGGCATTTACTGCCAAGACCTCATGCGTGCGGCGCCGCTACCGTGAATTCGTGTGGCTGAGGAAGCAGCTCCAGAGGAACGCGGGCTTGGTGTAAGCATGGCCTGTGCCCTCCTCCACCTGCAGCCCTGCCCTGTGTTTCCAGCTGCCCGGAGATCCCACGGGCTCTCTCAAATGATGTGGATGGGAAGAGGCTGAAATCCAGTTATCTGAGCCCTCGGGCTCCAGCTCTGCACAAAATAGGGTCCTGGCAGCTGCTGCGGTGCCTCTCCGTGTCCCTGCTGGGACGTTGGGATGACCCGACCCTGACCCGCTGCTTGTGCCCTGTTCCTGCAGGCCTGTCCCGGAGCTGCCGGGGAAATCTGCCTTCTTCGTGGGCAGCACAGATGAGTTCATTGAGAAGCGGAGACAGGGGCTGCAGCAGTTCCTGGAGAAGTGAGTGAGGGCCTTGAGTGCCCCCTTGCTGGGGCTGGACGGGGGACAGGGCTCCCTGCTCTGCTCTTGCTTTGCAGGTGCTGCCTGAGAGCAGCTGAGGGTCCCCCTGGCTGCACGGGGCCCATGGATGGGCAGGACCCCCCCTTGCCACCCGCGTGCTCCGTGTTCCCGGGGCCCCGCGTCACCCCGGCCTTGTTCTGTGTGCGCAGGGTGCTGCAGAACGTGGTGCTCCTCTCCGACAGCCGGCTGCACCTCTTCCTGCAGAGCCAGCTCTCGGTGCCCGAGATGGAGGCGTGCGTGCAGGGCCGCGGCGCGCTCACGGTGACCGACGCCGTGCTGCGCTACGCCATGTCCCGCTGCGGCTGGGCGCAGGAGGACGAGAGCCGGCCCGCGCCGCCGGGCGCAGAGCTGCCCGCCTGGCACCGCAGGTAGGCACGGAGCGCCCGGAGGCACCGCCGGGCAGGCCCGGGAGCCCTCGAGCTTCCAGCTGCTCCGGGTTGGCTTCACCGGCACCTGCCAAGGGCTGCGCTCCTGGCGGCCGCTGCGTGCGCCTTGTCCTGCCCTGCAAGGGAGTTTGAGCAAGAGGAGTATCTGCCCTACGAGGAGAGGCTGAGGGAGCTGGGCCTGTTCAGCCTGGAGAAGAGAAGGCTGAGAGGGGACCTGAGCAGTGTCTAGAAGTACCTCAAGGGAGGCAGTGAGGAGGATGGTGCTGGCCTCTTTTCAGTGGTGGCCACCGACAGAACTAGAGGTCATGGCCACAAACTGAAGCACCAAAAGTTCCCCAGGAATTTAAGGAAAAATTTTTTAACAGTGAGGGTGCCAGAGCACTGGAACAGGCTGCCCAGAGAGGTTGTGGAGTCTCCTTCTCTGGAGATCTTCCAAACCCGCTTGGATGCAGTCCTGTGCCACGTGCTCTAGGTGACCCTGCGTGTGCAGGGGGTTGGACTAGATGATCTCTAGAGATCCCTTCCAACCCTAAGCATTCTATGATTCTATGATTCTATGAAACAGTCCTTGCTGTGAAGCGAGAGGAGCTGCTGGGCTCTCCAGGGACCCCTGACCCTTGTTGGAGCTGCTTGGCCTATCCTTGTTGCAGGCGTCCAAGGGAATTAAGTGGCACCCGTGTCCCCCCGGCCTGCACGCGGAATGGGCAGGATTGCTGGGCATTGGGTGAACGGAGATTGGCATCTCAGGCTGTCACCAGCGCTCTCTGGCACCGTGAGGGTGTCTGACCTGCCGCGGCCTTGGCCAAGGCTCGGCAGAGGAGAGCTCGAGGCCCTCGGGAGGACTTAAGCCAAGTTTTAGAGGAGGAGCCTTTGGATGCTTTCCTCCCTTGAGGTCTAGGGAACGAGGAGCCTTTGGAGGCTTTCGGAGCTCGGGCTTTGGGCACATCTTGTCTTGGTCCTCGTACCACGAGTGGCTTGTGCGATCCCTCAGACAGGGACGTCTGCACTTGGGGAGGCACCTGGCCGGAGTAGGGAGAACGTCCTGAAGGTGCCAGCGCTGCCGCTCCTGCACCGCGTCACCTGCGCGTGGCCGGGCTCGCGGGCCGGCCTCCTGGCCGTGCTTGCCGGCCCGGCGCCCTCCTCGGATCCTTCTCCCTTGTGACCAGTTTTGTCTTTCCAGCTGCGCCGGCCTGGGCAGCCCGGAGGAGCCCAGCTGCCTCGAGCCCTTCCCTCCCTGGAGCGACCTGGGCGCGGAGGCGGCCGGCACGGAGAGCCCGGAGGCGCCGGCCGGGCGCGAGACGCCGTGAGCGGCTCCCGCGGCCTCGCCCGCCCTCCGGCGCCCGCCGCGCTCGTCGGATCGAGCCGGGATGTCCACCCGGGCCGGGGGCTCCGCTGGGAACGCGGCCTCCTCCCGGGCTCACCCGCCTCCTGCCGCCGGCTCCGGACTGTCCGCGATGGCCCCGGCAGCGCCTTCCCGTAGCTCTTCTTTCCAGAGAAGGGACCTAGAGGGTAGTGGAACCCGTGTTTGTTGTTCCCGGGGCCTTCGCTCTCCGACGGGAGCGAGTGGGAGGGTTTAGACGGCCCCTCGGCCGGGTCTGAGCACGAGGGGGCTCCGGGGCGCCCGCCCAGCCCCAGGGAGCGTTTGGGCCCCGTGCGGAGCCGCAGGGGCGGCCGGGGCCCAGCTCCCTCCTCCCAAGTTTCTCGGGCTCGGCTACGCGGGCAGCAGAGCCCTGTTTCCCCACTCAGCTCCAGGCCAGGCTCCTGCGGCCCCCGCGCTGGGTGCAGACCCCGTATCCGCACCTGGGGCCTCCTGGCACTGCCAGGGTGGGCACAGCTGGGATCGAGGGGATGGATGTGCTGCCCCAGGAGGCTGTTGCCTGGGCTCTCCCCAGTGCTGGGAGGACGGGGTTGGGGCGGGCAGCGGGGAGGCCGTTTCTCTCCTCTTCCAGGTGGGCTCCAGCAGGGAGCAGACATCCTTCCTCACACCGTGGTTGTGCACAGCAGGGAATGGGGGGGACAGCAAGGCACCGGGATGTAGTTTGTTAGGAAAGAAGGAGCATGTAGTTTCCCTGGAGTTGGTGTCCGGCTGTGCTCGGATGCCGCTCGCTCCCACCGCCGCTCCCTGCCTTTCTCCCTGCTACCCTGAGCACTGGTGAAGGCAGAGCCGACGTGCTCGGACTGGGAATAAAAATGAAGTAGAAGAGCCGCGGTGGTGCTGGCAACGTGTGTCCTGGAGGGAGCCGAGGCCGAGGGGGTCATTGCCCCTGTGCCAGCATGGTGGGAGAGGGGGTCCCTCAACCCCAGGGGTGGGGGGATGGCAGTGGGGGGGCTGCAGGATCCCAGTGTGTCCCTGGAAAGCTCCCTGCAGCAGGAGCTGCCCTCCATGGAGACGGGCTCTGTTATGGAGCTGGTGTCCAGCCTGTCACTGTCAGTGCTGGGGCCCAGGGCGAGGAAGGAGGTTGCCCGGGCTGGGGGTCTGGGCCCCGCACAGGGGGCAGGTGCTGGTTGGGGCACCCCCTGCATGGCCACATCCTGCCCGGCTGCATCCTGCCATGTCCCGGCGTATCCCACCCCATCCCGGTGCACCCTGTCCCAGCTGCATCCCACCCCATCCCGGTGCATCCCACCCCAGCTGCATCCTGCCCTGTTCCAGTGTATCCCACCCCATCCCGGTGCACCCTGTCCCAGCTGCATCCCGCCCCATCCTGGCTGCATCCCACCCCATCCTGGTGCATCCCACCCCGGCTGCATCCTGCCCTGTTCCAGTGTATCCTGCCCCGTCCCAGCGTATCCCACTCCATCCCGGCGCATCCCGCCGGTGCCGCTGCATCCTGCCTCCTTGCAAAGCTTGGACCTGCCCGGCCCGTCCTCGGGGCCACCCGTGCTTGACACCTTTCCGCAAGGCGGCTGCTCCGGGGGCTCCCCGCGCGCGGCAGCCGTGGAAGCGGCACCGCTGCGCGGACCCGGCAGCCCCGGACATGGAGCTGGGGCCGCTCGGCGGGAGGGAAGGCCGGAGCCGCAGGGCCGCGCTGGCCCCTCCGTGCTCCGGGGCCGGCGCAGACTATTTTTAGTGGCATCGTCGGGCAGCTCCGCGGAGCTGCGGGGAAACAGTGAGTCAGAGGCAGCCGCTGCTGCTGCTGCAGCGGGGGGGCGGGCGGCGCGGCGGGGACGTGACCCCGCGTGGGGACACGGGGGCCCGCGGGGGCTTTGCGGGAGCTGAGCGGCCAGGGCAGCCCGCGGGGCCGTCACGGAGCCGCTCGCGGGAACCTTGGCCTGCGGGAGCGGGTGAGGACGGCCCGGGCCCGGCTCCCTCGCGGCCTGGCGCCTCTCCCGGCTCCCGCCGCTGCCGGGACGCGGCCCCGGCCCCGGTACCCCGGCAGCGCCGCCTCCCGGTTGCCCCCCGCTCCGGCCGGGCGGATCGCGGCGCCGGCTCCGCGGCCCCGGCCGGCTCCCCGCGGCCTCTCCGCGCTCCCCGTCCCCTCCGGTAGCAGCAGGCGGGGTCCCGGCCCCGCCGCCGGTCCCTCGCCTGGCGCTGGCCCTGACGGTGAGTGATGAAGGCTGGGACATGGAGCCGGCCCTGATTAAGCGCTCGCTGTGCAGCGCGCGGCTGCGAAACGACTGTAATTACACAGCGCTCCCAGCCGAGGGACCCGCTCCAAACCCAGCCAGGTGCCTCCTTCCCCCGCGCCCCGGAACGGATTTGGGCAGATTCCCAAATCCCCCCGGGAGCTGCTTCCCTCCGCCGGGTCACACGGCTGGAAACGGGAGCGCTGGGACACCAGAGGACGGGAGAATCCCCTCGGCGCATCCCAAATCCGCCCTGGCGCCAGAGGAGGCTCCAGCAGGGAGGGGGCAGCGGTGCCAGCCCGGCTGCCCCAGGGGAGGCTCCGCGGCCCCCGGCGGGTCGGGGCTTTGGGCCCAGGGGCCGTGCGGGCGCCCGGCCCCGCAGCGCCCGGGCTTGGGCCCCGGCCCGCCCGGCTGCGGCGAGCGGTTACCACCATCTAGCGGCCCCGCAGCCAAGCGCCGCGCCAGCGGGATCCGCGCATTCCAGCCCGGCTCCCGGGCTCCGGCAGCCCTGGAGCGGAGCCTCCTGCTGCCTCTGGGCACCCGGCTCAGGCTCCAAACGTGTGAGCGACTCCAGGCCGGGGTGCCAGGGAAGAGCGCTTTATTCCGGGCGCTCCCCGTGCCCGGCGGACGGCAGCCGGTGCCAAGGCCGGGCAGGACGAGGCGGCAGCGCAGCCCGTGGTGGGACCGACGGGAGCCCTCGCGGAAGGTCCCCGGGGGCCGCTCCGTGACAAGGGACGGGACACGGGGCTCTTGGCACGACGGGCGCCTGCAGGAGGGGGAGCCGGGGCTGGGAAGGTCGGTCCAGCATCTCAGTACAGCCAGGGAGCAGGGAGAGAGGGAAGCACCTGGATTCAGGGAGGGGAGAGACAGGGCTGACAGTGGGAATGGGACGTGGAGGGGCAGGTTGGGATCGTGCACATGGCAGGGAGGGATGCACAGAGGGAGGGTGGCCATGGAGATCTCCCTGCAGCCCCTCTCCACCTGCCCAGCTTTGCTCCATGCCTTGGTTTCCCCATCTCCCAAAAGACTCTCCTCCCTAAAGGGCTGTTTGGGAGAAAAATCAGCACTTGGCTTCAGTGCTCATGTCCCCACTGGTGACATCAGACTTTCATGTGTCCAATGGAGCCAACTGCAAAGGTGTTGGCACAACTTTCTCCCATGGATCTTGAAGGACATGAAACCCAGGCTGGGACACTTTGTGCCCAGGACACTGGGAAACAGCCATATTCCCTGCGAGTGTCCAGGGCCAACCGTGTCCCCGCACCACCGACACCCCCAGGACGTGGTGGCTCTTGCCACGCCACCCCCTTAGGGCTGCAGCCAGTGCTCCTGGCCTCGCTTGCTCCCATGTAAAGTGGAGACCAGAAGATGGAGCCAAAGACAGTCCTGGTGGCTCGGGCACCCCGGTGACATGGGGACACCCCAGGCACAGCCGCCCCCAGCGCCCGCGGCCGGGCCGGGCTCCACTCTCACCGGAACGTCGCGGCCGGGCGCTCATCGCTCCTCCAGGTCGTAGGCGGCCACCAGGTAGTCCTTGGGGACGATGCCCACCACGTTGTTGAGCTCGCCGACCCACCAGCCGTACACGTTGTACTCCTGGGGAGACAGGACGGTGACAAGGACAGCCAGGGCTAGAGCCAGGCATGTGCGGATCCAGCCCCTTCCTTTGGGGATGACCAACCCTCCGCGTGTCCCAGGCCCTGGTGGGGGGCCTCCGTAAAGCCCCTCCAGAAAGGACCCAGCCGGGGGCAGCAAAATCCCTGGGAAAGACACGGGCGCTGCGGATCCGGGAGGATATCCCCCCGGCAGCACAAATGCCAACAGGAAAGCTCCGTCGCAGGAGCTAGAGGAGGACACGGCGCAGGAGCCAAGGGAGCCTACGGCCCCGACGGGAGCTCCCCGTGCACATCCGCGCTCCGAACACGGAGTCTGTGCAAGGAGCTTTGAGAAGTAATTCTGCTCGGAGGCAGCTGGCTCCGGCGGCCAAGGTCCAAACTGCTCCTGCAGCGGGGACGGTGGCTCCGTCACCCACCCCGACACAGCCCTGTCCCTGTCACACCCGGCCGCGCCGCCCTCTCCAAACGGGAAGGGCAAATCCCGCTGCTCCCGGGACCTTGCCTGGACACTCTCCCTCCATCCCATGGGCAGCGGCTCTTCCCGGAGAGGCCCCGGCGCCAAGGGAGCTCCGGCCCCGGCTCCCGCAGCCGGAGCACCAGGAGGTCTTTTAAAATAATTTCTGCCGTGATGAATTGCCGGGCAGGCCGCGATCGCTCATAATCAAAGGGAGGGAAATGCAAATGAGAGCCAGGCGCGAGCGCGCGGCACCGAGCGTTTATTTCACTGCGCGGTGCCAAAAAGAATTAAAACAACATTAAACTCCCAGCAATAATGTTTAAGTCCTCGTTTCCAAGTGCCAAATTGCACCACTCTGGATCATACAGATGTTCGTTAATTATGCTAATTTTTATTAAACTATTAAAACGAGGAGCGCGCTGGCACAGAAAGGAAGAGCCCAGTGCAGGGTGAACTCTGCTCTCGTCTGGAGCTGCTCATCTGCATCTCGCTAACGCGCCGGTGCCGATCCCGGCGCTGCCGCGCGGGTGGGTTTGCAGGGGGGCAAGAGGAGGAGGGAGTTTGAGGCCGTTTTGGCTGGAATCTGCCTAATTATGCCCTAATGGGGCCTGTGCGCTCGGTACCTGCGTGCACGACGGGCGGGGGGAAGTCATTTAGCTGCGACTTTGCGGAGGGGATTGCAAACCTGCTAATTGGGAAGGGAATTGCCCCGGCGAGGCAGGAGGAGCCCGGTGCGCGCGGGGAGCCGAGCCGCGGTGCCCGCGGTGCCCATCCGAGGGCTGCGAAGGGCCAGGTCCTGGCACCCGGTGAGGCCGCCCCGGCGGTGACGGCAGCCCTGGCACCCGGGGACCCCGGGATGCTCCAGGCTCCGAGGGCTGGGGAGGAGCAGGCGCTGCGGCCACCGCGGGCCGGGGCCGGCTCCGCTTTGTGTCACCGCCGCCGTTTACCCCAGAACGGAGAAACCTCTCCGGGCGCTTCCCGCGTTTCGCTGCCGAGCGCGCCCGGAACAGACGCTCGTTCCCATCATCGCCGGCAATCGGGGCTTTTATGGCAGGTTGGCGCACGGGGCCGTAAAAGGATTTATGTTGCTAATCTCCATCGACAAGGGAGAAGGAGAACGGGGGAAAAGGAACAACGAGACGACAACAAACAACAGCCCCCCCGCTGAAAGCTGCCGCCCCCGAATCCGCTGCAAAACCCACAAAGAAGCCGCGTCGCGGCCCCCGGCACAGGGAACGTTTCATGGCTTGGAGCGGCCCCGAGCGGCTCCCCCGCCGCTCTCGGGGGCCGCGGCGGCATCGCAGCCTCCTCGGTACCAGGGGACGCCCGCGAAGCGCCCGCGGGCCCCTGCGAGACGTCGGCTGCATTTTAATGTCTGGCTCTTCCTGCTGCTTCCTATCTGTGCCAGCTTGTGCGCGGCGCCTCGCTGCCAGCCCTGCCCAACCTTGAGCCGACCCCGGCATCCGCTCGGCCGCTCCGGTGCGAGGGGAGGAAACCGAGTCCCTAAATGACCGAGTGGGACCTGGTGCCCCATGTCCCCTGGTGCTCTGGCTCTCCCCGTCCTGCCCCGGAGCCGGGTGTGGAGCTGATCCCCTGGGCACCTTCTCCTGGCTGCAACGGCCTTCCCAAGGGAACACGTCCAACCACCTCCTGCAGCCCGCGCGGCCCCAAGTGCTTGGCTGCCCCTTGGGGACCCCAATCTTGCAGCCGCATCCCCCACCGGCCTCTCCGGGAAGCTCCAACCATCGCGCTGACCCTTGGCTGAGAGGGCAGAGATGCCCAAGCGCCTCCCAACCGGGATCTCCCAGCATTTACCCCCCTGCCGGCTCCCGAGCCCCGCTCGCCGCCGTGCCAGCAGCCCTCGCAGAGCGCCCGGTCCCGCTCCGGGAGCGCCATCCATCACCCCCCGCGCACAGAAGATCAATGACGCCCTGATGGATGCCCAAGGAAAAGCCAATCACTCAGGGACTTATCGGTTTATGATTGCTCGGCCCCATTATTAGTGCTTGTGTGTCATACGTTATTGTTAGGAAAATGGAGGAATCTCATTGCGGGATGAGGAATGGCGGCCGCGCGCGGGGTCGCCTGACACAGGGGAGTTTTATTCCGGGGCAGCCATACATCTACCTACCTCCGCCGCTGCTCCGAGCCCGGAGCGCCGCTCCGGGGCCTATCCAGGCACGCGGGGCTTTGGCCCTGTGGCCGTCATAGGGAAATGGCTGGGAATGTTGGGGTTCAGCTGCCCTGACGCCCGCCCTGGGCATCGGTCACGGCCTTCCCCCTGCTCCGACACTGCAGATCCCTACAGCAAATCCCTATGAAAAGGAACACCCCGGATGGCTCCCACCCAGTGGGATCTCAGCTCCTGCAAGGAGCTGGAGCAGCATGGGATGAGGATCCCGGAGAGCCTCGGACCCTGCTCCTTCCCACCAATCCCATCCCGCGGCCTCCGCATGCTCCAGGCTCCACATACCCCATCCCAGCAGGCTCCAGACATCCCATTCTCACAGGCTCCAACCCAGGGAGGCCAAAGGGAATATGGGGAGGGGGTTCAGGTGCTGTCGGGGCTGGCGTTGGGCAATAACGGGATATAGTGCCCAGCTGGGAAAGGCCGGCAGGAAGGGCCAGCTGGGCCTCGTGAGGCCCCGGGCGACTTCAACCAGGAGACAATTCCCAGGTGGCCCCAGGCAGAAGGGCCCGATGGAGAGTTTGGGATTTAGCCGCTAATTTCCCATTAAAGTCATGCAAATAAATGAGCCCAGGTGGCACTTTGGACACGGATGCCCCGTGAGCTGCCTGGGGCAAGAGGGACTCGCACCAGAGCCCTTGTGCCCGCATGATCCCAGATGGACCCCAAGGGGATCCCGTGGGTGCTGGGCACGGGATGGACACGGGACGGACGGATGGGTGGACGGATGGAGGGATGGACGGAGGGATGGAGGGAGTGAGGGAGGGATGGACAGATGGAGGGATAGAGGGATGGATGGATGGAGAGATGAAGGGACAGATGGACAGATGGAGGTATGGACAGAGGGATGGATGGAGGGAGGGAGGGATGGACAGACAGACAGAGGGATGGATGGATGTACAGATGGATAGAGGGAGAGAGGGATGGACGGATGGGTAGATGGACAGACAGATGGACGGACGGATGGAGGGAGGGATGGATGGATGGACGGACAGAGGGATGGACAGACAGATGGATGGAGGGAGGGAGGGCTGGACAGATGGAAGGATGGACAGACGGACGGATGGAGGGATGGAGGGAGGGCTGGACGGATGGATGTGCAGACGGCCGGACGGCCGCGCGGCGGGAGGCGGCCGCGCCGCAGACAATAGCGGGGCCGCGCGGCGCTGCCGCCGCCGGGAGCTCGCGCGGAGCTGCCGTATTAATATTTATTCCATAAAGCAGGCGGCTCCCAGCGCCGCGCGGCTCCGCCGCGCTCTGACCGCAGCACCAACCCTCAGGCACCGCAAACACAATTTGGGAACAATGTGACGGAAATGTTTAATCTGCTCAGCCCATCTGTGCTGCGTATTTCTCCAGATCTCCCTGAGAGAGGCGCCTTCGAATCTCCACATTGCCTTTAATATTCTCCTAAATCACCTCCCCACTGCACTTCAAGGGCCATTGCTACAATATCACAGGTTCATCGAAAGTGCACGGGAGAAGGGGGGTGCAGGCAGGGGAGGGGGAGGACCGGGGGTGCCGGCTGAGATATTTTTTATTTTAAAATATTTCCCGCGGATGCTGCTCCCGTGCCCCTCGGACAGGAAAGAAGCGGAGAGAAAAAAAGAGAAAGGCGGGGGGGAAATCAGAGCGAAGTTATTGTGCTATTGCTGGGAGGCGATTAGCGAGGCTGTTCGGAAGCAAACAGGCTGGAATGGAGCAAAAATCATTTCCAAAGCGCCGCTTCCATTAACGGCCTTCCCGGCCGCTCGCGCTTGGTGGCTGCGATTTGTCTCCGCGAGGGACCCGGGGCTGCTCCGCGCCCGGACGCGGTGCCCGCTCCGTGCGGGGCGCTCGTTCCCGGCTCCGCGGCGCTCCCGGCTCCTTGGAGCTGCCCGCGCTGCCCCTTGGCCCTGCAGGGAATGGGCCCATTCCCCTGGCACCGCGGCAGGCGCTGTGGGCCGCGCTGTGCCGTGTCCTGCAAGCGTGCCGTGCCGTGCCAGGGAATGCCGTGCCGTGCCAACCAGTGCTGTTCTATGCCCTGCAATGCCACGCCAAGCCATGCTATGCCATGCCATGCCATGCTATGCCATGCCATTCAATGCCATGCCAGCCAGCGCCGTTCTCTACTATGCCATGCAATACTATGTCATGCCATTCCATTCCGTGCCATGCGGTGCCATACCATGTAGTGCCATGTCCTGCCATGCAATGCCATGCTGTGCCACGCCATTCCATCCCATGCTATGCTGTGCCATGCCATTCCATTCCATGGCATGCTGCACCATGTCATGTCATGTCATGTCATGCCATGCCATGCCGCGCCATGCCATGTCGTGCCATTCCATGCCATGCCATGCCACGCTGTGTCATGCCATGCCGTGTCATGCCATGCCATGTTGGGCTGTTCCACGCCATGCCATGCCACGCTGTGCTGCCCTGTGCCATGCCATGTAATGCCATGTCGTGCCATGCCATTCCATGCCATGTCAGGCCATTCTATGCTGTGCCATGCCATGCTGTGTTATGCCATACCATGCCATTCCATTCCATGCCACATTGTGCTGCACCGTGCCATGTCATGCCATGCCACGCCGTGTCATGCCATGCCATGCCATGCTGTGCTGCCCTGTGCCATGCCATGTAATGCCATGTCGTGCCATGCCATTCCATGCCATGCCATGTCAGGCCATTCTATGCTGTGCCATGCCATGCTGTGTCATGCCATGCTGGGTCATGCCATGCCATGCCATTCCATTCCATGCCACATTGTGCTGCACCATGCCATGTCATGCCATGCCATGTCGGGCCATGCCATGCCATTCTATGCCGTGTCATGCCATGCCATGTCGGGCTGTTCCATGCCATGCCATGCCGTGTCATGCCATGCCATGCTGTGCTGCCCCGTGCCATGCCATGTAATGCCATGTCGTGCCATGCCATGTCAGGCCATTCTATGCTGTGCCATGCCATGCTGTGTCATGCCATGCTGGGTCATGCCATGCCATTCCATTCCACACTGTGCTGCACCGTGCCATGTCGTGTCATGCCATGTCGGGCCATGCCGTGCCATTCCATTCCATGCCATGCCATGCTGTGCTGTACCGTGCCATGCCATGTAATGCCATGTCGGGCCATGCCGTGCCATTCCATTCCATGCCATGCCACGCCACACGTGCCGAGCCGCCGCCGCGGGCCCCTCCGCAGCGCGGGGGGACGCGGGCACCGCGCGCAGCCCCGCGGTGCTGGCGTCACCCGCGCGCGTTGCCATGGCAGCCGCTGATGGCTTCATTTCCTGCGTCCCCGGGGGCTGGCGCAGCCGGATCCACCTGCTCTTTCCCCTTCCCTGCGCGGGGTCATAGTCAGGTCGCCAGAATAAATGAACGCGAGCGCTAATGATGTGTTTGCTGCCTGTTTATGCTCTCTGTGTGTCAGGGGCACTCACATTTAGAGAGCTCATTATGGCTGCAATTAGACTGCACCATTGCTAGATATTTAACTCCTTTTTCTTTTAAATTAGCATTTTAATAACGTTCTTTGAGCAGGGGAAACAAAATGACCATTTTTCACGGACAAACTTCCTAGCTGTAGGTGCAACTTTAATGGCAAAGTTGCAAGGGAGGGAAAATAAGCCGAGGTCTGTGCCCGTCCTGCCGGTTCCTGCCCGGCCCCCCCGCTGCCCTCGGTGGGAAGGCGGAGGAAGAAGAGGGAGAGATTTTTATTTGCTTTATCGCGCACTCAATTTGCGAAATTTGTTCCGCAAATTATTTTCGCCTTTAATGTCCCGACCACTCAGCGCCCGCTGAAAATCCGCAGCCGCCGGGGTGAAACCGCCTGTGGGCAGTGATCTGGGAGCCCTGTGGGACCATGAGAGCCCCCGGCCACTGCCGTCCCCTTCCCGCCGGCGCTCCCGGATCCGGGGGGCAGCGAGTCGGGAGCCTCCGCGGCCGCTTCCCGAGCGCCGGCTGCAGCTTGGCGATGGCAGCCCCAGGACGTATCCAGATGCACTCGCGGTGTTTTAATTAAATACCGCATTACGCCTCGCGACAACCCCACGGCCGCGGCGTAAATGAATTCTGGAATTAAAGCGTCGCTCCGGCGTCGCGCTGCCTCCCCGCTCCTGCCCAGCTCCCGGCACGGACCCAGGGCTGTAAACCCGGGCGTTCCCTCAGTTACAGATGGAGCCACATGGAAAAAAGGACACGGAGGAGGAGGAGAAAGGGAGAGATGGGGCGGAAGGCGCCGCTTGCTGCCCAGTGCCTGTGGTGCCCGCGGGAGCACGGAGCGGAACCGCATCCATTCGGACACTGCCCGGCCCTTAATCGCCCGCATTTTGTTTCCACCTCCCGCTTTGGGGCTGCTCCGTGGAGGCCGGAGCGAGGTGGGATGGCTCCTTGGGAAGCGCCCAGCTTGCTTTGGGCAGGCGAGAAGAGTTATGGCCCCGGCAAACTTTTATTTTATACCCGGGAACGGGCATTTCGTTTCCATCCATCTATTAGCACGTCTCTAATGAAACTAGACCGTACGTGACATTTTGCAATATAACTGCTTTAAATGTTAGCACATCAATTGGTTTAAATGTTACCCGCGCCTCATGAACCGAGAGATGGTTTTATAATTATCTCCGTCTCTCTCTAACGAACAAAGATCCCGCTGCCGCCTCGCATTGGGCGCTATCAACGGCAACGCAGATCGGGGTTTTTAAAACACAGATGCTCAACAGGCTAAAAGCTACAGCGAGCACACGGCAGCGACGGGAAGGGGGTTTTCTTGGTGCTCACGGATTTGGCAAGTTTTGCTGGGCTCGTGATGGATTTTGCCTTGGTGCCCTTTGGGTTTCATGCTCAGTTTTCCTCTTGTTCCACCTCTTGCAGCTTTAGCCATTCCCCGCATGGAAACTTGCATGCCCCTATGCACACACCTATACGTACGCACGTATGGAGGTATAAATATATGTAACAGCAGCCTATGGGAGCTCTGGCTGGCAAAGGACAGGGTTTGGCATTGAGCCTCTTGCTCCAACGCTCGCCGCTTTCACCCAAGCACAATTTCCCCGTCCATTTATGAAATAAAGTGAAATTTCCCCGTCCGTTTGCAGAATAATCCAGGCAATGGCCGGGCATCTGCTACGCTGGGAACAAAAGCTCTTGCGGCGCCCGCTCGGCGCGGGGCATCGCGCCGGGCACCCGGGGGCTCGTTACTAAATCTCTGTCTCATAAAGGCAGCGCTGACTCCGGCGGAGCTGCCGGTTATAATCCCGGCTTGGGAAAATGGAAGGATTGTCACACTTAAAGACACAAATTTCCCCCGTAATATATTCGAATGGAAACCTCTGAATCCAATACTACATGGGCATAGCTAATAAATTCACAATATTTCAGCCTCAACAGCCTACAACGGTTAGTTTTAAAGATTTATGTGGTAAAAAATTACTCAGTGATGAATACAGTTTATTCTGCGCAGTATTGGAGGGGATAAGGAATTAAACTACTGTCTTTAACAGTGAATTTATTATTACCTCTGTCAAAGACGAAGTCTTTAACTGCATTTATTATAAATTTCAGCGCAAAATAAATGGTTGGAAGACGCATTAAGGCCCCCACGATGTTCGCGCAGGCTGGGACAGGCCAAGGGCACATGGGGTGCTGGGACCCTGAAACGGCTGGGGACCGTGGGGTGCTGGGGCCGGGCTGGTATGAGGAGAAATCCTGGGAATTTGGGCCCAAGCGGGAAGCGGGTTTTTTCCCGCAGGACGGGGCTGCGGCGGCCGCCTCCCGCCACCCTTTTCTCCTCTCCAGGCGCGGGTGTCCCCTCATTTATAAAAATTACCTGGGAGGAATGAGGCTGCCAGGGGTTTGTTCTAGACGATTGGCTCCCGCCGGGGGGGCGCAGCGGCCGCGCGCGCGGGGACGCCGCGAGGAGCGATGGCCTCGCTCGGCTTTGACCGGCGCGTGACCGTTGCCTTCCCGCTGACCCCGCCGGCCTTCCCGCTCCGCGGCCTCCCGCATGCGGGCCCGGCCGCCACCCCGCGAGCGGCTCCCGGTGTCCCCGAGGGGCCCGTCCGCCCGCCCCGGCAGCGGCCCCGGCAGCGCACGGGGGAGCGCGGCCGGGCCGGGCCCCGTCCGGGCCACCCGCCGTGTCCCCGCGCCGGGCCCGGTGCCGCTAGATGTCACCACGCGCCCGGCGCTCGGGGCGGCGGGGAGGACGGGCCCCCCTCCCTTCCCCCCTGCTTTCGTTGGAAGCAATTGAGAGAATTAACTTATCCGGTTTTATGGCCTGCTTGTCACATCCAACTAAGCCCACTTAAAATAGGAAGTCGCGCTGCATTCAAATAATTATCATAACGCACAAATCACCCATGCGGGGGACGGGGGCTGCTGGCGGGGAGGGGGACGTGTGGCCCGTGCCAGCGTCTTCCCCTCCTGCCCAAACCGCCACCCACGGGTGCCCGGCCGGGGTTCACGGGCCCTTTGCCACTGCCAACCGCGGCCACCAGCACCCCGGGGCCGGCGTGTGGCACTGCGGGGACACGAGGACGCCCCAGCACCGGGACAGCATCCCCAGGGCTCGTGCGACAGCCCCCGGCACCAGCGGCTGCTCCGAGCGGCTCCCAGCCACTCTCAGCACCTCCGTGTCCCTCAATAGGGACCCTGTGTCCCCTTGGAGCGCGCTGCCACCCCGGGATGTCCGCGACCCCCCGCGCGCTGCTCCCGCTGCCGAAATGTCAGGCAGGACCCGCGCGGCAGCCGGCGAGGGCTTCAAAGGCACCAGATGGATTTTTATATTAGCTCCTATTTCATGTTCAGACAGAGCGACCGCACCGCTAGAACTGCAGCCTCGCCGCTGCCGCAGTTGCTTCTGTGAGATTAATTCTGCGAAATTAATTGGGACAAGATTGAAAAGGAAATTAAAATGCAGCTGAGCGAACAGGCTTTTCAAACACCTTTCCCCCCTCCCCGCCTTGGTGCTCTCCCCCTGCCGCGCGGCTCCGCTGCGGCCGCCAGCAGCCACCGAGCAAAGTAATTTACGGGGGAAAAGCTCCCAGGACCCATCGGTTCCGTGCGAGGGAGCTGGCCCACGAGTCGCGGGCTGAAGCTGTTGAGGACAGCGGAAGGTCTGTGGTGACGCCAGGCTGCGTGGCCGTCCCTTCCGCGACGCCTGGCATGCGCTTTGGGGTCTCACGGCACCAGCCCGGGGCAAGATCCTCCCTGCAGGGTCCCTGTTTTCCACTGCGGGGATGTCCCGTCGCTAAGCCAGGATGCAAAACTCGCTCAGATCCTGGTGTCACCGGGAGCTGGCGCGGAGCAGCCGGGCCCCAGGGCAGAGCCCTGCAGGGAACAGCCCGGTCAGGGACGGTCACACGTGGCCGGGGTTGCCCGGAGCTCTGCTCAACGCGGGGGAACACCCGTGTGCGCCTGTTGACAACACCCGCTCTCGGCTCCGCCGCTACCCGGGCAGCAGCACGTGGGCTCCCCATCACCATGAGAAACCTGCCTGGGGCATCGGCGCTGCCCCGGGGGCAGCGGGGGCCGGACGCCGGGGCCCACGAGAGACCTACCTTGCTCAGAACATAGATGAGGTCCCCGCGGCGGAAGGAGAGCTCGTCGGGGTGTTCCCCGCTGCAGTCCCACGCGCCCTGGTAGTAGCTGGCAAAGTCCCTCGGGGGCTTTCCTGGGAAGGAGGAGAAATCAGGGAGAGCGGGAAGCGCACGGGGAGACGGACGGGGGCGTCAGGGAGAGGGGCTGGAGCTGCCGGTTTTGGGGTAACGCAAGAAAACGGTGGTTTGGGGAATCAGAGTGTCTCAGATTTGCTTACTTTCCATTTTAATTAAAAAGCAGGGGCCGAAAAACACCACGAGGAAAAGGGGCCAGTCAATAAATAAACAAACACAACAGTATGGGGAAACACAAGCAAATGCACTGATAGGGGTTTCCAGAAGAGCCTGCATTAAAGCTATTTACCACGAACCCTGCTGAAGAGCAAAGTATTTGAACCAAAGATGCCTCCCCTATGTCCCGAGCCCCCAAAACTGCCCCCCATGCCCAAACTGAGCCACCGGCAGCACCGCCACCGCCACGGCGGCTGTTCCCGGCCTTGCCCAAGGCCCGGGAAGAGGAATCCCGTTAATTAACATCGGGTATTTGCACGGGGCCTCTGGGAGGGCGCTGCTGGGGAAGGTGACAGCCAAGTTTATTTATTAATTAAAGGCGGCAAGCGGGGGATTTCAGGCAATTGAGCAGGGCTCGCTCGGCAATCAAACGGCCCCGACGCCGCAACCGGGAGCCCGGGGGGAGGAACGGGGAGCAAAGAGCTGCCTCGATCCCTTGTTTCTGGGAGGTCGGAGTGCTGCAGTGAGCCAGGAGCCGGGAGCCGGCGCCTGTGCTGGAGCAGGAGCAGGAGAAGGGGCCGTGCAAACCTGCAAACTCTCCGTCGCTCCCCCTTTTTTTGGAGACGGATGATTTATTTGCTGAAAATTGTGGATTTGGGCTGAGGAAGCACTTGGCAAAGCGGGTGCCGAGGCTGAGGAATGCCCTTGGCTGGATGTGTGCGTGGGCTCTCTGGAAAACAGTGTTTTCAGAACTCAGCCTTGCCATCTTTTCCAATTCTCAATGGCGTTTCTTGTCTCAGGAACTGGCAAGGAGACCGGAGCCACCGCAGCCAGCGGGTCCCCACCGCTCTCCCAGGAAAAAACACCCCGGGTCGGACTCTGAGAGTCCCAGTTCCCAAATACATGAAATGTTCCCACTCCCGAACCAAAGGTTTGAGGCGGGAGACTGATGGTGGCAGATCCAGAGGTCGCAGGGATTGGAGCAGCAGAGCTCTGCTGCATGACAGAAAGCATAAATAGAAAATACCGAGCACGTGTTGGAGGAAATGTTTCTAATATAGTATAAGGGACTGA
The DNA here is from genome assembly GCF_059628265.1 of Tinamus guttatus. Classification (NCBI taxonomy): domain Eukaryota; kingdom Metazoa; phylum Chordata; class Aves; order Tinamiformes; family Tinamidae; genus Tinamus; species Tinamus guttatus. The sequence continues at coordinate 860,520 of NW_028288997.1, read as the reverse complement.
GCGATAAGGGTGCATCTGGAGTGCTGTGCCCGGATTTGATCACCTAAATATGAAAAAGGACATTACAGAGACGGATAATAGCACAGCAGGGAGTAACTGGAATGACTCAGGGACTTGGGGAACTTAAATAGAAAGGCTGGGAAAAAAAAAAGTAGGTCTGCATCCTTTGGAAAGTATTAAAGGGGGAGCACGCAGTGGTGAGGAAAAGATTGGGAAGGGAATAGAAGGAGAAGGAGCTACTGAGTTATTTAAGCTTGTGCGAAGTGCAGGAAGCCGAGGTCAAGAGCAGGAGGCAGAGGAAAGAGCGGAGCCCATGGGTATGTGCAGGGACATGGAGAGCCCGGATTCGGGAGCCGGCTTCAAATGCACAGCAAGGAGCAGCCTGGCATGGAGGGATGGCTCCTGCCGCTTGGTTTTCCCCAGGGACACGAGGTCAGGACTCGAGGAGAGGGGAAGACGCATAGCAGTGAAATGGGAAGATTTTCTCTTGCTGGGGGAAGGCTGTCCCTGGTGAACAATAATCTCTTGTAATCCTACGGAACGCTGCAACTAATTTGCTGGCAAAGAGATTTAAGGATAGTCATTGCTGAAGTCAGCCGAGATTCCTCTTCACACTGTGCTATGGGTAGTGCTGGCGTGGGGGGGTACCAAAACTACCACTGTGCACCACGAAGGCCAGGGGCCGATGCAGTATTTGGTCTCTATAGGCTGGAATAATCCTTAAAATGAGGTGCCACAGACTGTTCTGGAAGTTCCTGCTTGGCTAGGTCCCAGCACACATCCCGACACCTTGAGCCTGTCAGCACGGATTGCAGAAAGGAGATTCAGCTCCTAATGAAACGGAGACTTCACAGAAGCCTCACGCGTGATCCTGGGCAAGATACTCCATGAGCACAACGAAGGAAACTTTCCAACCTCCCATAGGGTTCATGCTCCCAAAAGCTTTAGTAGAGTTTTTCCAACCGAGTCAGCTGGCCTGATGAAAAATCTCACCCCTCCCTGCAAAACTGCCTTCAAAAGGTCAATATTAATGGCTGAGGATGAGGAAGATGCCTCAAGACGAAGGCTCCGTTGGGCTCTGCACTCCAAAGACAAGATGTTTCTGCCAGCTCCCAGGAATATCTCGTTAAAATGAAGACCATTTGCAGAAAAGGGATACTGGGGTTAAACAGCCCAAACCTCCAGACTAGACTCCAGAATTTGCTTCCAGGGAAGAGATGTGATTTCAAAGCAACTGATGCACACTGATGTAAGTGGGGCGAGAGCCTGCTCCCATGTTTATGGGCCTTGGGGTCATTAAGAAAACCAGCCAAATGTGACAACTGCACCGTTTTCTTCTGCAGTGTGAGCAGCCCGCGGCAGCGCTGGGGGAGAGCCACTATCTGCCCCGTCCTTTTGCTTCAGGTGTGTTGCCTTGGAAGTCTGTTGATGCTGAAACCTAGTGACAACTGTCTGCAGGCCAGTGCTTGTCACTGCTCTTCTCACGCTAGGTGGAACTTCTTGCTATTCTGAGCACAGAGGGCTGGGAAAGAAGCCCCGTTTGGGGACCTTTTCCTTCAGTATAGGAAATTGGCTCTGTCCATACTCAAGCTGCAGCAGGAGCCCCGGAGCCTCCCGGCGCAGAGGGCAGGGATTAAGCTGCCTGCAGCCTGGGAGGAGGAAATGGGCGTCTTGGCAGGAGAAGCCTGCAGCTCTCAGCGGGATTTGTTGGGCTGCTGCAGATTTGTGGCATCCCTGTATTTCTTAGAAATTAGAAACAATAGTTTTCCATTAGCCAAACGCTCATGTGGCATTTTGGCCGTGGGATATGATTAAGAAATAGCCCCTTCTCTTGCTGCCTCCAGCCTGGCGCTGTCCAAGGCCTCCCGACCTTTCCCTCCAGCTCTTCCTCCACTTGGACCACGGCACAAATGGCACGCGGCAAAAGGCACGAGGACCGGGGCCCCCAGCGCTGCAATAACCTTTCCCTGTTGAAATGCAGTCCAGCGTTTCAGAGGCGGGAGCCTAATGTATTATTTAGCGTGGAAACAGACACAGGGCTTGAAGCAATCATGGCAGCGCTAATAACTAAAACAGTTATAACTATTAACTGCAATTACAACCGCCGGGGAGATGCTAATGAGCGCAGGTGCGCGCACGGCTGCGGGCGCCACATCGGCCGCGCGCCCGGGGCCCAAAGCCCTCCGGCCGCTGCCACCAGCCCCACGGTCACCTGTCCCGAGCGCCCGGGGTCCCCAGCAGCCCCTTGGGAAGCTCTCCGGAGCCGGGATGCCGGGAGCACACGGGGACGGCAGGAAGCTCCCAGGCGGCTCTGCCCCGGCCGCTCGGACGCAAGAGCTGCCTTCCTGCGCCGGGGCAGAAGCCGGATTGGGAAGAGGAGCAGGTAGGACCGGGAGGAGCTGGGGAGGAAACAGATCTTCCGCTCGGTCCCCGTGCTGGGCCTGAAGGAAAAGGCAGGGGCGGAGGCGACGCCGCGCGGAGGCTCTGGAGCGGCCGCTCCGCGCGGGCTCCCAGGGCGCTGCTGCGGTTCCTCCCGCTCCCAGCGCCGGGATCCCTCCCTGCACCGGCTTCCTCCGGGCCCTGACTCATTTCCTGCCCTCTGCTCCGATTACTTTGGCCGGGGCGCCCGGTGGCGGATGCTGCCATCGCCTCTCCAAGGCGTCGCCTCCTGCGGGGGACGGGGACGCGTGCCCGTCACCGGGAGCTGCTTCGGCAGAGGGATCTCATGTCCATGGGGTCTTCCTTGTGCAGAGCCCCTTTCCCAGCAGACAGGCTTCCGATTCGGTGCCCGTCCTCAGGAGGAGAGGTGACCCCCGTGCCCACAGCAGAGCCAGCAGGAGAGCTTGGAGGGGACAGTCCCCAGAGGTCGAGTTATCCCAACTTCACCCTCTGCAGACTCCCCTGTCACCCGTTGGTCTGACCCTCGGGTCTCCTGCCCTCACGTTCTCCTCCATCATTCCGTGCTCTGGGTGTCCCTGCTGGAGCAGGGCGTTGGACTAGATGATCTCTAAAGGTCCCTTCCAACCTCAACCACTCTGGGATTCGGGGATTCTGGGATTCTCACACCCCGAAATGTTGGAGCGTGGCTGGAGACCAATATCCTGGATATGGGACTGGGAAGGTCTGTGTGTTTGACAGAGCAGGGGGGCTCCTACCATCTCTCTGTCTGCTCCCGGTCTCCTCGGTGTCCTCTGCGAAGGGGGGATCCAGCTCCTCCTCTGAGAAGGGAAAACAGAGCAGAAAAGCCAGGTTAGTGCCAGGGAGGGGAGCCGGGGCCATGAACGGTGGCACGATGCGGCGGTGACGGGCGCCTGCCACCCCTGCGCCAGCTCGCGGGCAGGCGGAGGGAGCATCCGACTGTCAGAGTAACAAATTACCAGCCTAATTGTGAGGAGTGGAAGGGAGGAAGTCACAGATAATATTTTAAAACATGCCGCATAAAAATATGAATTGTTGTTAACACTGGTAAAAACAAATCACTTATTATAGCCTCATAAATTTGCACAACACTTTAGCAAGTGCCCTATAGGAAGAGATGCTTCCTGTGCAGGAGAAGTCACAGCAGAGGGAAAATCAGGCACTGAGGAGAAATGGCAGGACAGAAACACAAGAAAGGATTGGGGCAAGAAGCAGAGTTTACACCAGAACTGCACTGGCTTCAATGACATTTTTTGTCAGCCCACGTAATCTGCTGAAATGCAGCTCGGAATGATCGGTATTGACAAACCATCAGCAGCAAATTGACGCCAGGGTTTGCCAGCCCATCTGCAGGTCAACGCAAGGCCTTGTCCCCGAGGCACTAACGGGGCTCCTGGTGGCAGTTGCCTCCCTCTAGGACCTGCCCACGGAGGGGATGTGCCGTGAGCGGCCTCCGCGGAGCCGCGCGGCCGCATCCGGAGGCGAAGCCGGATCGACGGCAGCCGCCGGCGCCGCGGCAGCTCCCCAGCCTGAGGGCTGCGCGCGCAGCAGCCGCGTGGCCCTTCCACCTGTGCCGCCTTCTGCAACCAGCAAGACCACAGAAAACCTAAGAAAACACCGTAAACAAACCCCGATTTTGAAGGGTTTCAAGGCGCCAAAGCTCGGGCGAACCCTCTCACGCGGCTCTGCAGCCCCAGCAGCATTTGCGCGCCGCCCTCGCTCACGGCATCAACCGCTGCCATCGTCCCCAGGCAGAGCCGAGAACAACCCGGTTTCAGGCACGAAGGATGGAGCCTTTGGAGCGAGCGACGCGGCTTCGGCTGAGCCCGGTCCCTAGTCACGAGCTGAAGAGCTGCTCGGTGGCACCTCCGCAGGACACGGTCCCCGCGCAGCCCCGGCTGTCTCGGCCGCCCGCTGCCGATCGATGCAAACCAGGTCAGGCCTCCGCGGTGAAGCACAAATTGGATGCGAAGTCGGAGGGTCACTGCGGCTGCTCCCCCATTAGACGGGAAGCGGCACCAAAGATCTTTTCTAAATAAATCAGACTTTATTGTAAATCTCGGCCCCTGACGAGACACAACCTCATTAGCATTGATTTTAAAATAAATTATTGAAAGTGGCTTTTGCCTGCTCTTTGCATTTGTAGAAGAGAATGTAAATGTATCTGCGACAACGCTCTCCCCCCATGCCTCCAGCCTTCCTCCTTTCCACTTGTGCCAGCAGCACCTAATCCCGCTTTGGCCTCCATGGGGAGGCCTGCAATGAAACCCACGGTCTTGGCACAGCTTGTCCCCACGTGCCTCAGTTTCCTCTGCCCAGGGGAGGATCCGCATCTCCGCCGTTGTGGCCGCTCCGTGTGCTGGAATGTTGCTGCTGTAAGGAAATGCCGGGCTCCTCCGGCTGCCGGGACCTGGGAGGACTGTGATGGACGGAGGCTGGGAGGAAGGAAGGAACTCGGGTAGGATTTTCCTCAGGAAAATGCAGCTCGCTGCTGTGACTTCCCTTGGCTGACAACGGCTCTGCTCGCCCGCCTGCATCCCACCGGATCCCGTGGAGCTGAGCGGGGCCCGGCCGCAGCAGCTCCCGCCGAACCTCCGGACGGAGGCTCCAAGCCCGGAGCGCTGCCACGGCCGGCACAAAGCTCGGAGCGCCGGCCCAGCTCCCGCTCCCGGCAGATTTTGAGCCGCTGCGAGCCCCGAGGAGGCGACCGGCTCCGCAGCCCTTCAGCCTGTTGCAGCCAGCTGCTTTGTGCAGCAACGCCTGGAAGGGAAACTCCGGCTTTCCAGGGCCTCCATGTTTGACCTCAGCCGATATCTGACTTTAGGGAGATGAATCAGTCCCCAGGGCACCATCCTCATTGTCCCCATGGAATCCGGCAGCGCTGGGTCTGGACCGTCCCCACGGCAGCGCAGAGCCCGTCCTGCGGCCGCGCACCCCATCCCCGCGCCGGAGCAGCCCGCGCGTCGGGCGGATTCTCAGAGGAGCTGTGTTTTAATGTAGCAATTTGATTCAATTTTCCACTCTATAAAATTACCCATCACTGCTCGTTGCTTCCTAACAGACACCTTCACTCTTAATTTAACAATCCTATCGAATTCTGCCAGGGAAATTGGAAAAATTTATCACCTGTGAAATTTTATTTTTCCTTGGTTGTATCTGTTTTTGTAAAACTTCATTAACGACGATGACTTGCTGAGGAAATTATCTCTTCTTCTCCCCCTTTCTTTTTTTCCCTCTCTCTTTCTCTCTCCGTTTCAGCGCGGGACACCAGCGTGGCCCGGAGGGGACCCTGGCTTGGACAGGGCGCTTGTCATGGGCCCCGCAGGCTGGCTGAGCCCTGGGCGATGCCGAGGAGCCGGAGCAAGGAACCTCCCGCTGGGAAAGCGGAGCCGCATCCCGGCAGAGCAGAGGCTGCATCAGTCTAGGAGGAGAAGACGGGCTCCGACATCTCCCTAGGGCTCTGTGCCAGAGCCAGACTCCCCGTTGGCGCAGGGGCTGCCAGAGCCATCAGGTACCTTCTCTCCAGGCCACCTTCCCCTCGCCCGGGGCTGCAATCCACGGAGCGGGAGCAGAAGAGCAACACCCAAGGGATCCAGGCGCCCAGCTGGCTCGCGGGCTCGGCTGGCCAAGCCGCGCAGAGCGCACAGCACCGGGAAGGCCCGCGAGGAATGACGGACGCTGCCATCGAGGCGCTGGCAGCAGCACCCACGAGGAGCAGCAGGCCCGAGCCGCCCTTCCTGCACATCCCAGTGGCCTGAGGCTCCCGTGCCCTGAATGCGGGGATGGAGCACGAATCGTTTGGAAGAGGAGCGATGGGCACGAGCTGCGGCTGTGCCCAGGGTCCCCACGGGCTCCCTGCACTCCAGCTCTGCCCCGGCAGGGTCCTCGTGTCTCCAGCAAACTGCTGAGTAGCGACTTCCTTAGGCAGCGATAACAGGACTAAGATCCTGAACACCAGAAAAATTCTGTTGCATTTAATATTTTTTGACATAGATAAAGCTCTGCAATAAATAAAAAGAAACGAGGACCTTTTTGAGATCTCAGAACATAGACACCAAGGGGCTCTGCTCAGGATGACACGGTGCAGAGTTGGGCATCCCAACCCCATCTCAGGGGCAGGACAGCACATTTGTTTGAATAAGGCTCAGGTGATCCAAGGCCCAGGGATCCAAGGACAAGGCCTGGGGCAGGTCACACCAGGATTTCTGCTACAATCGTAAGAGATGTTGCAGACTGTGCTGCCTTCTTAGGCTGCTTGGTTTTGTGCCAAGACAACAGCTTCTGGCTCCTTTAACTGGCAGCTGCTGCTCTGCTACCTCCAGGCCCAGTGCACTGTTAGAGAACAGGGGCTAGTCTTTAATGCAGTTATTTTATCATCTCTTGGAAGGCCAGTAATTGCATTACAGCCATGACTGCATGCCCAGAAGGGAGCATTTTCATCATCTGAGTCTGATTTTGCAGGTAACACAGCCCAGAGATTCCATTCTCACCAAACTTAATATTACCCAAGCTGAATGGAGCACAGCCTCTAAAAGCCACGTCACCAGGTTTATAAACCCAGGTGCATTTGGTCTTGTGGCCCATCAGCCAGTGTGAACAATGCAATAGGGTCAAACCTTTGAGTTATGGCTCTATTAGATTCAGCAGAGCCTGAGATGTTTATTCCCATCAGTGGGTTACATGGCCAAGCTCTCCTGCCCTGTGTGTAGGGTTAAAGGGGACTTGAGCAAAGAGGTGGCTCGTTTTTCAGCCTGTGTGTTCGGATGCTCACCTGGCAAAACCTCATAGATGTCATCCTCTCTCATCCCATCATCGGGCTCATTCTGATTCATGGTAGTATTGTGGGATGCTATGTTCAGAGAGTCAGAACTGTCCACATCATTGTAGGGCTCTTCCTCATCATCTTCATCATAGGGGATAGTGAGGGAGGTCAGATCTGGCAGAAGAGAGTAAAAACACGATGAAAAGGAGCAAAACTCACCAAGCCACATGCTGCTACTCTCACTGAGTTGAAATCAAGTAACAAAGGCATTTTGTCCTCACTGTGGACCTTGAAGGGGGTGCCCCTGCTTTGCCCATGAGCAAAACAAGAAAAAAAAATCCAAGGAAAGAAAGCAAAGCCAAAATCCACAAGCTCCTCAAGGAACTCAGTCTGACCCCATTACTGGACAGAGAAGACTGATTTCAGCAAGACAACAAGGAAAAGAAACAAAATCACAGGGTTTTTTGCAATGAATTAAACAAATTAATTTGCCGGGACATAAACTAAGAAACTGGAAAGCATCACAGGGTCTGAAGCAGCGCAGCTGCCTATGGTTTCTAGAGGGTTTCCATATGTATAGCTGGAGCCTGGTCTTAGTTTTGCTGGCGTCAAACTGGAGCGAATCCAGTGGATCCAGAGCAACAGGCAGAGCATAAGCCAAGTGCAGAGCAGCAGATCCGCAGCCGGGCAGCCTCCTGCTCTGCACTCCCGTTCTTGTCCTGCTCACTGACACTCGCAGCTCTTGAGACATCACAGGACTCTAAAAGCAACCCCAAGTGCTACCGGCGGCCACGGGCTCCGCACGCGGAGCTGGGGTCCCCTGCGCTGTCCCGGGGACGGAAAGGCCCTTCCTTGGCCAGGTGCCCGGCGGGTGTTGGGATCTGTCCGAACGAACACGTCATTCGGGTTCAGGCCAAGCTGCCAGACTCACCCTTCAGGAGGAACTGGATCTGGTCCACCCAGTCCTCCGCCTCTGCTGGACTCGGCGCTGTGAACTGCAGAGAGGGTCACCAGTTACCAAGCTGTTCCTTGGGTGCAGGAATTGGGGAAAGGGCTGCAGCTAGAATATGGATCTGAGATCCTGTAGGAGCCAGTCACCTACGCTGTGACTTTGGGAAAACCATTTCACTCTTTTATCTCCATATTCCAAACAGGGAAACAGAAGCGGAACAAAGCTAGACCATCCCAGAGGAAGGCTGTCAAGCTTAATTCATTAAACTAATTTAGATGAAAACCACAATCCCTATTGAACATACTATACTGAGTCTGAACCAAGGCTCTAGATCCAAAATATCCTGGAGCCCATTGGGTCATTTTTATCATTACACCAGTTTCCAGGCTCCCCCATTGATGCTCAGCAAATTAGAGGTTTAAATTTAAACCTGTCCATGAATTCTTTTTTTAAGAATGGGCTTTCCAAACTCAACCCTCTACTGCTTTTAACTCATGTTCTCACTTAACCCTTCTGCACCAAGCACAAATAGAGCCTAAGACCAATCCTGCATCCAGGGAATGCCCGTACTCAGATCAATGGCCAAAAATAAGAAGCATCAACACCTTCTGCAGCATCACTTGTTTATTTTACTAGGGACTGAGGTTTGGAGAATGACACTGCCCTGACCCTGCAGCTCTGGCCTGCACCCCATACCAGTGCCCGGGTGCTCTCGTGCCCAGTGTCTGCCCACAGGCTCCATTTTTTCCCCCCGTTCCTACCTCGTAGGTGCGTCTGCCAGGGCAGACTAACTCAAAACAGCATTTTCTTCGAGAGTCTTTGCGGAGGTGGGAAGCCAGGCGGGCACTGTAGTTCTCAATGGAAAAAGTGCCTTTAGGTTGTTTGCCTGTGGAAAGAGAAAATACGTTACCTTCAGAGCCTGCATCTTTTACCTAATTCACCATCTGAGTGGTGCTGATATTTGCTGCCTAGACAGGGGAACCAAAATACACAGAGCTGCAAGGTGTGCTACACTATGTGTCAAAGGGAGAAGCCAAAAAAGACCCCCGCTCTAAATATTTCTATCCCCAGGGAATCCCAAAGGGAATTTTGTAAGTTCTTCACACAGACACAGTAAAGAGGATGTCTTTTTCAGCATCAAGAGGATTGCAAATAGCTAACAAAAATTTGCCAGGGTCACAAGACTGCATGAAATGAGCTGGTCATAATGAAGCAGAGACCACTGTGTACTTGGGGAAATATGATACCAATGATTATTCTTCTGGTAAAGAATTAATGGACTGGCATACAGGAAGAAATACTTAGCGGGGCCTTTGAGAATTGGCCTATGGATCTTGCAGATGCATGTGCACGGCCAGGGTCAGCCAGGGTGGACAGAGGATCTTCACTGCACTCATCTGCGCCGTGTTTATTTACCCTAGCTGGGCATCCAGCTCATTATTTCCTTATGAATCTTCCTGAGTAAGTGTGGGAGTAACATTCAGACAGTCGCTCTTAACCTTTTTTTGATTTGCAGATCTTTAAAAACTTCCAGGGCGAGGCCAAGCCCTAGGCAAGGACTTCAGCCCATCAACAACAGGTTTGCTTTGCTCTGTCATCTTCTGGACACCGTTTAGAAGCTGACAACCGTTCGTCCCCCAGCACCAACCAAACAGCAACTCTTGGCTTCACCACTCGCCTCTGCTAGCAGCTCACCAGGAGAGCCTGAACAGCTCATTCCCCTGCGTGTGCCTCAGCCTCTGGCTTGTGGGAACAGCCTCTCGTTGCCAGAGGGAGAAAAGTTGGGAAACTCTTTTAGAAACTTTCGCAGAAAGTTTGCCTGAGATCCTCATATAAAGTGTGTGGAAGAGGGACAAAGCCCCAGCTTCATCAACACTCATTGCCAGAGTTTAATTCTGCCCTAGCTGCAGAATGGTCACTGTAAACCAAGGCTGTGCGTGTGTTTTTTGTATAGCGCAGTGTTTCTGGATGGGTGGAACAGAGTGAGGAAGGCCATATATCTACCCATGCCAAACTCTGCTGGAGATATTAGCTGTCTGTTTATATGTACCTGATGGAGCGTGACTGCAAAATATTTATATACACTGACACATGGATTATATACAGTCACTTAGGGGGTTGAAGCCCAGCTGACGGCTAATGGAAAACTTGGTACATCATTTTATTTATGCACAGCTCTGTTCCTGTGCCTCTGTTCTCCTGTTCCCTACCTGTAGGGATGTCTGGAAAAGGAAAAAAAAAAACCTTTTCAGAAGAGTCTACATTTTATGCCTTGATAAGGAATTATGATCTTCCTCTTATTTCTCTTAAGCCCAAGATAAGAAATTATGGTTTCAGCAGGAGGAAGCAGTGGACAAACATCCAGATCCTTTAGGTATTCTTGGAAACTGCAGGCAACACCTCACTCTCACTGGAAATGGCTAGAAAGGTCTGTTTGCTTGTTTTTACATTCATAATTACTTGTCTTGCGAATGCACTGCCCCACGGGCTCCCAGGGACCGGGCACCCATGGGGCTCTCCTCTCCCAAAGGGAAACATTTCCATGTAGCATCATGGCCATGGTAAGGAATGATGGAATTCGGGTTGCTTCAGCCGGATTCATCCTTAAAACCTCAGCAGCTCCGAGCACTGCAATGGTCCCTAAGAGCTGCTTTGATTCTGCTGAGACGTTGTCCACGAGCAGGGACTCTCCCGTCCCAGCCCTGGCTGTGTCTGCTCGGGGACGGGGGGCAGGTGTCTCTCCACTTACTTTTCTCGTTTGCATAGTAGTAAAAGGTCTTTCTGTTGAGGACGCACCACCGCTTCTGCCACTCCGACCCAAAAAAGCCATGGTCTGTAGAGAAAAGGAAGACAGAAGAGCTAAAAAAGCGTTCGTTTCTGTTCTGTTGTTGTGTGCTTGCCCGCACAAACGGTTTGGGGAAAGAAGACTTTTCCCACCACAATCCTGCAGATTTCTGCCAGGAAATTCAAGCAAGGAAGTTTTAAGACAAAACCCCCTGGTCAAGTATGAGAGAAACTGCCCATCCTTCAGGCTGGGAGCCCTCTCCAAGCCTTCCCAAGCTGTGCAGCTCCTGGCACCCTCAGCCCTGCTATCAGGAAGGGAACACGACTTCACATTAAACTACCGTAATGGAAGTTTAAGCAAATGTCTTTTACTGTGCAATTGGAACAGGCTAGAACATGCACGGGGCTGGTTATGTAGCTCAGCTGACAACCACAGGGAATAAAGGGCTGTTCCTACCTCATCCTACCTATCATACAGTAAATAAATCAAGATAAGATCTGAATGATGAGGAAATAATTTGTAGCTTTCACAAGAGTCAGTAAAATCAAGATAAACCCGAGGCTGACTCACAGCCCTTATCTCAGCTTGCTAATGCGTGCGATGCTACGAACTACCTTGTCTTCACCAGGATTTTATCCTCATTAGGTATTGCTCACTTGCAAGGACACATTTTGCCCTAAAAGACTGGGTTGCTGCTTAATTCAATTTCTGAGTTTTGATCTTTGTGCAGATTGATGATCTGCAGCAGAGAGTAAATAAAGGCTGTGCTCTCCCTATATATCCACGATGTCCGAGAAAAGCCTGAAACACTCAGCCTGTGCTCACTGTGGAGTCTGCAGAAGGGATGCATTTTGCTGCTTGTTCTTCATCCCAAGGTCTGAATTCTTGGGCAGTCAGAGCTGCCCCGATTTGCTGGGGAGATGAGGTAGGACAGAGGGTGCCCCTGCTCTGCCTGCAGACGTGGGGCAGACACCCCACAGACACCTCCTGTCCCTGCCCTCCAGCCCAGTAAAGCTCAGATCGGATGGAAGTTGCGTCTGTAGGAGTTAGCTTAGGCACTGAACCCACACGGACTGTCAGAGGAATGAGAGTCCAGATTTCTGAATTCCTCTGTAAGAAGCACCAAACACCTGAATAAACATTGCTTCCCCTTGCAGCTTCCCCCTCTCAAGGTAGCGATGCCCTGAACGTGCTGTGCTCCTCGGGGAACCTTCAGCCTTAGCCCTAGCTTCCACCCAGAGCCTTCCCCCTGCATCTATCTATCCTACCTTACCAGAGAGGATTAAAAAAAGCAGCCAAAACTGAGCCCCCTCCAACTTTTTCCATTATTTTACGATGTATTTGCCAAGCCTTACCTCTGGACCTCTTCTCCAAGTATCCTTGCTTCAGAATGTTCCCCGCATCTTGAACAGGCCTTGGTATAATTTCTTCCAGCCCTAGAGAGAGCCAAGCAGAGCCGTGGGGTTTTTCATTGCACAACGACCCGCTGCACAACCCACGGGAATGTCGAGGACCAGAGCCACTACCCAGCATGAGCCCAACAGCTCCCATGGGAGCCACATGCAAACTACTATCCCGTTTTTCTCAACACAACATCATTTTAGGAGGGTGGAAAGAGCTTCTAAACTGTGAAGCATCCCTGACCTTTCTTGAGGTCCCAAAAGAAAATGCAGCCCCCAAGTTTTCAGCCTCCTCCTGTGCGGAGCCGGCCTGGGAAAGCAGGTGAGCGCTGCCCGGAGCGGCAGGTCAGGATGTCTCAGGATCTCCGGAGCTGTTCAGAGCCCAGCTCCCAGGAGCAGCCCTCAGGGAAACCCGGACGTCCCTCCGGTCCTGCTGTGCCTGCGCAGGGTGCGGGGACCGCAGCTCGTCCCCAAAACCCGCAGGGACAGGAGTGTCCCAGGGCTCCTGCTGAGAAAGTCTCCCCCTCCTCTGCTGCTCATCTCATATTGCCACAATTTGTGCTGAAATACAATTAAAAATGACTAACTAAAAGCCACGAATCACGTCCCCAGTGCTCAGCCCTGGCAGCCCCTTAGGTAGGAGCAGCTTCCCAGAATCCCAGATCATGAGAGTTTCTCTTGTTCTCCTAGCAGCGTCTCTAACATCCAGCTCTCGGCCCAATCCATCCCCTGTCACTTCCTCATTCGCAGCCAATTTTCATTTTTGTGTTTTATAGTTTGCAAACTCCTGGCTCACTATAAATCCTCCCCAAATAGGTCTCGGGGCGAGGAGCAGTCACAAAGACCCAGAGGATCCACAAGGATCGTCTCACTTCATCCCAGTGGGAACCGGGCTGACTCACTGCCGCTGCGCTCCAGGGAGCTGCAAAGCGGCAGCCGGGATGGGAAGGGGGTGGTTTTCCCACTTTAGCAGGTGGAGGTCGCTGCACAGGCAGTCCCAGAGCCTCAGAGCACAGGGAAATCAGGAAGAAGAGCGGAGCTTGGTGCAAACAGTGGGAAACGTTGCTTTCAGCAGCACGGTTGTAAGGAAGCAGACAAGGATGCTGACAAGGACATAAATCCGTATGATTTGGGGCGCAGACTGGCCAGCAAGTATCAGGGACCCTGGCATGGGGTTGAGCAGAATAAAACCCTGGGGTGTTTGGGCACCTTCCATCGGAGCCGGGATGCGGCCGGCACGGAGCGTTGCCCTGGCCTCTGGTGGCCCCCAAGTCCTTACGTTTGGCTCTGGGGCCGCCCGCGAGCGGAGCCACCATCTGACTCACAAAAAGGGACATTAAAGGGTTCCTCGCATCCAAGAGCCCCGTCCCCTTTTGCTAATGCAAATCCAAATGTCATTTTATGGGACACGTATAATTATGAAAATGGGCCAGTGCTGCCTGATGCACAAGGAGACCCTGCGAGTATGAATATTACATTAATGTGCCCAACGCCAGCTCGCTGATCCCGCTGGCAGAAGCATAAAAAATGCTTGAGTGAAACTTTTATTTAGCCGTTAAGATTCCCGGCCCCAGCGGGGGGATGGAGGCAGCCCCGGCGAGATCCCATCAGCGCGAGCGCTCGAATTGAATTACCCAGGGGGGAAGGCAGGAGCTGCGAGTGCTGCTTCGCTTATTTAATTTCATTTACTCCCAGTACATTATCAGCATGGGGCTTCCCTCTGCCCCCGTCCCCCCAGGAAGCAGGCGGCGGAGAGCGCTGCCGTTCCCAGTGCCCGCGCTCCGGGTTGTTGCATCCCTGCTCTCCCGAGCCTCCCGCCGCTCCGCGCCTCCCCTTCCCAATGCGGGAATGGGAACGAGCCGGCGCTGCCTCCTCTTCAAGCCCCAAACGGGTGCCTGGAGGAAGAGGGGGAATCAGCGCGGGCGGCTCTGGCAATTGCGCGTTCGACGCACATGGCGCAAAGGTGACGGCCGCAGGCCCCGCTGCCCTCCTCCCCAGCAGCTGCCCAGATGGCTTTTCCCAGCAGCACATGGCCAAATTAACCCGCAAAGCCGGTCCCGGGGGGTTTTATTTCTTTAACCCGCGCTAATGGAGGTGCGGGCCGAGCGGCGAGGCCGGCCGGCCCCCGGCGCGCTCCAGTTCCTGGGGTCAGGGGTTTATTTGCTTTGATGGGCCGGCCGGAGGCCACACAGGAGCTGCCCGGGCTCCTGGCGCTCCGGGCGGTGGGAAAGGCAGCCCCTGTCCCCTCATCTGGCGCGGCCGCTGGCGACCGCTTGGAAAAACAGAGCGACGGCGCGAGGCCGCGCTCCCGGTGCAGCCATCTGTGCTCCAGCGCGGCCGCCCCGTCCTCCTCGCGCCGGGGCATCCCCTGCCCCACGGCCCATAGCACCGGGGTCCCCTGTGGCCGGCCGGGGATCGGGGCCACCAGGTTGCTCCACATGGAGCTCCGTGGCCCCGGACGGCGGCCGCAGCGAATTCCCCATCCTCCGACCCCGCCACCACGCTGGGACGCGCCGGGAACGCAGCCTGGGAACAGCCAGACACGTCTCTGCGCATGAGACACCCGGCCGCGATGTCCCCCCAAGGCGCCCGCGGCTGCTCCGCTCTCCTGCTCTGAGAAAGAAAACAAAGTGAGAGACAAACGGAGCGAGTTGGCGGGAGCGGGAAAAGCTCCCGAAATCCCACGCGATGCCGAGGACATCCTCATCCCGTGTCCTTCCCCCACGGCTCCCCGCTCCGCTGGGACACGGCTGAACCTCCCAGAGCTTTGCGGGCAGCCGGGCATCATTTATAAGGAAGGGAATGAAATGAGCAACTAGCTCGGAGAAAATGGAGAACTAAACAATTGTCAATGGGCTCTCATGAGATAGATCTTGTGCCCAGCTAATTTTATCACATTTTTTTGAGCAGGAAAATAAGAAAGCGGATGAAGAAAAGGCGAGCGATGGTGGAGAAGATTTATTTGGGCTTCAGCGTGACTTTTCAGAAGAGGCGAGTAAGCAGAATTCCGAGCGCCGCATCCACCCCAGGACAGCTGCCGAGATTGAAAACAAGTCAGTGAGCGGGAGGCAGGCAGAAATCAATGGCCACAAATCATGGAGGGGAAATTCTCCTCCTCCTGATCCTCTCGGTCAGCTTTGGGATGCGCTCCCTGCCCGGTAGGATCCCGGCTCTGCGCCGGAGCGGCCCCGGCTGCTGAACAAAAGAGCCCCGTAAAGCCGCCCCCGTGGGACATTCCCATGGATTCTCCGGCAGCGGAGGCCGCGACCAAGAGGAAGGGGCCGGGGCCACTTGCTACAAGCGCCGACGTTGAGGCCCGACCACGAGGCCTGTAGAAACGACTCCAGGACCCGCCGCTGTCACCCGAGCGGTGACTAACGAGCTGCTCACGAACCCCCATGGCCGAGCGCAGGCCAACACGGGCCGCCCCGTTAGCGCCGGGGGAGGCCGGCACCGCCGCGGCCTCCTCGGAGCCTCCAAGGGGCTGTGTGTGACGGAGAAGCAACCGAAACAGCCAGCCCAAGGCCCGGGCCGCACTGGGCTGGGGTTTAGCCTGAGAGGGTGGAAAAAAAACCACTCCCGCTTTATTGGTGGTGTTTTTTTTAATTCCGCCTGGAAAATTTAACAGCAAGTTTGAAGTTAAGCCAGCTTTGCCAAAGGGAAAAAAAAAAAAAGAGAAACTCAAGGAGGAGGCAGAGCCTTTGGCCCAAAAGTTTCCTTCCAAATCACTAAGTCTATAATTGCAAAATAAAAAACACTAAATCTCAATATCTATTTGCACAGCTCATTAGCTAAGGGCTCACACTCAGCAACGAGGGAGGGAAAAAACCCTTCAGCACCAAGTGCATTTGGGAGGTTGCTATGGAAACGAGCCCTTCGCGAGGGCTCTGCGACGGCAACTTGCAAATATGTGCTCAGATGGGTCTGTCTGTCCATCCGTTCACGGCTTCATGAGGATACCAGGGTTTAAGCTCTTTTCTTTTTTTTTTTCCTTCTTTTTTTCCTTTTTTTTTCTTTTTTTTTCCCCTTTTTTTCTTTAAAAAAAGCATAATGCATTAAATATAT
Organism: Tinamus guttatus; assembly: GCF_059628265.1. NCBI lineage: Eukaryota > Metazoa > Chordata > Aves > Tinamiformes > Tinamidae > Tinamus > Tinamus guttatus. Next base: position 844,138 of record NW_028288997.1, on the reverse strand, counting down.
AAATATAGAATCCATGTAACTGATTCCCCTGTTATTTCTCTCCCCCAAACATAACATTATGTCAGACATTCGACCTGCTGTGCTACCGGGACAACATGATTTACAACGTGAAAAGGGAAAACCTAAATCATCACGTAATGAAAACATTAAAGTTAATGCATCACAAGTGAGGAATTTATTACCATTAACTCCAATAAACAGTTATAAACCACCCGTCCTTTCCTGTCCACGCACAGGGACACGGGCGCAGGGACTTCATTAAGCTCAACTTTCCTTCCTTCTTCACTAGACCGCTCATGTGTGCCCCAACCGGCCACCATTTATTGTTAAGTGGACTGGCTCATTTTCCGGGGCCCGAGGACGCTTTGAAGGCCCCATCCATCCCGGCGCGCGGGTGGCTCGGCGCAGACGGATGGAACGGGAAAGTTCACGCGACGTGCAGCTCGATGGGTTTATTTAAACGCCGCTGAAATATCGGCTTGACAAAAGCCAACGCTCGCCCCGGCCCCGGCCCGCCGGCGCTGCCGGGCCTGGTGTATAAGCGCTGACATGAGGGCCGGCCGCGCGTGCCTGCACCCGGCCAAATATTTGTTCTTATTGATGCTGCGGCAGCACCTTGGATGCCTCAGTGGGACGTCGGAGCCTCGTCGAGGTCGGAGCCTCCTCGGTGGCGGCCCCGCGAGGCTCCGGCTCCCGCTCAGCGCTTCCTCCCGGGATGGGAGCCGGAGGGATGCGCGTCCCCGTCCTGCGCGGGGGGACCCAGGACAAGGCTGCGACAGGCCCAGGCACCTGTTGGCTACAGCCCATCTCAAGGCTCGGCCCTTCATTCCCATCAAGACTCGGCACCGCGTAATCGTCAGCCTTGACACAAACGATTCCCATAGATCACCCTGGAAAATCACGAGGATTTAAGGAGAGAGGAGGGTTAGGAAAAAAGTAAAACAAACGACGTGCAATTTTTCAAGCGGAAACAATGGCAATATGAAGACGGATCGGTGTCAGCCGTCCTGCGCGAGGCGGGAGGCTCTGCTCCCTTCCCTCTTCCCATGTCGCTCTCATGACCTCTACCATTTGCGCGGCTTTGATTCCACCTTGCCCAAGGGATCTCGGAGCGCCGGGGAAGAGATGAGGAATGCCCGCGCCTGACCTCACCTCCGCACCGCCGAACGGGGCCGGCATAAATCAGTTTTTCCCCTCTGCAGACCCGAGTGTCAGGAGCCCGTGTGAGAAGGCTGCAAATATTAAATGATTTCCCTGAGGGTTTTTCTTGTTACTTGGTTTCTCTGCTGTAACTGCAGCACCGGGGCTCACGCGGGGACCGGCTTGTGCAGGAGGCCGCAATTTGGGTATAAAATGAAAGGGAGGGAAGCAAGAAGGGCCTCGCAATCCCGCATCCCGCTCCCTCCCGGCTTGATGCCAAACCCAACCCAAGGAAGCGGCCGCGAGCAGGAGGATGGACAAGAGCCTTGAATGCTCCACAGGGATTAAATCCCAGGCCAGACCGAGCACCTCTGCTTGGCCGCTTCCTCCTGGATTTGGAGCTTGGCACCATCCCTGGGCACAGCGGGCACACGGGCCCCGCAGGCACCGTTCTCCAGGCGTCTGCATGAAGCCGGATTAGGAATCGAGCCCATTACCCCAAAGGCACCACGAGGCCCCGAGCCAATCTGGCACTTTCTGGCACAGCTGGCACGGTCCAAAGGTCCAAGTGTTTTGCTGGAAATTGCCGTGTCACCAGGGTGACCCGTGCAGCGATAAGGAAGGTCCTCGTGGGGCTCGGTGCGGGAGGCAGCCGCCCTTCCCGGATCCATTAAACTCCCTGGATTCTCCCACTTCCCTTTGATCTAGGCGCCCTCCTATTTTTCTCCTTGCTTCCTACTTGTGAGTAATTGTTAAAAAAGTAAAATCAACAGGTCGTAAAATGATAAAAGCCCGTGCTCTGGTAAATCCTCCCCTTGGGCTCACTTCTGCCCTCGTTTTACACTGATAAAACGCCCCGGCCTTCCCTGGAGCCCTCTTGATTTACATCACATACCTTGGCTTCCGAAGAAACGTTGATTTTCCGATATCAACACAACATGAATCCAGACACACCCAGCCTCACGCTGCTCATCCCATAAATCAGGGGCAGCGCCAGGAAGAGCTTATATACGAGTAATGGAGCTTCAACTACACCATACTGATACGGCAAGAGCAATCCAGCCTCCTTAATGTAGATAGTTATATCCAAATAAAGGTGCTTTATGTCAGTATAAATTATCCTCTTCCCATTTAGGGATGCCTTGCCGCAAAATAAATGTGCGAGAGCGACTGCCAATCTGGATATAGTTATATTGTTTAGGGAAAAAGAACAAAACCGCCGGCAAACCCTAACGGAGACGCAAGCGGCTTCGGCAGGGCCTGGCCGGCTCCTTCCCGGGCTCCGGGCACACGGGAATGTGCCGTCCCGGCTGGGCACTGTCCCCTGTCCCATGCAGCTTTCCATGCCCACGCAGCGGGCAGCTGGATCCTCCTTTTATCTTATTTTCCCCAAAGCGCTGCTGCTTCCCGTACATCCGAGCCGAGCACGCGGCCCGGCTCCGGGAGCTCCGTCTGGCCAAGGCGGAGCCGCTCTCCGAAGCGGCCGGATGAATTTCCGAGTGCGCTTAATCCCAGGACAGCTCCTACACGGCAGGAGCTGTGTAGCACATGCGTGCGCTCGCTCACAATCCCTTTCCCTGCTCTTTAGCATCCTGTCTATCCGCAGCCACAATTAAACAGGCGTGGAGACGAGGAGCGGGATCGGGAGCGAGGGCCTCATGCAGGACGAGAGACATGGAGCGGGGCGATCACCCACATTAATGATGACTTAAATCATCCGTCGAGGCATCTTGATGGAAAGCATCCATTTTAATGTTTTGCATTTGTACTTTTTATTCACTTTCTTGAGGAAAGCTGGGAGCCATTAAAACACACAGATAAAGTTGGCTTTTATGGTAAATTTAACATTTCTTTTAGCTAACCAGCAGAACATGCTATATCTATGCAAAAATATTTCGGTCATTATGTAGCTTAACAAACATTTATTTGGGTACTTAAATTTTGTATTATGTTACAAAATGGTGAAAGATGTCTTTTTTAGTAAGTGATTATTAACTTTTATTCACAGCTAATGTCAGATGCTCTATGCACCGAAACCGAAATTCAAATAAAAACCTACAAAACCAATGTTTCGGGTTTTATTACTAAAATAAATTTTCTTTTAACTTGATGGTTATATGGGGGGAGAAATGTTTGTCTAAATCCTTTTAAATGCAAAGCTGATTTATTAAACAGTGTTATCTGTCATGGTGGGACTGGTTATCACGTCTGTCAGGTTTTCTGGGCCAGCAGATCGCGCCTCTCCAGGCCTATCTCCCTCTTCTAAATTCCGGCCCAAAACCGCGGTTCTGTTCCCAGCTTTCTACCTTTTGGCTTCGAGTGAGGTAGGGAACTCAAGTGCTGGAATATGTGGAATTAAAGAAACCAGAGCTTTTCGTTGTGCTGTTCGAGCTCCCCATCCTGCCTGGCCTGTTGCAGCCTCCCCTCCGTTGCCGCCGCTCCGGACACAGGGAAATTTGGTGTCTCTGACTTGTCCCAGGTCCCCGGTTTGGCTCGGCCGGGCTGGGCAAAGAGCCCCGCAGGGATTGGGAATGGCGGCGGAAGAGCATCCCGCGTGCGGCGTGGGAGGAGGCCGCGCCGGGCTCCGGTGTTGGGTGATTCGGGGCAATTAGATTAAAGCATCTTCCATTAGCGAGGAGTGAGAGTTCGCTAAGTGGGGTATCTGTTAGCCTCGAGTCATAACAAACCTGCAGATAAATGAAGTGCCGGTTACCTCCTCCAAAAAAGAAGGCGGCAAGAGAGCAAACTGCTTCCTCTCGGAGCCGCTCCGGATCCCAGCTCCCCTGCCCAACGGCTGGCTGGGATTCGAGTGTCTCTGTGCTTCATCCCTGGCAATCAATTTCCCCCAAACTGGAGTATTTTAACACAAAATTGAGGATGTGTGGTGAAGGAAGACAGCTGGGGAATGCTAGAGCCGGGACCCACTTCTTAGGGAGAACCGAATGGGAAGGGCCTCCGACGGCGCTGCCTCGTCCGAGCAGAGAGCAGGGGAAGGAAGGGGCATAGGGAGGCACAGGGACAAGGCTGCAAAGCCCAAGGCGGCGAGAAGGGAGCCCCGGGGAGCCCCGGGTGGCGATTAGGGTCCCTGCGCCCGCGCGGTCACCACCGGCCCCGCACCCGGAGCCGGAGCAGGTCGGGTTCGGGGGCCTCAACCTCCTGTTGGGGAAACTTGGCGATTGCAAAGCAGCCCCTGGGCACCCCGGGCTACCAAGGGGCAGCCGGGCGGGAAGCGGAGATGAAACCCGGCCACTGCTTTTCCTTGTTGCAGATAAGAAAATCATTTGTCACGGCGGGGCGGGGTGGTGCCGGGCCCGGCTTTTATCGGGGAAGTGTCAGTCTGTCCACACGACCTGCAGGACAAATGTGTGTTTTATCACCCGCCGGACGAGCGCCGCGAACACCTGCAGCAGGCGTGTGCCCCGGCGCGCTCGCCCGCCGCCGCGCGCGGAGAAAGTCGCCGTGATGGATTTGCCCATCTTAATTAATGTAAACAAACAAAGGGGGAACATCAAATAATGCCCTTGACGGCCCGAAGCCGGGGCCGGGAGGGCAGAGCGCGCTGCGCACGGCGGGGCCGTTTGATGTGCGGGCCGCGGGATCACGGTTTGTAAATAGCGGCGGCTCCGTATCACGGCTTATCCAAATATTTTCATTTCCCATTGCAAGCTGAGAGCCGGGGGTTGATGGTTTTGTACTCTTCAACTCTCTGCTTTCACCCCGCCGGCCCGGGGTGCATGCGGAGGAGGGCGGCGGGGGGTCACCGCGCCGGGACGGGCTCCGGCGCCCCATCCCTCATCCCTGCGGGAAGAGCCCCCAGCCGGCGCGGGGCTGAACCCCGCTTTGGGTGAGCGGACAGGACGGACGGGACGGACGGGATGGATGGGACGGACAGGAGGGGACACCCACAATCACTCCCCCGCGGCCACTGCACCAAGATTAGGGAGAAGAGGAAGGGAGAAGGAAGCTCGACACCATAAATATCCCGCAAATTCCCGTATTGACACCAGGGTTACATTTTGGGTCTTTAAAAACACATACGACTGAAATCAAGTGCTTCCATCAGCCGCTCTGGCATATTTATGGTCTCCGGGAAGGGCTCCCAGACAGAAATCCGACTTTGACTTATTCGGGGCCTGGCGGAGGTCAGGGCGGCTGGGCGAGGGTGCAGGGGCTGCGACAGTGACGGGTGCGTGGACACGGCCCCTGCCCTGCGCCCGCGGCGGGCGCTGGGTGTCCCCGTGCGCCGGGTCCGGTGCCCCGGGAAGGGTCGGGCGCCCGGGGAGCAGGGCCGGGGCGGCGCGGAGGCCGCACGGACGGAGGCCGCGCGGGCAGAGGAGTGGGGATGCTCCGTGTCGTTCCGGAGCTTCGCCACAAGGAAGCAGCAGAAGTCCAGGATTGAGAGCCCGGAGCGTCGCGCGCTCCAGGTGTGGGGATGCTCCGCAGGCCCCGAGCGCCACGGGCGGCCCCGGGGAGCCGGGCGCTCCTGCTGCTCCGGGGGGCTCCTCACATCCCCGCGGGCCCGCGGTGGCATCGGAGCTCCGCGCCGGGAGCGTTCGGAACGCGGTGCCGCCCGCACGGGGGCCAGGGCACTGGGTGCCCTTTGCCCCGGGAGCACAAACTGGGGCTGGGGGGGCTGCTCCGTCACCCGCAGAATCCCCCTTCCAAGCCCAGGAGGGTCCTGGAGAGCCCGGCCAGGCAGGTCGGAGATGCATTTGGGTAGGATCCAAAAGCTGCTTGGAACAAGACGCGGGGTTAAACCCAGCTCCCAGCCTAACCTCCTCCATGCCAGGGTCTCCCACGGGACAAACGCCCCCTGTCCCTCGTGTGTCACCTCCCAACGGTGGCACCGCGCCCAGGCAGGCGGCGACGCGGCCCTTCCTCCCCACCGGCGTCATCGCTTTCCCCCGCGCGCTTTCCTCAGAAGTGCTGAGCGCGGCAGAGCGTCGCCACGATTATTTATCCGGGGGGCGAGGGAAACATGCTATGATTAAAAAAATTATTGGTAAAAGGAGATAAAATAAAATATTGATCGCGTTGGCTGTATCCCACCTCTGGAAATATAAGAAAGTGACAGGGCTGTATAAAGAATGCCGGGTCCAAAAAAAGAAGCTGCTGCTTATTACCTCTCCGATAGCAACGCCAGTGATAAATCCAGCACGCTATAGATCCGGGGTTTATTATAAAAAGCACCAAATGTGGTTAATCAGATCAGAACTGTGTGTCCTTGGCTACAAATCCCAGCAGATCCGGGTTCCCGCTGGGAATGGGGCATGTGAGCAGTTCTGCTTGCATGTGCTTAGTGCCAAATCTGTACCCCGCACCAGGGAAATGGGGAGAAAGGGATTAATTTCCCTGCTAGCTCCAAGCCTAATGCACTAAGGCCCAAATCTCCCCCGGGGAGCAGTGCCAGGGCCGGACAGCGATCGGAGCTGCCGGCACAGGGAAAAGGCCGAAATGTTTAGGCAAAGGTGCCAGGGACGCGGAGACCCTTGAAACGCCTCTCATCAAATCAAAACGCTGCAGCTTAATGGCTCCAGCTACCTCGGAGAGCAATAAAAGCCCCAAAACCGGTTATGAGGCTGTGATCTGAGGTTAGCGGAAACCTGGCAGAGCGCTGACTGATTGGAGAGTTATTGGAAATAAATAAAAAGGTTGCATTAAACCTAACGGAAGGTCACGGCGCGAGCGCGTCCCACGGAGGGTGACTGCCCTCATTACCCGCAGCGGGTACCCGGCCGCGCTGGGGATGCTGCCCGTGGTTTCAAGCCTCTTTGTGGAAGAGAGATTTATATAAGGCCTATTGTTATATAAAGATTATTATATATTTTATATAATAATATATAATAATATATTATATATAATTATATATATATATATTATATTATATATTATATATTATATATTATATATTATATATATATATAATATTATTATATATTATTATATATTGCCACCTTGCCCTGCTTGCTGGCACTTCACATCAGGGACCCACAGCCAAGCCCTGGTCCCAGCCACAAGTGCATCGAGTTTTGCAGTCATTTGCAGTGGGTGTTGTTATAATTTACTCCATTTGATGCCTCTGAGAAGCCCCTGTCGCAGCCCAGGCCCCCTGCTAGTGCTGCCCCTGTCTCGGAGACAGACGGAGGAGAGCGAAAGGTTGGGATTGAAGGGAATTTGTTCAGGGATTAGGAAAAAAACCTGAACAAGATGAAGAGGCGCCGTGCAGGAAGCGAGGGCGGCCTTGCCGCAGGATTCCAGCTGGCCCCAAAATGCAGGCGGATTTGGGCCGCATCCTCCTGAAGGGGATCTGGGGCAGGATGCAGGGCTTATCTCCGAGTATGGAACTTATCTCTTATCTCCAGCCTCCTTGGAAAATCCTGGCTTTCTAACACGAGGAGGAAACCCCTGGCAGGGAAACAAGGAACTAAAACAAGTTGAGCCTCCCGAAATCGAAGCAGGGAGCAAAAAGGGTTTGTGTAACCCCCTATGCCACCCCCAGCACTTTTCTCTTCTCATCCCTGTCTTTCCCCGGCACATTTTCAGATTTTCTTTAGGCCTTTGCCAAGAAGGTACCAAGTTCCCTTAGGAAAACCACGAAAAATAAAAATCCAACCAACAGAGTCAAAGTAGGAGCCCTGTGAGCCCAGCTCTGAGCGACCAACAGCTGCAGAAGGCTTGATATTTGCCCCCCAAATCCATAAATCTACAAACTACAAGATACATTAACTCCGTAACCTCGGCCGCCCCGGTCCCACCAGAGGCCTCCCATGGGAACGAGGCCTCTCTCCATCTTCGCAGCCTGTAACGGAGCCGGGACGGCTCCCGCCAACTTCCCTCTCCAGGCAGAGCGATGCCGCCGGCTCCGAAGCCCCTCCGGTGTCGAGGGGAGGGTGAGGAACATCATGAAGAATTTGTAACCGTGCATGTAGAGATGACATTTATAGGGCTCTCAAATTGGAAACTGTACATTTTATTGCACTCTCTGTCAAAAAATGCAGTTCCATCAGAGGTTAGAACGACAAGGGAAACAACCAATCAATATCTGGGCCTCTAATATCTGGACTGAAAAAAATCATTATCCTGTTACTTTTATTATGGCGTTATGCTTGAAATATGATAGTTTAAGGTTGTTTCCATTACCTAGCCAATTTTTAAGGGGTGCTTCCCTCCCTGCTGCCTCTGGCTCGTCTCCCGTTGGGCTGGGAATCAGGGCGGCAGGGAGCGGGATTTGGGCCCTGGCTGCCGGTCGGAGCCCCCCAGCCCCTCTGGGATCCGGCTGCCTCCGGAGAGCCCATCCATGGGGTTGGCTCCCATCGGAGAGCAGAGCCGTCACCCCCGCGATGTGCCTGGTTTTGCGAGTGCCACCAGCGCACCGTTAGCGCCCGGGCTGTTATTAAGAGCACAGCTGGGCAAACTCGGCCCTGCCAAGCGTCGCGGCTCCGAGGAGCCGCTTTGTCCCGAACCTGCGGGATTTTCTTTCTTCGGCGGGAGCGACAGGGTTGTTATTGAAGTTCCGAGTTTGCGCTCGGAGGATTATTGATGAAGTTGGCATTACCCGGGCTAAAAGCCCTGGGCTGCTCTCTCCTCCAGACTGCCCCGCTAAGTGGGTCCTTAATGAACACGAGGGAGGTTATGGGGACCCAAGTGGGGCTGGCCCGGCCGCGTGGCCCCAGGTGCCCGTATGGCCCGGCCACCGCCATGGAGCCACTTCGCGGCAGTGCCGCGGAGCCCAGCCGGGTGCCCCGGCACGCGGCATCACCCTGGGTGGAGGATGCAGGAGGTTCCCATCCTGCCATGAGATCCTGGGTCTTCGCGAGGACCTGGAGCACCAGCAGGAGAAGCCAAAGGGAGATGCCCAGGACAAGCACTGCTTATAGGAGCTTCCCAGCGCCTTGGCTTTAGAGCCGCCTCCGATGCACTGACACCTCGCGCTCCCTGGAAGCTGCGAGGAGTCGCTGCGGCCAAAGGGACAGAGGGGAAGGTTCCCTTCAGCCTCCCCAGGCTCCGGTGACGCCAGGCCTGGCTGATCCGTGCTGCTTTCCTGCCTGCGCTGCAGGGAATCCCGCTCGGCCCCTTCCCTCCGCGCCAGCTCCGCAGGGCAGCGTCTCCGGAGCTCCGCGCGGCCGCGCTCCTCCCCGCCAGGCTCCGCAGCGGAGCAGCGCGCAGGGCCGGGAGCGACCGGGCAAGGAGGCAACGCGCGGAGACGACAGATCAATCCCAACGATTCATCATGCCAAGAGCTGTCCAAATAATCAAAGGCATCAGCCAGGTTGATGTATGGCTGATGTCACCGCGAGGGACCCTTAACAAGGCAGCCGGTGCAGCAGCTGCTGGGCAGGGAGGGTCTCAGCACATGCCGGGCCAGGCCGCGGCAGCGCGGCCCATCCATCACCGACCCACCTTAATGGGCAACCTTATTAGGAGCCGCGCGCGGGGGCTGACAGCCCGCGGCAGCGCCGGGGCCGCCCTCGCCGCCCCACCTGGCCAACGGGGACGGGGACAGGGATGGGGACAGGGATGGGGACAGGGATGGGGATGGGGATGCGGGCGGGGACAGGGATGAGGACAGGGATGAGGATGGCGATAGAGACAGGGACGGGGACAGTGACAAGGGCAGAGACAGGGATGGGGACAGGGACGGGGATGGGGAAGGGGACAGGGATTGGGCAAGGGACAGGGATGGGGACGCGGATGGGGATGGGGACAGGGATGGGGACGGCGATGGAAACGGGGACGGGGACAAGGACAAGGGCAGGGACAGGGTCGGGGACGGGGATGCGGATGGGGATGGGGACAGGGATGAGGAAAGGGATGGGGACGGCAGTGGAGACAGGGACGGGGACAGGGACAAGGGCAAGGGCAAGGGCAGGGACAGGGATGGGGACGAGGACAGGGACAGGGATGGGGATAGGGATAGGGACAGGGATGGGGACGGGGATGCGGATGGGGACGGGGACAGGGATGAGAACAGGGATGGGGACGGGGACAGAGACAGGGATGGGGACAGGGACAAGGGCAAGGGCAGGGACAGGAATGGGGACGGGGATGGGGAAGGGGACAGGGATGGGGATAGGGATGGGGACGGGGACAGAGATGGAGACAGGGATGAGGATGCGGACAGGGACAAGGATGGGGACAGGGACAGGCTGGACGAGCTCTGGCGGCTGCAGAAGGGCAGTGCAGGTTGTGAATGACCCCTTGTCCCCGTCCCTCTGCACTGCAGCAGTCCGAACCGAAGCCCCTTTCGGCACCGAGGAGCCCTGGGGGCATCGCCGCGGGGCCGGGATCGGCTCCCAGGCAGGAGCGGAGGGGCCGCCGGAGCCTCCGGCTGCTCTTGGCTGCCCGGCCGGGCATCGCGGCGCTTCCCGGGCACGAGCGGGAACGGCTGTGCCCAAAGCGGGCGGATTTGCCAGCAGATGGCACTGCCCCCCCCCCCGCCACTGCCACCCTTGCGCGGTGCCACCGGCCTCCTCGGCGCGAGGGGAAGAGCATCTCGGTGTGCAGGACCCGAGCGCCGCCCGCGCGCGTGCACGGACACCTTCCCCACCCGTGCGTCCTTTGCACGGCAAAATCACACCAAAAAAAGGCGTTTTCCTCCAGCCGGGCAGCAAGATGCCCCAAGGCCCTCGGCGCAGCCAATTTGTGCAATGTCACAACCTGCCCTGACGCCCACAGCCCGCGGCTCCTGCTCGGGATTTCCTAAAATGCCCCCTTCCTGCTAGGCCCCAAGTCAGGATCCCATCGGATTAACCGGAGTCCAGTTGATTGCTGCAGTTTCAATAGCTTGTTCAGCCATCGATTGCCGTCATGTCACCGGGAGAAAAGGATTAATAATCGGGTGCTCAGGTTGGCTCAATACCGCTGATAGCGCCTGACAAACCGGCGTTGGGAGCACTCCCACCGGAGCACTAGCCGGGGAGCGGAGCCGCGCGCGGCGGCATTCAGGGGCTGCCGAGCAATGATTAACTCCAGATCCTCAGCCTAGAAAATCCAACAAATAGTTTCTATTATTTCCAGATAAATCCTCTCCGTTGCTCAGCTCGCTGCTGCGCGCAGGATCTCGGCGCCGCATCTTTCCCGTCTCCCGTGCCGCTCACCGTCCGTCCCGGGGCAGGGCCGGCAGCGCTCGCGTTTCTCCTGGCATCAGTGAGGGAAAACACGGCCGGGACGCGGCCGGCGGCCTCTCCGGGCGCCCATGAGTCGCACGGAGCCACTGCGGCTCCGCAATGTCGGCAACCTGGATGCAGAGCTGGCCACGGCGGTCACGCTCCTACAGGGAATTTTTCCACCCTCTCCAGGGGTGGTTCTGGCTGATGTGCTGGGACTGCAAGTGGGAGCAACACAGGGGAACCCTGGATCCTTTGGAAGACCTCGCGCCGGGACTGACCCTTCATCTTTGGTGCTTGGAAGGGGGATTTTCCATAAGCGGCCTCCGAGCACCGAGGGAAGCCCCTCCTGGCACTGCCAGGCTCGGCCTTGCCCACCGCGATGGGCAGGATCCCAGTCCCGGCCTCGCGCGCGGATCCGGCCACCTCCCTCGCATGGAAAGCGGAAGGGCTGGGGCGGTAAATCCCGTCCCGGTGCACATCAGCCCGGCAGTAAATCGGCATCCTCTCCGTGCCCTCTTTATTATCACATTCACAGCATGAAGTTATGAGCTTCTTCACAGCTCCTGCTATAAAAATGTGATGGATGGCAGGGGAACCTCAGGGAGTTAATCTATTCTCCCATTAAATTTTACTTTAATTGGTCTTTGAGTCAATCAGAAACTCACTAGACAGTGAATTAAGAAAAGAAAAAGGGGAAAAAAGAGGGTGAAATGGGGTGGGGGGAGTGAAGGGAGGTGTCTGTGGCCGTTCCTGTATTATTATAAAGGGAGATTAGCCCTGTGCGGAGCAGCTCCAGGCGGCCCTGCCGCGGCAGAGGGAGTCAAGCGAGGCCGAAAAGGAAAAAAAAGCCTCCGAAAACACACGGGCATCGCTGAACTCCGGTCGCGGGCGGCAATAAAGCAGCGCGGAGGCAGCACCGCGCAACCGCCGGTGACAGGAATGCGCAGGGAGGCTGGAGCCGGCGTCACTAAATAACGGCCATCAATAACATTAACATGGAGGTTGGGGAACGGGGCAGCGCCAGGGATTGCTGGCAATCAGTAATGCCGCGCGGGCCGTGGAGACGTTCCCGGCGGCGGCGAAAGCCGGCGGCAACCGGGCTCGTCCCCGTCCTTATCGGCGCGGCAGGACGGGGCAGGCGGCGGCGGGGCCTGTGCGCTGCTAAAACCCTTAATGGGCCCTGGATTAAGGTGCTCCATGTCCATTAAGAGTCTCCCAGGAGTCCCCGTCTTATTAGGAGAGGAAGAAGTGCATCACGGCGCGGCTCAGATAGCGCCGAGAAACCCGAAACGGGAGCAGCGGGACCGAACCCCAGCAAAATGGGAGCCAAAACAAGCAGTTCGGGGCTGACGGGTGAAGTTTATGCCCTGGAATACGGGATAATGAGGTTTTACGGGAGGCAACCCTAGGGACAGCCATTGTCTCTGTAAACAACGGACTTGAGGGAAACGCTGAGGTTTGAGTAATGGGCTCAGCCTTCACTTATGATAATGTGCACATATATATATGTATGTAGCTATGCGTGCGTATGTGTGTGCATGCATTACGTCTGAGCACGCGGGGCAGCGAGGGCAGGAAATAAATCCCCGCTCCGGTTGCAGGAGCCCCAGCTGCAGCGCTGCCCCCCGGGAATGAAACCCCAGCGGGGACCCGCACCGGGATCCGGGTGACGGAGCGGGATCCGGAGCCTGGACACGGGGAAGCGGCCCAAGAGGGGCCCGGAGGAGGTGGAGCAGGGGGCAAAGGCTGCGCCGAGCCCGGGCTGCGCTTGTCACACGTGTGGCTGCACCCAGGGCCCCCGGGAAGGAGGGAAGGGGAGGAGGAAGAGGAAGGGGCAGCGTGATGAAGGCTGGGGTAGGCTCCAGCCGAGTCGCTGCTCCCCGGCCCCCAAAACGGAGAGCCTGTGCCTGATCCCAGGACAAACTGTATGGAGGTGGCGCCAGGTCCCCGGAGAGCCCGTCCGGCAGCACACGATGCCAGGGGACAGGCCGGGAGCGCTCCCAGGTAATTACGGGGACGAGTCTCGGAAGCGGCGGCCTCGTGGCTCCCTCCCTACGAGGGAGACCGTGCGGCGCCCCAGGCGGGCGAACACGGGCTGGGCACAGGGCGCTGCTAGACAGGACACGCGGGAGCCACCAAAGGGGGAAAACGTCCCCAGCAGGACATGTCACCCCTGACGGAAGGGGTGACACATGCAGCCCCGGTCCCGCACAAGTGCCCTGGGCCAGCGGCCGATGGCAACAGGGCACCCGCGGCAGCAGAGAAGGGCAGGACCTGCCCCTCTCGGGGCAATTCTCCTCCTCTCCACTGTCACTCCCTGTCTCTTCTCCAAGCGAGAGGAATCAGAGCCGCCCGGCACCCGCCTCAGCGCCCGAGGAGGCCGCGGCGACGCGCGCGTCCATCAGCGCCGGCGCGGCACCGTTCGGAGGGGTAATTCTGCCGCGGGAGAATGGACTTCCCGAGCACATGGGCCTAAACTGCAGCGAAACGGGGCCCTAAATCTCCGCCTGCAGATTTACGGCCTCCATTCTCTTTCTTTACTGCAAATACAATCCGGCAGTAATGGTCTAACACAGGAACACCATCACCAACTGGCTGATGGCTCACATAAAAGCAATGTCAACCAAAAACTATGAGTTTATAAAAGGGAACAAACCCTCAACAGTGACAAGAACATGAAACCCATTAACAATTTAAACACTCTCCATTTTTTATTCCCCACCTTGAAGCTATTACGGCTGATAGAAGGCTTCACAGCTGAGTTAACCACTTCAAGGCAGCGCTGCGCACACCAAGGCCTCGCCGGGGCCGCGGGGTGGGAGGTGACGACGTTTGGAGCCGCTCGGGGCTCTGCTCCTGCAGGCCCCGCGGAGCTGCCGGCGCTCAGCGCCCGGCTGGATGCGGCCGCTCTCCACTCCGGCGCTTTCCAAAGCTGCCTGGTTTCTAAGAGACCCAAAGATTATTACTATGGTTACTGGAGAGAAAAAAAAAAATCGCAGGTGCGTTGTAATTGTTCTCCCGGAGATTTTCACGCTGCTCTGAGGCTCTCCTGGCACCCTGTCATATTGCAGAGCAAATATTTGTGGAAGCTGTTGTGGAGTCGGGAGCTGAGCGCGGAGCCGGGGCGCGGAGGGGAGACAACCCACGGGGGGCAGCTCCTACGGCCTCTTCCCAGGGGCTTCTGCAGGAACCGCCGGCCCAGCCGGAGTGTTCCGGAGCTGCTGGAGAGCCTCGGCCGAGCGGATCATGCCGGACGCCCCCAGCGAGGGCTCAGCGCCCCGGCCCGGCGCTCCCGTCCCCCTGCCCGCCCTCCCGCTCCGTTTCACTCCCCGACTGTCCCCCTGGGACCTGCCGGGATACTCAAACGTGACCGAGTGACCTGCCCCGAGTCCCCTCCCAGCCCCAAACGTGGCCAAACGCAGCCCAACGCGCCCAAACGATCCCCCTCGCTGCCCTCGCCCGGGGAGGGAAGTGGCTCTGCCACGACGCCGGCCCCATCGCATCGACGCCGGCAGATGGGGCCATAAAAACGCTTCCTCCTCCCCTCGCTGCCAGCGCCGACGCTCCGGATTCATCTTTATCTTCTGGCAGGTTGTAAAAGCCTCTCGCTCCCGCGCAGCTGCGCCGGGCCGGGCCTAGTGCCTTCCTGTCGGGGTTCGCGTTCCCCAACGGCAGAGGTGGGAGCCGGGAGGAAGGGGGAAGACACAGCCTAAAACAAAAGGAAAAGGACGAGGGAAACGTGGGGCTGCCGCTGCCGCGGGCTCATCCGGGGGCCCCGCCGCGTCCCGGCCCTCGCGGCGCCGCTCGATGCCCGATCCCGTTTACCTGCTCCGATCCGTGCAGGGAGAGCCGAACATCTGCAGCTTCATTAGGCAAGATCAAAGTTAAGGACTATAAACCTTTATGCTTCCAGCCATAAAGCAGGAAGGGTCAGGAGGGAATTTCTAAATAGAGGCAAGTGATTCCAGGCCTGGCCGTGCTGGGGGTTTCTCACAGCTGCTCGTGCCCGCTCGGCGGCACATCCCACGTTTCCAGAGGCTTCGTTTTCTATTGCCGCAGCTGTAAGCACCTCACTGAGGATGCGATTGCTGGGCGACAGGGCAGAGGCAGCAAGTCTCTGCTTTGAAGGCCTGGAATGCTACAGATTTACCCTGCAAAAGCCATCAGTAGGCTCAGGAATTAACACCACCGCACATTCCTGCAGCCACTGAGAAATTAAGCAGGAAGCGGAGCGGGAGCAGCACTCGGCCACAGCACCCACGGACACGGGGACCCTGGCGAGAAGACAGAACCCCAGCCCCTCACGACCCTGCACGAAGGACCAAGCGGACGCGAGACACCAGGCTCCAGAGAGCAAATTCCGGAGAAAGTTGGGTAGAAAGTCAGGGAAAAGCCCTGACGAGCAGCGACGGCGCCAGGATGGCACCAGCCAGACCAAGGACGCTCCTGCGCAAGCAAACGTGAAAGGGGGAGCGGATGCCGCAGGGCAGCCCCGCGGCGCCGCACGCTGAGCTTTGCTCTCACGCACGTTGTCCTTTGGCCGCGTCCCAGGCCCCAGGGCGAACGCTCCGCAGGGGACAAGTCGTGTCCCCCGAGGTGCCCACGCAGGATGCTCCGGTTGGGCGGCCAGGACGGGGGTTCCCGACCGGCCGCGGGCATCGCTGGGTCTCACGGGAGCTCCCGGCCGTGCGGGGCGTTTTACGGCCCCTCGTACGCAGGCGCCCGCGCTCGGCCGCGCGTCGCTCCTCCACCCGCACCGGGACAGCGCGGCCAAGACGGGGACCGTGGAAAGATCCTTCCCCCTGAGCACCCGCCCGTCACCTCTGCCCCGGGGCCATCGCACCCATGGGTGACACAGCGGGATGGCAGGGGACAGGCCCTTCTGCCTCCCAGCGCGCTGCAGCACCAGGGCTCATCCCCTCCGATGCTTAACACGGATTTTTTTTTAAAGAAGGCACATAAATTTGGGGGAATTTATCTTTATCTTTTTAATCGTGGGAGCCTGCCCCACACTTGTGTTTTCCAGGATTAACAGCCAGAATCGGAGCTCTCTGTTTTCTAAGTCTTCTAATTCTACTAAACATCCGCTACCCTGAAAGGACTCCACAGAATCCCATAAAACATTATTTATCTGTGTGCGTTAGCTGCACGATACTGTAATTTCCAGAATAAATGCTGGGTGTAAATTGTTGTTTATGTTGGAGTCTGACTGTCTTTACGAGAAACAAAGTGAAAACTGAATCTTCACAGCTTTATTTCTTCCGCTGAAACCTCTTCTGCAGAAGGAGAAATGCCTGGTGGAGCGCCTTAATGGATGGCTGTAAAGACTGTTGGGTTAAAACAAAGTAGAGGGAATCACCTTCAGCCCCCCTTTTACTGCCAAACCCTCAGCTGGTGTAAATTGGTGTAGCTCCAGTGACTTTGGTTCATCTGGCCCACGAGTGTCATTTAAATCAAGCTAAATTAAAGTGAAAGCAGTGCCATTCACACGGCTCTAATTAAGGGCCCATCAACATTTCTATCGCAACTGCTGGCTAAAAGTGCCTGATCCCGGTGTCCAAAGCGTCTCCGGGCAGCGAGTCCGCACGCCGCCCTTGCCCACGGTGCGCTCGGAGCTGGGAAGAGCGTTGGAAAGTCCTGGCAGAGCCCAAGGAGGATCTAGGGACACTTCAGGGCTGGACTGTCCGCCCGGCTCCTCACCCGGCTCCTGCTGCTTCCCGAGACGCTTCCCTTGGCAAAAGAGCCTCGTCCTCCTACCGGGAGCTGAGCACCTCTCGGCTCAGGCTCCTGCTCCATGCTGGAAGTTGGGCGGAAGGAATCGGGGCAGGTATCGCACGCGGGAGCATCAGGATCCTGCTCCGTGCTGGAAGTTGGGTGGAAGGAATCGGGGCAGGTATCGCACGCGGGAGCATCAGGATCCTGCTCCGTGCTGGAAGTTGGGTGGAAGGAATCGGGGCAGGTATCGCACGCGGGAGGATCGGGATCCTGCTCCGCGCTGGAAGTTGGGCGGAAGGAATCGGGGCAGGTATCGCACGCGGGAGCATCAGGATCCTGCTCCGTGCTGGAAGTTGGGTGGAAGGAATCGGGGCAGGTATCGCACGCAGGAGCATCAGGATCCTGCTCCGTGCTGGAAGTTGGGCGGAAGGAATCGGGGCAGGTATCGCACGCAGGAGGATCCCTCACGAGGATCCTTCCCATCACCCGGTGCCTCCGGAGCGAGCGCCAACGGCAGCGCTGGAGCGGGGACAATCCGGCTGGGGACAGGAGCTCGGGACAGCGCCCGGGGGGACGCGCAGGCCCCGCCGTCCCCCTGCAAAGCCACCGCCACCTCCCCGCAGGCCCAGACGGAGGATCAGAGTTCAGGGAAACTTTTGATGGAGAGCCCTGGCAGGCCCATCATCGGGAAGCAAGAAAGGTCAGAGAGTGGAAAAAAATAATAAGAAAATATAACTGCTTTCTTATGAGGAAAATATTATGAGTTCTTCCCCTTTTTCAGCTTTTATGGAAGGAGATTCTGCCAGTTCCCTCAGAAAAAAAGAAGAAAAAGTAGTTTTAAAATGAGATTATGCACCTTCAGGGTGCCATTAGGAAGTTTTACTGTACTGAGATGACATGAAAGCTCTGGAATTAATATCCCTGAGATGCTTCAAACCTGCAATAGCAATTATTGTACTACGTGTCCCTGGATAAATAATAGGGCCATTCAGCTAATTAGCTTCAATGATTTCAGCTCCCTGTAAATTCTCTCTCACTCGGCTATAAAAATAACACTAGGCAAACTTTTGGTAACAGAAACTTCTTTCAGGGAAAAAAAAAATAAGGGGGTTCCCCCAGCTCCTAATTCACAGCTGCTGTCATGGTAACGGAGCGGTTCCGAGGATGGGAAATATTAATAGGCTATAACAGAAAATATAAAAGGAGAACCATTATTAATTGCCATTTACTGGTAATAAACCTATCGCACCCATTTCTGCCCGCGCACATGTGCAACCCCATTAATTTCAATGGGGCTGCACGTGTTAATTGAGAGCAGAATTTAGTCCACTGGTTGTAATTAATTAATCAAGTTTTCAGTATGGTTTGCATACTTTAAATCTTCTTTTTTTTTTTTCTGTCTCCACATTTCTGTGGGTTTGACTTATGCAACAGGGCCCCCGTTGCCCGCGGTGCCGCTCAGGCAGGAGGGGTCGGATCCCGCTGGGACTCATTTTGCGCTAGCGCAAATTCACCGCGATGAATCAGGTGACTATGAAAAACCCACCGTATTTCAATAATCTCTCTTTTTTTTTTAAGGCTGAAATATAAAACAAGCTGTAAAAGCCAAATCGTACTCTGGATTGTCAGCTCGACCTCCTGCAGCCCTGGGTTAGGGGTGGCGGAGCTGGGACGCAGGAGGGGACGGTCGCTGCCTTGGTATCTACAGCGGGCAGAAAACTCGTTGTGTTTCTGCAGTTTAATTAATCCCAATGCTCAGTAACCAACTAAGCAAAACCTACCAAAGGCACACAAAATTTCCACTGATAGGAAAAAGCCTAAAAACAGGGAGAAAGAAAAAAGCACCCCAAAGAGTCTTCAAGACCAGTTTTGTTTTTTTCCTGTTGTTCAGAACAACCCTGGTCCATATTTTCAGGAATCTGAGCTGATCCTCGGCCCCCCAACCCATCCCCAGAGCCACATGGAGCCGACGGCAGCGACGGGTCCGGGGGAGCCCCCTGTCCCCAGCTCCCTGAGGCTTCCCGGGCCGGAGGTGCCGAGCGGAGTCCATAAACCCGGAGCGATTCCTCTAAATGGGAATTTATCTCAGGCGCTCCCCTGTGCCAGCGCCGCCGCGCTCCCCGTCTCCAGCACTCATGGCCCTTGGTGGTAATATTAATAATAACGGCGAGATCAGATCCCGTCGGATCCGCACGGAGCTGCCCCCGCGCTGCTCCCACATCCCGCTCCCCATCCCTGCTCCGCCGGACCTGCCGCTCTTGCGCTGCCTGCAAAAGCGCTTCCCGCTTCCGCGGGAGCCGCGCGGCTGACGAGGAACCGGGCGACTCGCTCGCCGAGGATGGAAAGCCGTAACATTTGTTTTGGAAATTTATTTTAGCCAATATTTCTCAATAAAATAAATTGTATAAATGAAATCAGACTGACACCGCAATATTTCCTAACTAGCTGGCGTCTCCCTGCAGCACTCAGGGATTGTCAGAAATTTTTCCCTGAGGTTTTCCCCGTTTATTTTATTTATTTTTGCGAAGCACAGGAATGTGTGAAGGTTTTGGCGTGGGGTATTTTTCAAATCAGTGCAAAAGCTCATTACATAATAACGGGGTTTGCATGTTTCACTGTGACACAGAGCCGGCTGCTGCCGAGACGAGATTGCTCCGTGGTCTAGCGCGATTCCTAGTAATGTGAAGGGGAAAAAAATTGGAAGTTGGTGCTGAAAATTATCAGCCGGCCGCCCACAGGGCTTGGGATTACCAATTCCTTCATCCGACTCGTGACCAGGTCGGGCAGGTTGAAACAGCCTTTTAATTTCGCCTTGATGCTGCCTGCAGGTCACTGCCACAGAGGCCGACGTCGGCATACGGGAAGGTTTTGGCACAGGGGAAGGTTTTGGCGCGGGTGACGTTTTGGCATGGGTGACGTTTTGGCACGGGTGACGTTTTGGCATGGGTGGCTCTCATTTGGGGAAGAATTAGCCTGAGCAAAAGGCAAACCCAAGCATGGTGAAGGTGGAAAAAACCCATGCAGAGCCACACCGCCAACGCGGCTTAAACCAGCCCAGGACAGGCACCAGCAGAGCTAAAAGCAGGAGAATCTCTAAAAAACCGCGTCCAACCTGCCCTGGCAGGGGCTGCGTCCCGTGCTCGTCACCAACGCGAAGCCACGGAGCCTTCGGCGGGTCCCCTCGGAGGGGACGTCCCCGCGGGGCGCAGGCCGCGCGCGCCGTGTCCCTCCGCTCCGTCGCGGCGCGGGTGCATCCGGGTCGCCGCTATTCCCGGGAGCACCCTCGGCACCCAAACATTCCGCCCGGCGCCCTGTTCCCCATCCCGGGCCTGCAGCCGGGAAGCTCCCGGCGTGCGGAAGGAGCAGGCCGCGCGGCAGGGAGCAAGCGCTGCAAAACGTGGCAAATTCCGTCCTCATCCCTCACGGGTTTAGATTTCTCACTAGCTGGGTTAAATTGCTTTCAACGGGTTGCATTATGTGGCTACAGCTTTTAAAAAGCAGGGCAGGCCGAAATGCCTCATGTTGACCCATTCGTGTACCCATGGCCTTAATCTAAACTTCCCTGGATCTCATCCTGTGAATAATTATACACACAGGAGGGCAGCTCATCAGCTGCCGTGAACTGGCCTCACTCCCCCGGAATAACCGGAGAAGAGGTTGGATGCGGCATTCCCGCGCGGCGCGTTGGGACCCGGCCCGGGCCGACGGGACCGCTCTGCTCCGGCGGGTCTGGCCGGGATGCTCCGAGTACAGCTCCTTGCTCCCTGCCTCCCGTCCCCGCTTTCCATGGACTAACGCTGCCAAATTCTGCATTAGGGCATCTCTGCTGGGCCTCGGGCTCGTTCCGGTGCCCTGGGCTCGCTCCCGGTGCCCTCGGCGCGCGCGGGAGCTCCGTGCGGACCCGGCGCCGCCGCCGTGCCGTACTCGGACCCATCCGCAGCGGAGAGAGCGGCACGGCGAGAGCAGCGGCAGCGCCGTCGCCATCGCTCTCCTGCTCCACCTGCATGGAGAGATTTAGTCCCAGCGCCGGCTCCGAGAGCATCGCAGCCTGCTCATCCCACCAATCAATTTTTACGGCTGGAGAGGATAATAATGGCAATATCAGTATAAAAAAAAACCCGCAATGACCCATAACAGTAACATATTACGGCTCCTTTTAAATAACTGTGCTGGCTGCAGTTTCTTTGTTTCTCCGCAGCAAGCGAGCGGAGGCGCCGGGACCGGCTCCGCGGCTCCGGGACGCGCCGGGACACGCGGGACGTCGGCGCCGAGGCCGCCTGGTCCGAGCAGGAGCAGGGAGAGACGCTCCAGCGCCGACCTCCGCTCGCCTGCGCCCCAAAGCAAGGGGGGACACGGGGCTCCGGCACGGCGGTGTGTCACCTCCCGCTGCGTGACAACAGCTCCTCATTCCAGGCATCTGGGGGGAGACCTGAGTGAGATTTAAGTTTGTTGGGCTACAGGGAAGGAAATTTAAGCCACAGTTGCTCTCCTTGCATGGTGCCACTTTGAAGCCTTTAGTGGTCGGCGTCTGCGTAAAAATGCCTTAAAAATCCTCGATTTCCAAACTCGATTTCCAAAGACAGCGAGGCTGCGTTGTGGCTTTACGGCCCTTGGCTCCTGCTCGCGGTGCTGAGCCCCTCGCTAGAGCCCGGCCCTGCCGCCAAGCGGGTCCTTCCCGGGACTATTCCCAAATCCATCCCAAATCCCCAGCAGGGTTCGAAGCTGCCATTTGGAGGGCAGAAGCCAAATTTCTCCTTTCTTTTAAAAACAGGACGGGCTCCAGACTACCCTGATCTTTAATTCCCTGGTGCTGCGACAGATTCCCACTTGTGCAACGGCGACAGCAGGGCCCAAACTGTGCAAGAGAGACTGAAAAACAAATGGGCAGGGTCAGAAAGGGAATGAATGTACAGGTACCATGAACACGCACACACACACGTGCACACACACGTACACACACACGCGTGTGCACACACATGCACATGCGCACACATGCACATACACACATGCAATCACACACACACTCTTGCGCACATGCACACATGCGCACACATGCACACACACGCACACACATCACATGCACACACATACATGCACACATGCACACATGCGTGCACACATGCACACGCACGCACACACGCACACGCATACATGCGCATGCACACACATGCACACATGCATGCACACACGCACGCACACACATGCACACACGCATGCACACATGCACACACACACACATGCACACACGCACACATGCACACATGCATGCACACACACACACGCACACACACACACATGCATGCACACACGCACACACACATGCACACACACACATGCACACACGCACACACACACGCATGCACACACACACATGCACACACACACGCGCACACACACACGCACACACACGCACACACACATGCACACACACACACATGCACACACACACACACACACACGCACACACACACATGCATGCACACACACACACACACACACACACGCGCACACACACACGCACACACACGCACACACACATGCACACACACACACATGCACACACGCACACACACACACATGCACACACACACATGCACACACACACACACGCACACACACACACAGATGCATGCACACACACACACACACACATGCACACACACACATGCACACACATGCACGCACACACATGCACACACATACATGCACACGCACACACACGCACGCACACACACATGCACACACGCACACACACACACGCACACGCACACAGACAGACACACGCTCCCAAGCAGCAGCCCGGCCGTGCAAACCCTCCCCACACACTCATTTGCCACGGGTGTTATTTTCAGCAGCGCTTCCAAGCGCCCCGCGGATTTGCGCACGCAATCAAACCTGCTGCGCGTCGGCGCGCCGGGAAACGCAGCGGGGACCCCGGGCGAGGGCCTGTCCCACCGCGCGGCCACCGGCTCCGCGCCGGCTCCGAGGCCGCTCCGGCAGCTGCCGCGCGGGCCCCGCTCCCCGCTGGTTTTCCCCTGGATCTGCTGCATTTCTGCGTGTTTCCCCCGGCCAGTTTCGGGAGAGCTCACTCAGCTCTCACACTACCACAGAGAAAGGCTACAAACAAATTCCTACTTTTCCCAAATTCCCACAAACTCAGCCCAACGGCCGGTGCTGCCCTGGCTGCTCCTGGCTCGGCCATGGAGGTTCCAGGGGATATTGGGACCACTTGACTCCCAGCAAATAATAAAACAGGACCAGGAGGATTTCATTAGCACAGCAAAAACCTCACCTACGGGTACAGCTAATGGCTGTCAAAAGTGCCCCAATTTTGCTCAGAAAAATCTTACTCAAAATCTCTCTTACGCAAAAAAAAATAAAGTGGGAGGGGGAAAAAAAAGTTCCTTTTACTTATGTATTTATTCTCACAGGACTGTATGTGAGGAAGAGAAAAAAAGTGTTTATTTTAATCAAAAGCAGAATATTTAAACAGCTGAAATGGGTTTATTTTTCATGCTAAAAAAGGACGTTTTGCAAACACCCCATGAAACAACAACAGAAAAAAAACAACCGAAAATGCCTTGATCACAAAATAAATTATTTAGCTCTTATATAAACCCCGGCATGAAATGACAAACATTTTTTGTCACTTTTGCACAGCCCTGATTACCGTGCATTATGCTTTCTAACAGCTTTTCCTAGCATCATCACTAATGGATTTTATAACATGCTTTATAACAGGTTATTAAGGAATATGGCTATAGCTGGTAATCGCTGTATAATATGAATAAAGCATTTAGGAAACGGCCCCTTCATTTAAACTGTTAACTGGGAAAAGTGGCGCGTTATAAATAAGGGAAGTGAGAGCCCTGCTGGGGAGGCTTCCACCTCCAGCCCTGCAAAACCGGGTCTTTGCTCAGCTCCTTTTTCCTTCTTTTTTTATTTCTTTTTCCTAAAGAGTAAACCCCCTTCACACATCATTCCTCCTAAAACCTGCCCTGGCTGCAGTGCCCACGAGAAACGAATCCTTTGAGACTATTTCCTCTTCCAAGTCATTTATTTTATACAGCGGTATAAAATGTTAGCGAAAATTTTAGGTATATTTTAGCAGTTCACCAAGCACCGTGTCCCCCTGTGGCAGTGCCACCGCGTCCCCTGCCCGAAGCTCCCCGGGTTGTCCCGCGCCACCCCATCCTGTGGGATTTGATCCTGCTCCCGCTTAAGTCAATGGCCAAATTCCCGTCGACGTCAACGTGGACTAGAACGGAGCTAGTTAGGAGCGTGTCCCCATACAGCAAATCCCACCCTGGTTTTTAGAACTTGGCTAATTATAAAAAATTATCGTCTACGGAGATAGCAGGGGGAAAGGGTGCTTGGGGAGGCAAAGAATTAAATCAACAGTGCAACTCAGCAGGTATTTATATATTTATATATATATATATCCGGAATATATATATATATATATATATATATATATCCGGAATGGATTTTGGATCTCCATTTAGGAAAAGAAGCCCCAGATGGGATAAAACCCTCAAATCCGCGCGCTGGCCGGGGCTGTCCCCGTGCCAGTCCCCACGTCGCAAGCAGGTGGCAGTGGCGACATTCCCGGACGAGGCTTCTCCGCGGGAAATGTCCAAAGCGGAGGGAGGCGGCGGGAGAGCAGCAACAAACACACGCGAATAAATAACGGCGCGAAACGTTAACTTCTTTCCCTCTATCAGATCGTTGTTAACAGCTAATAAAATATCAGTCTGCGGGGACGCGAGATATAACCAATACCCTAATAAAGAGAGGGAAAGAAAGGAAATTAGATCTGCCGGGTTTTTATACCGTTCGGATAAACTGATGGATCAGAAGATTTGGACAATTGTTTCTTAAAAAATCCGGAGTGGGGCCTGGGCGTGCGGAGCCGGCCGCGGCCAGGCCCGGCTTCCCGGGAGATCCCGTTTCCCCCTCTCCTAACTACGACTTAATGCTTTTAAAAAGGGCCCATTAGCAAATGCCACATGGAAAATGATTCATTGGTGGAAAGCCCTATGAAAAAGTATGATAGGCTCTGCTCTTACATTGCAACGTAATTAATATCAAGTGAATTAATCACCGCGAGTTAAGAGAGATGTTATTAAACAATGCACACGCGCAAACGGCGCGGCATCCCCCCTCCGACCAAATGTAACGTTTTCAATATTTGCCTGCAGCTGACGACAATAAATCCTCTTAAATTTGCCTTCCAAGGTCAGCGAGTGCGGGAGACGCATGTATATGATTTTCTAGTTTACCTGCTAAGGAGAGAGAGGGGTCAGTAAATTATCCTCCCAATTCAGCCTAATTGAATAGGCTAGTGGACGGCGGGCTGCAAACCGGAGGGAGCACGAGGACACCCGTGACAACATATATCTGTCACGGCAGACAAGAAGAGACAGGTAAATGGACTGACGGAGGGGAAAGATATACCACACGTATAATAACCGCCGTGTGATGAGGAGAACAAGTGTTAAAGGAAGAATAACAGAGCCACCTCCATTATCGGGAAAGCAACTTCACTCATTTTTTTAATTAGTGGAACCTGCAGCTGACAAGGGAGGGCGAGATTGAAGGCGAGCCGGGGCTCATTACATATTCTCGTCCTGAAATGGGTGGCAAGAGGCGATGTTTCCAAGCAAGCCCCGTTGTGTTTCTCTGGAGCAGGACAAGTGCCAGGGTTTGCCAAATGGGCAAAGAATGACAGGTTGATGTTTTAGAGAAAAATGGATTCCCGACACAAATCTGTTAGAGCAGCCAAAGCAGCAACCCAGGGATTACACAGTGTTTGCTCTTGTACGCTGCTTTTATGCATAGGCTTCAAGGTTCTGTATAGGAGGAGGCTTAATGGCATTAATCCCGCTCCGCAGATAGAGAAAGCGAGGCAAAGTCATTTGCCTAAAATTACTCAGTTGAGACCAAGAACCGATTGCTCTGGCAATTGCTCCGGAGCCTGAAGCAGGGGGCTGAGCAGCGCGGAGGCAGCAGCCAAGCGCGATGAGCGGCGCCCGACGCGGCCAGGAGCGGGGACGGGGCTCGGGGGCAGCGCAGGGCCCTGCGCCAGCTCCGGGCACCGCTCCGTGCGGAGCACGGCCAAACACGCTGGAAAGGCCGGTGAGCTGCTCCTGGAGAGGAAGGCTGAGCATCATCATCCGCTTGAAGGTGTGGGGAGCCAAAGTGTCACGGGCTCTGCTCTTCCCGCAGACTCACCAGGACCGGGAATTGTCACCACGAATCCCATTTTGGCCACAGGGAAGCGTATCCGCTGCGCTGGAGCCTCCGCGCGTTGCCGTGCAGGAGGGTCCAAGCAGGAGGGTCCAAGCAGGAGGGCCCGAGCAGGCGCCCGTGGCCACGCTGTCACAAAGAGCTCCCCTTGCCGTCCCCCTGGCGCGCGTGGGACGCCCTCGGCAAAGCGCCCCGGCCCTGCCGCGGCGCCAGAGCCTCGTGGAGACACCGCTCGGCCTGGCGGGATGCGAACGTCCCTTCAAATAGCGGAGAGGGCAGAGGGCCTGGAGCGGCCCCGTCCTGCAGCCCCTCCAGCGCAGAGACCATCATCTTCCTCCTGCTCCTCGGGGCAGCTCCGCTGATCGGTGCCTCGCGCCATCCAGAAACGTTCCCGAGTATCCGGAGGGGATTAGCGGCACTGCCAGCGCGTCGCGTCGGGCTCTCCCCACCCGCGGAGCCCCTCTAAGGTTACACGATCATGTGGCGCCTTCGGCATCGTCCGAGCTACGTTCTGGCAGCAACGGGTGACAAGGAAGTTGGGAAACAAGATAGGACAAAAATCCCGGCTGCAGAGACCAGCTCTGGGTGTCACAAGGACTGACACTAAAAAGGAGCGGGGCAACATTGGACCAATTGCCCGTGACAGGGCAGGTGGAGCCCCAGGAACCTGCAAGTCCCAGGATTTTACAGATACCTCCTATTTACACAGCTCTTTGGAAAGACATTTTAAGTGCACCCGAAGTACCATGGGAAAGGAAAAAAGGCACTAGAGGAGAGCAACGATTACTGTTACCTCTCTGGGACTATGTAATTCCAGTGCAGTCAGTCATTCGATTTTAATCATAAGTAATGCAATGCCGTTTACAGGAAGAGGGCGTGCTGTATTCTAATCCATTTTGTAATTAAGCATAAATTTTAAGGAATCAATTGGATACAGCGATGAAGTCCCCGTTTACCTGCAGCAGGTTATCTACAGCCTTAGTTTGGGGTATTTTGCAGGTCTTCAAGCTAACCGCCTTTCCACAGCCTTTGGGCCAGGGTCTCTTTCGGGCCTGGCGAGCCCAGTCCTCTGCGTGGGCCGGGGCAGAGTCCGGGTCGGTGCCATTTGGGTCCAATGGGCCCCTCTGCTCCGGCCCTGCTCCCCATCCAGGGACAAACCATTTCACGTGGGAACTTGACTTTGGAGCTGGGAGAAGCTGAGATGCCGCTTTGTGCCGTTCTCTTAAACCCACCTTAAGCTCCAGGCTGAGCTTAAGCTGAGCGGGGGCAGCGCAGCCATCCCGGCCGCCCGCAGACCTCGAGGGCCTCCTGGACGCTTGGGCCGTTTGGACATACATAAATACAGATGCCAGGGCCACAACACGGGGGCAAAAAGCAAAATAAAGCTTCTCCTCTGCCCCAGAGCCCTGCCTGTCCCCAGCCCCTCTCCGTTCCCCTCCTGGGAGCGCTGGCGAGCTCCAAGGAGCTGGACAAGGAAACAAGGAAACATCCACTTGACTTTCCCACCGCTGGCACCGGGTGCCAGGGCCCGCGGGAAAGGGCCGAGCTGGAGCAGCAGCCCCAGAGCCACAGGTTGTCCTTTGGATCCGAGACGTGAGCTCGGGAAGGAGGGTGTCCCCGCGGCCCTGCTCCCCGCGCCAGCACGGAGACCGCTCGTGCCGGAGCTCGGGAACGCGGGCAGCGTTGGCACGGGCGGCAGCGAGGAGCTTGGCCGCTGCCTCCAGCTCTTCCACGGCAGGGAAACCCCCTCGGGCTGTCCCGGAGCGCGTCCCTGACCCCGCTGCTCCCGCGGGAAGTGTGCCCAGTGCTCCTGCAGCCTTTTCCCTGGTGTTTTCTTGGGTGTCCACACACAAACTCCTATGGCACGTGGGAAATGCGCTGGCCGGGCTCCAGCGGCCGCCGGCAAGAGCGACCCATCCACATGGCCGCAGCTCCCATTCCCCCTCCCTGCGCGCTCCAAAATTAACTCTTTGCACCTAGGAATACAGACTATTTTCATCAGGATGAGCTGGGCATTAGGAGCAAGGAAATCCTGTTGGATTTATCCAACAAGGAAATAATGTGGCCCTGCGTTTTGCCCCTTCCTGGGGTTTAGCACAGCCGCAAATGCAGCCACGAGGGACGTCGGCAAACGCTGGGCTGCATGGAGGCCGGAGCGGCGCGCTCCGTGCCGATCCCGCGGGAACGCTCCTTGAGAGCGAATCAGCAGCCGAGACTCCCCGGAGCCCCGCGGGGGGATGCTCGGAGCCGGGAGCACTGCTCCAGCCTCGGTCTCTGCTTGGGTTATTCCCAATCCGGCCAAATATCCACAGGAGCAGCAAACTGCAGAGCAGCCCCAGCCCCAAGTTGAGCCTCGTAGGCACAAACCTACGGGGGTTAAAACTGCCCGGGCTTAAAACGGGTGTAAAATAAAGGAGGAAAAGGGCAGCGCGGAGCTGCCCGTTTGCTTGGCCAGCTCTTTGCCCCGCTACCGGCCACGTGTGCCCGTTCGGGGCTTCCCCTTCTTCTTCCCCGCCAGCCCCGGGAACAAGGGCTGCCATTCACAGACGTGGCCGCGCTCGGGAAATTCCTGGTTTTCTGCTTCATTTGTAGGAGTAACATTTCAAAATAAACCCTCGGAGCTGTCCTTGCCACGCGGAGCGACGGGGCCGGCATCGCTGCAGCCCCGGTGCTCGTCGGCTTCAGCAGAACAAAACTGCATCTTCCAGCGAAGGCGAAAATTCCTCCTCCGGACTCCCGGGATCGAGGATCCAACACCCACAGGCTCCTAGGAGAAATCCCAGCTTTCATTAACAAACTAAAACCGAGCTTCAGTTGTCTTGGGCTGAAACACATAAAAACTCAGGAATTAACCTCAGCGGCTCTCAGAGTTCACCTTATATCAAGGGTTGATGATTTAAAAAATCCTGATAAAGACTCTGCCCAAAATTAATCCCTAAAAAGAGAAATAATTTTGTAACAGGGGGCCTGGGGCTGTGCAGCTCCGAACTCCCGCAACAGGGAACTTGGCACTTAAATGCTGCAAAACCCTCAGGACGGGAGGTAAGGGGGGCTGCGGTACCAAGGTGGGACATTTCTAGCCCGGTTTGGCCCTGGCACGGGAGACCCCAGGCAGCTGCTCGGCGTCGCCAACCTCCCCTGCTCCCCGTTTCGCCACAGCCCAGGGCTCCCTCCTCCTCCGGCGTTTTTAAACTTCAACTTTCTGCAATCAGGGAAAAAAAATGGCAGCCATTAGAAACACTAGTTAGGGACTTAGTCCAAAATCAATTTTAATTAAAAACACACTGCTTTAATGTTGAACATGGCCATTTTTAGCATTGCTGGTGGCTAGACCAGGGCTCCTGGAGCGCCCGGCTGCGCTCACGGACGGCGGCGCTGGCTGCACCGCGGACCAGGGAGCCATCCCGTCTCTCCGCCGGCTCCAAACACCCGGATTTATTTAATAAGGGGGGCCCACGGGTGACACGGGGCAGAGGACACGGGGGCGGGGGAAATAAACTGTAAAGAACGATGCAGTTTTATGAGAGCGGCTGTGACCCAGAGTCAGTTGGTCACATGCAGCCGGTGCCCATTACCAAATCAATAAGCATTAAATCAACCTCATTTTCTACTATTTAAATTAACTATAACTGTTTTAATTGCAGATTCATAGCCTGCAAACTGCTTATTACGCTTTACATTATAGCCGGGATTTGCTCGCACGTTACAGACCATTGAGAGCAGCCTGGAGTCGGGCCCCGCGCGGGCCGCGGGAGCTGCGGAGCAGGAGCGGGAATGGGAATGCGGGCCCGGCACGCGCCGCTCGGCGGCTCGGGAGCAATTTAACCTTCTCCTGCTTTTTTAATCTTTCCTCGGGGCACTTTTGTGGCGCAGGACGTGCTTTTTTGCTGCGGCCGGGGACAAGGAGCAGCCTGTAGGTAAACGAGAGCTGCTTAATTCCTTACGGATGTCGGCCCCGTGACACCGGGGCTGGATGGACCGGGCCCCGGGTCAGCGGCAGTGACCCCGGCCGCGCAGGGTAAACACTCGCGGGTGGCGCGAGGCCTCGGCCCGCGCTCCGCTCCCCGCCACCCGCGGGGCCCAGCCGAGCGCCCCGGAGCGCCCGGGAATCCCGGGAATCCCGGGAGCTCCTGTGCTGGGAGGCCACACGCGTTCCCGGGGCCCCTGGCGAGGAGCAGGGCCCACGCGGCCGCCCAAGGGGCCCGTCCGGCCTCGCGCCGCCCTCCTCATCCTCACTCTCCACCAGCTCCCTAACAAGATTTGCTGGCGGTGCCAGATCCGTCCCCTTTTTTGCCAGGCCAGAGCACCCAGGGCAAGGTGTGAAGCTCTAACTTCACATCTTCAAGATGTGAAGCAGGATCTTGCTCCAGTCTCCTGTGTCCGAGCGAGAAATTTAATTCCGGGCCCCCAGCGTTTCTCTGTGCACAGCTGGCTCCGTAACAGGAATTCTGCACGCATGCTGGGGCTAAGCCGGGACTGCTTTAACATCTAATTTCAGCACAGCAAGAATTAGCTCATCCATAAATGACAGCAGGCCTGCAGCTCCTCTGTCCTCCCGAATGCCCAAAGCACAGAGTAGTGATAAAAATATCTGGTTTTCTAGATGCTGTACTCGATAATAAGCTGGTGAATTCCCCCGGATGGGTTTCTTAACAGTCCCTTTTACTCAACAACCTGCCCTTGCCGAGGATTTCGGTTTCCAAGGGCACCCCGGGGCCGTGCTTGGAGCGGCGCTCGGTCACCGTCCTGCCCCGCGCGGCCGGCCGAGGCCACGACGAAGGACAACGTCAACGGGAACCTGCACAAACACCGTGGGAGCCCCTGGGGCCAGCAACGCACGGGATCCTGGAGGGAGCTGAGAAAAACGAGGAGACGCCCGGGGTACTGATAGGGAGGCAAAGGTGCCTGCCCAGCTAGGAGAAAACGTGCAATAAAACTGCCCGCTTTGGCTTAACAGGTAATTACGGAGTTAAAACCAGGTTCCTTGACATGATGGGTCCTAACGCGACAGCCTCCTAATGCGGAGAGCTCGCAAAGCGGCGCGCGAAGGACCACGGTGCGGGAGCGAACGCCGGCACGAGCACCGGCCATCGCCCGCCTGCTTCCAGGGCCGACATCAACCCGCACCATGAGCTACTTGCCAGAAAGAGTTTTATTTTAATAGAAAAAAAGAGTTCTGGCGTTTTAGGGGAAAAAACAGGCAAAGCAAGACAAGCAAGTCTGGCTCTAAGACACAACCTGGGATAACCTCTGTCCTCCCCATTCCCCCAGCAAATTTCCTTGCAGGAAATCGACTTATTTGAAAGTGTGGTTAAATGCGGTTGAATTTTGCCAACTGGTCACAAAATTAAGAGCAAAAGCAGCAACACTTGGGCCGATGGCATGAACTTCACCTCCCCAGGAAACGGGGTAGAAAGGGCAGGTTTGGGGCAGGAGGGCGCAGGGCGGCCTCGCTCCTGGTTTGCTGCCTGTGGGTGGAAATACCTGCAAGACGGTGACCGTGGGCGAACCCGGCGCCCGGGTCCCCATGCGGGGATAGTGGTGACTCCGGCGCTCGCACCTCATTTTTCCCCCTCCTCGTGCAGCACCTGGGCTCCAACCTCCGCGCTTGGGATAAATGGCAGCCACAAAGAAATATAGCTGGTTTAATATTTAACAGTGCCACTGGGGCACCTTGAAGCATTACAAAAATACGTGTGCAGTTTGCTCTAGGGTTACGCCAGCGCTGGGAAGTTTGCACACAACCGGCGAGTGGTGGCCGCGACGAAGCCGTTCGGCAGCACCGGGAACCGGGGCTCGACCCGCAGCCGGGCCACCGCGTCCCCGGCACCGCCGGCCACTTCGCACACTTCCTCACTGGCCTTTAACAGCTTCAAGGCCCTGCAGGTGCTTGGGGTGGATGCGGGTTTCCTTCCTCACACAGGGCGCCCTCAATAAACATCTCCCCGCACCAGAGCCGTCCGTCCGGCTCCCGAATTAACAATTCCTGCAAATTGTCCCCCTGGCTGCGTCAGGGGCCTGACTCCGAGCCATGACATCCTCTAGCTTCCCAGGATAAGATAAGGCTGTCAAAGTTTTACGGGCCCATATGCAGAGAGCAGATACGCCCCTACACACTGTGGGAAAAGAGAAACTAAAAACCCCCAGTTTCTCCTTTACAAGCATTAGCGCTTTAACTAAACATTTGGAATGTGTTTATTCAGAGGGAGCTGCCTGACCTTTTATAGAGGAAAAGCTCTGCACCCTCTGCAGCCACTCACCTCCCTCTGAGACTGCTGGAATTGTAGGACACCCCGTCCCGCTCGTCCGAGGACGGCAAGGCCGGGGGTTCTCTCTGGAAAACATCGCCGCGGATCCGTCTAAGTTGCTATTTTTTATTCCCCAGCTAGAAGAGTCGCAGTAAAGGGTGGTACCGGTACCAAAGTGGCCCAGCTGGGTTCTACCCGCTCACCTTGGCCTGGGGCAGTTTCTTATAGAAACTCCGATATTTAAATAATACCAGTGGGGACGTTGGGGTCCCTGCGGAGATCAGGGGCCCCTCCACAAGGTGTTTTAGGTATGTGCTGCAAAAGGCTGCCAATACTCAGAGATTGTATTTTAAAAAGAAGATAACAAAGCTCATTTTGCAGGTGGGGACTGAGGCACCAAGATAATTTGCACACGCAGAATTCGCTGTTAAGCCAGTCTCTGAGCTCAGATCCTCCTGTCCCTGTCCACAGCCGGTCACCAAACCATCCCTTTCCTCATCAGCTCCGGATGATGGTGCCGGTTCCTTCGGAGCCTCCGGACTGTTCCGCAGGAATTCTGCTCTTCCAGGGCAAATCCCCTGCTCGCTGGCGTTGCTGCGGCCCAGCTCGCGCCACGCTGGCTGCGGCACAAAGCCGAGCTGAATTTGGCCCTCGGGCACCTCCAAAAATAATTGGAGGTGAGAAAAAAAACACGATAGCAGCACACGGCTTTTAAAAGTATACATAAAATATTAAAAAAATAGATCAATTATATATGTGTATACAATGCCCAGAGATGCCTCGATTTATACGATACGCTTTCTTGGGAGCAGAAGAGCTCCAGGCGACGAGGAGTCAGAGTGAACAGCAATGCTGCGTCCCAGAGCCGGCGACACCGAGTGACAGGGGACAGAGAGGCCCCGGGCACCATGTAAAAATTATTACCGAGCAGCAAAACAGCAGCGCAAGTTAATTTCATTGGAATTAGCAGGCGTTCCCCCTCGCCCCGAGCGCACGGAGAGGTGTCGGCAGAGCAAAACGGGGGAGGAACGTGCACCGTCAAGCCGCGCGAGCGGCTGAAGCTCACAAATGCTTTGGAGAGGCTTAAAAACAAACAAAATGGTTCTAGGATTCTGGAATGATAGGCTAAAAAAATAAAAAAGAAAAAAGGGGTTTGAATAATTGCTCTGTGCCACTTTTGGAAGCTCTGAAAGAGAAACCCAGCTTCTTCTGCAAGGATTGAGCAAATTCCCTTCTGGTGAGCGCGAGGACGACTGCTTGCAGCACC
Organism: Tinamus guttatus; assembly: GCF_059628265.1. NCBI lineage: Eukaryota > Metazoa > Chordata > Aves > Tinamiformes > Tinamidae > Tinamus > Tinamus guttatus. The sequence goes on along the minus strand of NW_028288997.1, from coordinate 810,410 downwards.
CATGTCCCATACCCTGCCTGAGCTCAGCTTCACTTCCAGGAAGGAGAGCAGTATAAGTGCAGTATTTGTAACAAACACGAGATTTCAGTGCATCTAATTCTAGGCCTATTCACCAGGGAGCCGAGTCCCAAAACGGCTTTGATCAAGAGATGGATTTTTCCATGATAACTCCAGCAGAATTACTGAATTTCAGTAATTGCCTCCGTGCATATGTCCAAGGTGAGCGCGGCCGGACCAGAGCTGCTTTATGGGGGTAAAACCCCTTCATTTTCCTGGAAAGTGCCCAGGTACCGGGACCTCGGCGGCTCGTCAGCCTTTCCAGTGCACACATCATTACGGCGGTACGGGAGCGCGCGCGGGCACCGTTCATAAATTGAGGCCGTGACTCTTTAAAAAGACAATCCCCATTCAAAAAGTACTTACACACATGGTTAAGTCCTGCTGACTTAATTGGTTAAGTAAGGCCTGTTTTAAGCATATGCTTAAATGTTTTGCTGAAATTGAGGCCACAGAATTTGCGGCTCTGCTTCGCCGCGAGGAGCCGGCGCCCGCGTCGGGCCAGAGGAGCCGCAGTGGGTTGAGCCTGCAACGAGCGCTTCAAAAAAAGAAAAAATGAAAACTCTTAAGTGGGGGAAGTTACAGAGGACAAAACGCTGTAATTCAGGCCTACCAATGTGGAGCTTTTCCTTTCAGCCTGAGGAAATCCCTAGGTGCAGGGTGAAGGTGCCGGGGGAAGAAAGTTTTTCACCTGCAGCCGGAGTTTCCCCTGTGCAGGAGGCTGCACAGCTCCAGCCCCAGAGGATCCCTTGCGGGGGGATCCCTGTGGCGCGTGAAGGTCGAATCCACGGGGAAATGAGCTCCAGAGTGGAAGAGCCGCGGGGCGATTCCCACTCACCTTCCGCTCCTCCCAGGACAGGTGTGAGCTCGGGGACTGCTCTCCCCAAGGGACGGTCTTAGGACAAGGGTACAGAGCAGTCCATGCTGGTTCTCATTTCTGCCCCCCTCTAATGCCCTTGGCCTGACCCAGCGCTGGCCTCCGTTCGCTCCGAGCCTCCGTTTGCTCCGGCCTCGGGGAATGAGCGGAGGCCGGCCTCAAAACGCTGCTGCCTTCCTGCAGTGCTTTTCCTGAGGCTGGATTCAATACAAACTCATCCTTAAACACAAGGATAGGAGAGAAAAATATTAACCTAGCGACGCCCTCTAGTCACAACAAGACAAAAGGCAAAATAGTCAGAAATTCAAAGCAAAGCCTCTCGCCGTGTCCTCCTGCTGAAGTTCCCTAATACACGAGGCAAAGGGGAGCAGACCAAGGGCACCCGGGACATCTGCAATGCCAGGGTCACCCGGTGCCAACCTGGGCCCTCCCTGCCAGGCAAAACAGCCCAGGCAGATCTTCAGCTCAGAGCCCCTAATGAAGTTATGCCAATTAAGAGCAGCTGAGGACCCGCTCAGCTAACGAAGAGAAACACTGGCAGGAGGGGACGAACTCGTAACGAGGAGCTCCGTGCGAGGAGATGCCGGAGAATCCTCCTGTATTTAAAGACAGCAGCCGGGAGAGCAGTGAGGTCCCTTTGGAGCTGTGGGGTTTCACTTCACCCCTCCAGCCCAGGGTTGGAATTCAATAAAAGCTTCTCCGCACACAGGGGAAAAATGATCTGCAAGTAAAAGAAGATGTAAATAGTACGAAAACGGGGCCGCGCTTTCCCTCTCGCACGCGGCTGTTTTTTCCGGTCTCGCTGCGCCAGGAAGGCCGCGGCCGGGGCCATATTTCAGCGCTGACAGCGCCTTCCATCAGGGAACAATGGCCGGGAGCGCCGAGCGGGTCAGCGCCGAGCGGGTCAGCGCCGCGCGGCCCCGCCAGCCCTCGGGCGCTCGCTCCGCTTCTCTTCCTGCGATTCTCCCTCCGGAGCCCGCTGCAAGTCAGGGATATCCCACGGAATAGCTGCAAAATCGAGGGGGAAAAAACAAGCCCCCAAAGCGCCCCGGAACAGAGCGCGGGGACGCTTCATGGATACGGAACGTGCCAGGGAAGGGACCGCTCGCAAGCGGCCTCTGAGCAAGTGGTGCCAAAATAAGGCGCCGCTCCGGGCACAACACATCCGTCCTTTCCACCGGGGAGCCCCGTCTCCTGCCACAGGTGTCCCGAGGACCCTCGGGATAAATAGGAGCATTGCGGCGCTGCAGGGATTAATATGGAGCAGCGCGTTCGGAGGGACGCGTGGATTCCAGTGAATTATTGCCGCGCGAGGCGGGGAATCCATGCGAGGTACCGGGTCCCCCGCGAGCGGGAAGAGCGAGATCGGATGCTCTCCGGCACCAGGACAAAATCATTTGGGGCCCCAAAAAAGCCCCAAGAGGGACAGTGGGATGCAAAGGGTAAAAGAAAATAAAACTCTGCTCTGGTCGCTGTCTGCAAACCCTGCACACTGGGAAAGGCCAGAAAAAGCAGGAAATCATCAAACATACTAAAATAAAAGCCATGCAATACCGAATCCTAGTTTAAATTCAGTGTTACTAATATTAGCAAGAGCGGGGTGATTTTACATCTTGAATTCTTGGCATTTAATTTTTTTTTATGCTAAGGTTTTGAAGGTTCTTTCCTCTTTTTTTCTTTTTTTGGTAAAGGGAAGGAAGGAAGGAAGGAAAAAAAGCCCAAAGCTCGTCAGCTGAAAGGACTTTTACTACATCTGTCATCAGAAATGTGTGAAACAAAACCTGGCAACAGGGGATTCTCTGTCCTTATTCCCCGTGTTTCCCGGCAGAGGCAAAATTCAGGCTCCGTAAGTTTTCCCGGGAAGCGTTGTGCAGCACAGATTGCAATTTTAAAAGAATTATAATATTGTTTCAATTTAAAAAAATAAAAAAGAGAGCGACCAAGTGGAGAATAAGTCTGAAAATTGTGGCTACTTAGCAGCTTCCGAGCCTTTCTCCGAAGAGCAGCGCAGATTTGGCCAATAAGACGAGTGCTGGGATTCGGAGAGAGCACCTGAAAGAGCCACTGCCAGCCCCCGTGTCAGAGGTGCTCGATGGCTGTTTACACCAAGTGCCATCTGGCTCTATAGATATAATAACAATTATTCCATCGAGGTATGCAGCTCCCTAAATCATATTAATATACAACAATTCCGCGAGTCTTATAGGACTCGCTGTTTCTGTGTGCTCCCATTTAACCTGGGTAATGCACGAAAACAAGCCTGCCTCATCATTAAGAATTGATTTTTTATTTATGTGAATGTCGCTGGCAATCCCATGATATCCCTTTGTAATTCTGGGAAACAGGGGCTGCATCCCTGCGTTAATCTCGTTTTATGGCGTATCTTTAGAAATTTGCAGCATCTTGCTCCATTTGGATATTTATGGTGAGATTTGTGTCCTCGCGCACGGCTGCTGTTTTGCTTCCGAGATCTATTTCACACGGTGCTGGCGCAAAGTATCTAATATACTTCATTAGCTATATTACATCAGATAAGGGTTTTATTTCTTTAAATTATTTAACCTTGGTAGAGCCCACTGGGACCACATAAATTACAGCCCCACTAATGAAAATCATTAGTTAGGCTATTCAAAAAGACAACAGGAAAAGAATTAAATATTTTTTTCAAATCAGCTTTTTTTATGTTTGAAATCCTAGATATTTGATAATGCAGCACGTCATCTGTTTGCTATTATCATGGCGATTAGGGCTCGATACAGACACATCTGAGGCAGCTATCCAGCATTTTTGCAGAATATACATTTTTTTTTTCCTGCAGTTTCTGGAGCCCTCCTAAAAGCTCCTCTGCTGCCTGCCGAAGGAGAGCAGACTATTAACCACCTTCTTATCATCAGCAGTAAGGGCAGAATTTAGTTCCTAATTACAGAAATAAATGGCAAACGCTTGGGTGTCCTTCCTTAAAGACGCAGCACGTGGGGCAGCGCCGGGGTCGGAGCGGGGCCCTTCCTTCTTCTCCCGGGAAGATCCCGGCGCCGGAAGCCGGATCCGGGTCTGCACAGGGCAGGGGGGAAAGGAGGGGGGAAGTAAAATTAAGTACACTTGCTTCAAGTTGTTATGTGAGCATTAAGTAATAAAACCAGCACATTTAATTTAGACTCTCCCCCACTAAGTATCTCATGGGGGACATCTTTAATAACACCTTCCACCATCCATATCACTATTATGGTAAATGTTGCCGCATTAATTCAAGTTAGTCATTTTTCGCCTGTCTTTGGCGGAGCAGAACGGTGACGCTCGCTGTTTCGGCGGCCGCCTCGGCCGAGCTCCGCGCGCGGCTCCGGGGCCCACGGACGGGAATTCCCGGCAACCCGCAAGAATCGAGGCCGCAGGAACCTCCCCCCCGGCCCCTGTTTTCCGTAGGCAGCGGAGGAGGGAGCGGAGCATCCGCGCGTCTCGGCAAAGGGACGAGGGGGACAAGGACCCGGGCACCTTGCAGGGCTCCCGGCAGCAGCACCTTGGGGCACCAGCGGAGCAGAGAGAAGATGGACGCAGGGCCGCCCTCCTCCTCCTCTCCAGTGCTCCGGAGCTGCGGAAAACCACGGCAAAACCAAAAATAACGACCAGGGAGCGCTGCGACGCGGGAGACCCCTGACACGGGCAGCGCCCCGAGCCTGGAACGGCCTCCCCGGGAGCCGCCGGATTCGCACCGGGTCCCTCCGTGGAGGCTTCCCCGGACCGCGCCGGGTGCCGATCGGGCGCCACCGCGACCCCGATAAACTCTGGGGTTTAAAACGGTGATTTAAGAGCCGCAGCTCCCTGCCCAGCTCCGAGAGACGTAAAATCGGAACCGAGCAGCAGCCGAACGCGTTTGCACTGCTTTAATTACTGCACCTCAGTTTGTTTCAAAGGACTTTTATTTCTTGTTCTTTTTTTTTTTTTTCATTAAACCAGTAAAATACGCCCGGCGCAGAGTTAATTTTAACGTCGAGCTGATAAACCATGAAAAACCTGGGGTTTGCAGCGAAAGCGCTGACAGCCGCAGCGAAGACAGAGCGCTGCCATTGGGCGCCGCCGCAATTTGCCCGCTCCGGCTGTCTTTTAAACAAAAACGCTCCCCATGCAGCATGCAAAGAAGTTGCGAGCGGGCGCGCGCGGGGAGGGGGCGGCCCCGCCACCGGGCCGGCGAGCGGGGAAAGCTGCCGATCAATCATTTATAATTAACAAAAATCCGATTGGGGCTTTAAATAGAGATCAATGTGTTGCGGGCTGAGTGGATGGCGCGGATGTATTCACCTTCTCGTAACTCTGGAGCGAGCTGTCACACCTACCGAATCACCATTTGTTTTGTTAACAAAGCTTCGGGGGGCGCCAGGCTCGCATTGAAATTTCATTAATCTAATGGAGTAAAGTCCTATAGAAAAAAATCAAATTCTCGTTGGGCGAGATGGTACCTGGGAAAGATAACCTCTGCGTGAACCCCGGCGCCGAGCGCGGCTATTAGTCTGCGGGAGCAGACAGCGACGCGCGCGGCCGCAGCCGGCGGCCCCTTCCCGGCCGCGCGTTCCCAGCGCCGCTCGGGAGCCGGGACGCGGGGACGTCCCGCGGCGCCGCTCCGCGCCGGGAAGCTCCCGGCACCGCGAACGCTCCCCGAGCGCGTTCGGCCGCGGTGCTGCCCTTGCGGAAGTCTGACCTTTCCCCAAAGGGCCTGATTTTTGGAGGCTGTTGTATTCGGGGCATTCCAGGAATCCCAGCAACTGCTGTAACTCAATCGCCCGCAGGAGCATCTCTGCTTGCGGTTCACACTCCTCCCAAATTCCTGCTTCCCCTGCTTGTGGGAAAGGGCTAGAAACTTGAATCCGAGAGAGGAAGGAGCATTAAAAAAATAATCTCACGGTTTTCTGCCTGCTTGGGATCGCAGCTAGAGCGAGGCCTGGGAAGGACCCGCCGGGGGGGTCCCATGGGGGGCTAAGGGTGCCCCCGAACAGGACACATGAGAAGCTGGATTCTGCTCCCCAAATGGCAATTATTTTTACAAATTAATTCACATTGTTTTTGGCTAAGCGAAACATCCCATTCCACCCCTCTCAAATCACTCATCCACTTAGCTTAAAAAATTCCAGCTGCAATTCTTATTTTGGCGGATTTGCCAGGGCCTCGGCCAACCACCAACAGGAAAATAACACAATAAAAATCATTCCATTAGTCCAAATTAAAGGACTCTGGCAATAAAGAGTACCGGAAATAGGTCGGACATGGAAATCAAAACCTGAAAAATCTCATTTGACTGAACGTCAATTTAGCTGCACTGGATGAAGCGTTTGGGCCCCTTCACCCACATCTCTAGGTGCAGCTGCTTAAAGTTAAATAAATAAATAAATAAAGTAGATGCTGCACCCCGCGCCTCCACCCCAAACCATCCCTGGGCTTTACGGGAAGCTGATGGAGGCTCCGCTCCTCTGGGAAGGGCCCTCGGTCCCTTGCGGCTGCCACGTCGGGAGAGGCCGCGGGAGCCGCGGCAAAACCGGGGGTTTCCTCTGCGATGGGCTGGGCTCTCCCCAGGACCTGCCCCGCGCGCGGGTGACGGTGACGCTCCGTGTCCCGAGGGGGCACCCGGAGCAGCCCGTGCGCCCCGGCCTTGGCCAAGGCTCGGAATGGGCTTCCCGGTGTGACACGGCTACGGGTGACAGCGCGGGGAAGCGGGCGAGGAAGGACCGGCTCCACGGGAGGGAAGGGCAGGGGGGTCGCGATGGTGACAAGGGCAGCGGCACCCCGGGAGGGCGGCACGAAGAGAGCCGGGCCATACGGCCCGGGCCCGCGAGCGCACGGGGACCCGGCGAGGCCGCGCGGGCACCGAGGCGGCCCCGGCTGCGCGGAGAGGACGACACCGGGAGCGGGGAGGAGGCCGGGCCGGGCAGGGCTCGTGCTGCTCCCGTGCGCGTCCCGGCTGCCCGGACCCTTCTCCTCGTGCGCGTCCACCTGCGGAACCGGCCTCGCCGCTCGGCTCCCGCTGGCGGCCGGGGGCATCGTCCCTTCAGAGGCAGAAGGGACAAAGGACACGCGGGGAGCGCCGGGCCACGCTGTCCCCCGCGGGAAAGCGACGCTCCGGCAGCGCAGGGCCCCTCCGGGCAGCCGCGTCGGCAGCGCGCGGCGTGCGCGCCCCGCGCCTTCCACGAGCCTTCGGGGAATTGCGTGAACTTTTGAACCAGCGACGCAGAGACAGAGCCTAGCCTGTTCCCACTTTAATAAACAATTTTTTTTTTCTTCAATTAATTAAGGTTTGGAAAGAAAAAAAATTGCAGAAGAGAAGTAATTTAGCATGCAGCGCGTACTTTACAGATGGATCCTACCTTTGGATGCTTATTAAATCTATGCATGATTGCGCTAGAGAAAATTAATCGCATTGTTTTGCACTATTCAGAAGGGTTTGCAAACAGCACAGAAAATGATGCAGGGCTCGGGGGCCCCCGCCCCTCGCTCCCCCCGCGCGCGGGGACAATGAGGACGGGCCCCGCGGCACTCGGCACCCGCACGGCCTCGTGACGAACCCGTTTTGCACGCGGGATTTTAGACCTCGGTCGGCCCCAATTTTGCCCCAATCGGCCCCAGGCAACCGAGGGCAGCGCTTGGTTTGTGCATGCGGGAAGCCCGGCCGGGCTCCGTGGCCTCTGGGCTCTTCCGAGGCCCCCGCGGGAGGAAAGGGGGAACGGGGCAAGGCCGCAGCAGGAGCGGCAATGGCAGGAGTTGGGCAGAAAAAACAAGAGGCTCAGAAACAAATTGCTAAATGCTCTTCCCTTTCCAGAGAGAAATTCCCGGGAAGCAGGACCGGGAAGACGCTCGGCCATAAGCACCAACACGCACGTTGTTCTCCGTGGTACTAACGTGCAAAACCTCGCGGGCGCCCTGCTGAATGTCAGCGCAAGGCTGATGTCAGCGCTTTGGCTGGGTTTCACTGGAGGGAACGCTTTGGAAACTAATCAGGTACAAACCTGACATTGGAAGCAGCCGCACGAAGAAGGGCTCCTTCACCGACATAGCAAGAGAGCGCAGGGACCGAGGACAGGGGACAGGGCCTCCCTACCCGGGCCCCAGGCCTGCAGACACAGAACTAGAGCCATAAACGCCAGTTCTGCAAACGTGGCTCCCAGCGAAGCTCCCCTGCCCGTTACGCTGCCGCGGGAGCCTCGGCGCACGCTGGAAGGTCGGAGGTTTCCTGCCCGTCCGTGCCCGTATCCAGCCGTGCCAGCGGCGAGGTCCCCGCGTGGCCATGAAGCACCCAACCCTGCTGCTCCGGAACCATCCGAACGGCTGAAGGACAACCTGGCAACTCAGAACAACATCAGAGAGATCCAGGAAAAGGGACTCACAAAAAGAATAGGAAAGGCAAGGAGGTGGGAAAATTATTTTACGTTTTCAGGAAACATTAATTAAAATCAGTGTTCATTAGAGGAATAAAGTAAATGGCTGAGAACAAACTCCCAAAGCCGAATGGGGAGATGGAGGTTGAGATGCTCAGCTTAGTTTTGCTGCTGGTTCCCTTGCCCTAGGCAAGGTCTTTCCCCCACCTCTGCACCTTGAGCAAAGCAGGGCAGAGTTATGACCCTTCCACGCAGCACAAAACAAGAGCTTTTAAAGTGCTCTGACACTCTGCACAAGAGCATCACGTAGGATCTCGCCCTTGCTGACAGCTCCACTCCAGTGCTGAGAGCACGTCTGAGCCATGAACCCAGCTCAAACGAACGCAGAAAAATCCCTCCCTGCTCTGCAGCCCCTAAAGGGAGTTTGCACAGAGCGGCCCTGGCACTTCGCGCTCCACATCCGAGCTTGTTTTACAATAGCTTCCTTGAGCAGTTATGCCCTTATGATGATATTTCAAAGCACTAAAAATACATTGCGCAAAGCAAATACCTTTAAAAACCAAATTTGACCGATGTGGAGCTATAACATTAATCGCTGGGTTTCACGCGTCTGCTGTTCTCCCGGTGCCGCGGCATCTCCAGCAGCAAAGGGAAGGGACAACGCGGCACCCAGGGACGGCAGCACCCCGAGCTCCTCCAGCTCCTGCCCCTTTGCTGCTGCTTTCCTGCATCACCCTTAAACTACCAGTAACTTGGACCTTACGGGGTTTTTTTTTAGTAGGAAGAGATACAGAGAGAGCAGCCCTGCTGCAGCAGCAGGCGAGGAAGGACCAGGGTGGCTTTTGCCAAGCCACTATGTGAAAAAAGTCCTAGTCACACAAACTACATTGGCAAAGGTTGTTTTATATTACAGCAACGGCCTTATACCTATTCACTTATAATAATAGGGTTAGAACAACAATTTTAAAAAATAAGACAATGAAGTCATACTGAGAAAACAGGCCATAAACAGGGATCTATAGCCTGCTTATTCCTTGGAAGTGGTGAAATACAGCTTGCTTTGGGTTAGCTGGAAGCAGGAATTTTCTTTTCTACTGCATCCATTAATAACATATCAGTGAGTTCTCCCGGCTCGGAGAGGCCCCGTGTCGCGGGTGGCGAGCGGACGCAGACGCGGCCTGGTCCTCTCAGCCCTGCGGACCCACGAAAGCTTTGAACTTTGTTACTCTGTGGCCATGACCAAGCAGGGAGGGTGCAAAGAGCTTCCCGTGCACGTCAAGCACCGTCTCCCAAAAGCTCAACCCGGACACTCGTTCCTCGATTCCCACTTGGGGCCTCCGGAGCTTCTGGCTCCTGCTCCCGCTCCCTCTGCCCAGGGGCTGTGGGGGATGCAGGGCCCTCTAGGGCCTGGGCCCCATCTTGGAGGGCGATGCCGCCAGTATCGGGATTTCCAGCGTTTCAAGCAGCCGAGGATTTTCGGAGCTGCTCGGAGCACTCGGGATCTCAGTCTCCCGCCCTTTGGCCACGTGAGCTTGGGGACGCGGCGGAGCGCGTGCGGCGGCGACGGCAGCTCCTCGTCTGCTCTGAGCCTTACACAGGCAGAGGCTGCAGCGGCAGTTTCAAAATAACTCCAAGCAAAAGTCCGCACTCCTCATGGCCAAAAAAGCTGCCTCGGGCTCCTCAGGGACACACAGACACCAGGGACTCGCCGGGACGGGATCGGGCAGCGCTTTGATGCGAGAAGTTCCCCTTCCAGAAGCGCCTACACGAAGGGTCGCAGGGGAGGACGAGCACCCCCCAGAGGCTTACCCAGCCCTGGAAACCACAAAGCTTAAAATATATATATTATATATATGTGTACACACAAACGCCCCAAATATTCTAAGCGACTGACAGGGAAACTGGCACAGGGGGACAGGCGGGAGGTGACGGTGGCACCAACAAGGGGCCGCGGGCGGGCGGGAGGGGAACAAGGCCCCTTCTTTGCCCCTTTGCGAGGAAGGGGCCGGTGCCGGTGCCAGCGCGGACGGGTCAGCGCCGCCGCCCCCGCGCCCGAGGTGAAAAGTTCAGGCAGCGGCGGAAAAACCAATATGTCCACGCAGAGGACGCCGCGCGATTTATTTCAATTTACATCAAGCCATGCATATAAAATTTAGATAAATTCCATTCAGATCTGATGCTGCCTGCCACACAATGTATGCAAACAGATGTCTGCGGGGCTCGCGCTCAGCTTTGGGGAGGAGACCGGGTGCTGCCTTAATATATACTGTTAATGTATATAAATGCTGCAGAGGGGTGTCTGTTTGCCAGCAAAGCGAGCCCTAGTTTTAGGTTTAAAAATGCTGATTCCCTTCTCCTGGTTTTAATTCCCCCCCTCGCTGTAATCTCCGCGCTCTCCCCGTCCACGCGGTGTCATATTAAGAAAGATAATGAGTATTTACAACCGCAGCCCCGCTTGTCACCGCAGTTATAGCCCCTATTTATATCCGGCGCCGCGTCCCGCTGACGGATGGCTTTGATTTAGAGCGCGGGGCGAGCGGCCCGTCCTGCGGCCGCGAGGTGGCCCCTGCACCGGGGGACAGCGGGTGACACCGCGGGGACGGCACCCGTGGGCGCAGCAGGACCTCACAGGCCGGGCAAATCCCCAAGCTTCATCCCCGAGCGAGTGCAGGGATGAAACGGGAGCACTCGGGGCAGAGGCTGCTGCTTTTCAGGGAAAACGACTTTACTGCAAAAACAGACTTGAAAGGGTCTTTTCCACCTCTTTTTTCGCTTTTTTTTTAAATCCGTCTCTTTTCAAGCTGCTTTTGGAGGTAAAAATTACACTTGCAGTTGAGCAATAATTTTCTAATAGTCACCTTTTTACCTCCCTTGGTTTTTCTTCCTCTAAAAAAATAATGAAAAAAATCATTTACAAATTCTTTAGTTAGTCCCATAAATTTGAAGAAAGCTCCAGTCAGCTTGCTGCTGAAGCACGAAGACGGGAGTTTCATACATCAGAATATAAATCCAATTCGCTTTACCTGCCACAATCTCCTCCGAGAGCAATTCCAAGGTCACAAAGAAGGGGCCAAATCCTGAAGTCCTTATTCAGGTTTATTTAGTAATTATTCTGGCTTCGCGGCGCGTTGTGCCCGTGACCCGCAGTCCCTACACGTAAGGCCTAAGTAATGGTTTAATAAAGACCTTGGCGCATTAAGGTAGGAAGCCGGGGCAGGTGGCAACGGCGCGGCCGGGAGCTCCGGGTTGTTACGGAACCTTCCACGTGGGCGCAGCGGGTCCGGGACGGGAAATTAATGATCCACCCACTTTTCAATGACTAAAAACGAGGGAATAAAACCATTTGGGAAGCCCTCCATTTCTCGCTATGTACAGAGTGCCTTATTTTCATCATCCCTGTCAGCTGTGACAACTGCCGAGTGGACAAATACCGGCTCCAGCTCTGGCCATTCATTTCTATTCCCGATGATTCAAGCGGAGGTTCAACTGCCTAAAAATATATATGAGTTCCGCTTTTTTCTTTTTTTCTTCTTAAGGAAGGCACAATAAACTATAAAAACAAGACAGGCAGATTTCGAGCCCTGTGCAATGGTCGCAGCCCCTACAGCGCAGGCTCCACTTGGGCAAAACGGACGTTTCCAGCGCTGGGAGCGGCGGGCGCTGCCAGCCAAGTGCCAACAAATAAGATTTACATCGCAAGAAGCTTTTGCTTCATTTGTAGCGACGGTTTCTTTTACATCAGCCCCAGAGCCCGGCCAACACCGTCCCTGCAGGAGCAGATGTCCCGGGGCCGGGCAGCCATCCATCCCAGCAGCAGTTTGGGGGGTCAGTCCCTTAGGAGGCGGCAGCCGCGCGGGCTCTGCCATCGCCACGGGAAATCCGCGGTTCGGATGAGCAGGAGGATAACGCGGGAGCGCGGAGCGTCGCTGCGAGCAAGAGCCGCTAATTCGGTGCCCGGCGCCCGTGGCAGCGGGCACGCGCGAATACGGGTCCCCGCCGCCGCTAGTCGCTGCTCAGAACCTGCTCCCGGTTCTTCATCAGCATGAAAAATTACAACTGTAACCAGATTTTTCTCTGTCGCCAGCGTAAATGTGCGATTACAGCTGTTCATATTTTCACTCTAATGAAGGGTTGCACATTTAAATGGTAAGATTTATTATATATTGTATACCGCCTCTGTACATGCAAAACTGTTAACCGATGCCTAAAACGCTGCTTGTTTATTCTGACATCAATTATCATTTTTCTCAATTTTTAAATAATAAAAAAGCCCGTGTCGGCACAGACGGGTTCCCGTTTCTTGGGAAGCAGCAAACAAAACCTCCAAACACAAAGGTGGGGGGGAGGCACCCAGGCAAAGACGGCGAATTTGGGGCTAAAATGCAGGCGAAAGGGAGCGGCGCGAGGCCGGCCGCCTCCTCGCCCCGCGGCGCCCCGGCTGCGTTTTGCAGAGAACCGGTACGAGGCCGGGTTCATAAACAGGTGAAATGATGGAGCTTATTGCAACGAACATCAACACTGAGACTAAATAACTGTGTTGCCATCTCCGTCCCGCGGCAAGACGGATGGTAAACTTGACCTGCCGCTGGTACTATCCGAGTGCCATTTTTTATCGCCCTTGGCCGCCCCCCCGGCGCAGCGGGCTCTGCAAATGCCTGTGCGTGGTCAGGTCAGGCCCGGGCGCGGGTGAAACTCCGTTCACATTTGCATACAGGCGGCTCGCACAATGCGGGCCCATCTGTTCCCGTCACCGAGTACAAATCGAGTGTCACCCAACTCGCTGCAAACGACAGCCGCGCGGCCATTAGGCGGAGGAACACTTAGCTCAGGTTACGGATATGGAACTGCTGATTTGGGTTTAAATACCTGATAACTGAAGACTTTTTATTGCACGCGAACAAAGAATGAACCTTGAACCGATGCCGAGCGCACCCTGCTGCCCCGCGGGCCCTGCGGCCGGCACCCTCCCGCTCCCAGCCTCCCGACAGGGAATTTTCTAGGGGAAAAAAAAAAAAAAAAACAGCCTAAAGCAGGTTGCAATGTCACCAAATAGATCTTAACAACAGCTGATTACATAAAACTCGCAGGGAAGCGGGATGGGCAGATAGGGGAAGTGGGGAGACAAAAGGCAGGGTGGAAACAGAAGATGAACCCTGCCCGCCGCGTGCGGGGTCACGGGCACAGCTGCACCCTCGTTCCTTGAACTTCTCCCACATTTTTCCCGGGTGGAAGTGTGGGCGCCGGCCCCGCTCACCCTGTGGTCCCCTTGGCCGCCTCCAGCCACCCCGTTCCCCGGGACTCCCCCTCTCCCCATTCCATCCCCAGGGAATTGCGGGCTCTTTCCCCTCCAGGTGTGCAGCTCCGGACTGCCCCGTGCACGTGCGGGATCACAGCAAAGGGCACCCGCTTTGGGCTCAAACTCAACCTCCTGCCTGTGCTGGGGGCGCCAGACGGGGCACAGGGGTAGGAGCGTCCCCGCCTGGGCCATCGGCAGCTCCGGGACCAGAGGAAGGGGCCAGCACAGGCCCCCCGGAGACACCTGGAGCCTTCCCAGGACACCATGACGGGAAGAGCTCCCGGCTCCAGAGTAACTGGGAACCCCCCGTCCTACACGGTGTGAACAGCTTGAAACCCTCAACATGCAAAGGCATCCCCAACACCGCAGGCCCCAAAGCATCCGAGCGCTTCCCAGCGTGTTACAGCAGAGCCCAGGCCCCGGCTCCATCCATCCAAAACACCCGCTACCACCAGGAGCAGGTTTAGCAGGAAAGACTGTTTCAGGAGCATCCACAAGGACGAATTTTCGGTTGCGCCAAAATGTCCTTTAGGGAAGGTTGAGGTCCCAGTGACACGGGCAGCTCCCCCGGCTCGGCAGCTGCTTTTCCCTCTTGAAAAGTTCCCGTAGGCAAAGCGGGATTTGCACAGCGCGTCTCGGGACGTCACCCATTTGCATGCAAGGTGGCCGCGCGGGCAGCGCGCTCCGGAGGGAAGAATAAACCAAACAGGGGAAAAAAACCATTACCCAAGGTTTACCCTTCTGTTGGCTCCGAAAGAAAGAAAGGCCCATTAAAGAGCTGTCACCATTTTAATTCCAGTTTTCCTACAGGGATATGATCCCATTCCCTTCCCCAAAAGATAAAGCAACTCGCCTGATAGAAATATTGGCTGCTTGGTGTGTGTGGGTGTTTTTTTTTGTTAGGAGTGAACACGAACTGAACCTTGAACTTCATTTACCCTTTGAACTCGTTACCTTTAAACAAAATTCCCCATGCTTTCCCTCTTCAAACAAATTTCATCACAATTACAGTCCCTTCCACTTCACTTAAAGATATATAATCATTGACTTGACCTAATTACCTGGTGCAGGCCTTTCTCTACAAGGTGAAAGCCATATTGGTGTGAACAGAAGCTGACCCCTGTATTCTTGATACCCCAATTTTATTCTAATTATTGTATAGGAGGTTTTCCATCTTCCTCTGTCCTGCCATTCCCTCCCCCCGGTTGCTATTTTGCTCCCTGCGTGCTCAGGGCTGCCCTTTGGGCTGCGAGCTGCCTGGAGACCGGCTGCAAAATCCATCTCATTGAAAAGCTTCGGGGTTTCCAATTCAATAGGGAGCCGGGGGGGTTACGCTCTACAAAGAGCCCCGGCCAAGGGGCTCTCCGCGTCCCTGTGCCCGTCCAAGGGGCTCTCCATGTCCCTGTGTCCGTCCAAGGGGCTCTCCATGTCCTTACGCCCGTCCAAGGGGCCCTCCACATCCCTGCGCCCATCCAAGGGGCTCTCCGTGTCCCTGCGCCCGTCCAAGGGGCTCTCCAGGTCCCTGTGTCCGTCCAAGGGGCTCTCCACATCCCTGCGCCCGTCCAAGGGGCTCTTGGGCATTGGCACCTGAGGATTAAAAGCTCTGTGATACCACAGTCCTGGAATTCTGGCACGGGGATTACAGCAGTTTTTCCATTCCTACCAAGCAAAGCAGATGGATGAAGACACAAACACCAACAAGTAGGTTCTGGAGGGTCCACAGGTGCGAATCCAAGCAGCAAAGGGCACCCTGCCCCGCAGCCCAGGTCACACACGTCCCACAAAACAACCCCGCTCAAGCATCTGCCGTGGGCCCCGTCCTCCCGCGAGGCCATGGGCACCGGGGCCACCAATGTCACTGCAATAAGAATTAAATCACCTTGCAGCAGACCAGGCCAAGGCTGCTTTAGCTGTTTGCACACAATTACGGTTTAGTATGGACCCCTGCTTTCTCTGAAGGCGCTTTTCTCACTAAAAATAAAATTAAGTTGCAGTAAGAGGAATGAACTGCCCAGCAGTGTCATTTATCCCACTAATTCCTGATGGCGTTCAGAGACAGGGCCACTTTAATGTCCAGATGCACCAGAGTTTTCAAAAGGGCTTATGTCCCCTCTGTGATGAGAGATATTTCTCTCTTAGTCTTTAAAAAACAAGAAAAATCTAACAAAAACAGCTCCAGCAATAATAGAGACACCGCGTTTGACAGGCAGGGTCACGGGGAAACGGCACCTCCACGGGGAAACGGCACCTCCCCAACCTGCTCATTTGTCTTGGGCAATTGAAAAATAATTAGCAATTGCGAGAGGGTTCAATACCTAAGAGTAACCAAAGGGCAAAGCGCTGCCGCGGGCCAGGGCGCTGGGGCCTAGGGCTGCTGATCCGCAGGGAAAGCGTCGCCCTCCATGGAAAATCCGCGGGGCCGGCGGGAAGCGCGGGGGGCCGGCAAATCCCCGCCTGCTCCCAGAGTTTTCCAGCGTCGCAACAAAAGCGGCGGCGCCGGCAGCGGGTCGCAGGTAGGTGGTGCGCGAGGCCCGGCGCTGCGGCGCGGCCCGCGCGGCCATTTGTTATGGTCTCTTGGCGAGAAAGGCCGCGCTCAGATGCCCCGGAGCTCCGCGGTAATAAATAGACACCGAAGATTAAAGGAGCAAATCCCACCAGCTGCCCCGAGCCTGAACCCACGGCGCTGGCGGCGCGGGGTGCCGGGGACGCGCTCCGCCGCCGCCGCCGCGGCCGGGCCCCGCGCGGAGCCCCGGGGAGCGCGGCCCCCTCGGGATCAAAACGAGGGAGCGAGGCCCAGGGCCGCCGCGATCCGCACTATTGTCCGCCTCCGCCCAGGGGCCTTTGATCCGCAGCAGCTTTGCATATCAAAGAGCAGCAGCAAAAGATAGTCAAATCCAAGGGGAAATTTCAAGATACCGGCTGCCGCACCTCCCTCGGCAGCGCCCTGTGCTTCCCTTTGTAAATATTGGTGCCCCTTTTTGGGGCATCCTGCTTTGCTCCTGTTCGTTTTTTAAGACCGGCATTGCAAGGCCTGAAATATAAAATTCAAGTGTTTGTCAACTTACTCCAATTGAAAAGTGATTTTTTTTTCTCCAGTGAGTTTTCTTGTAGTTTGGAGGGAGGGGAACGAAGCTTTTCCTTGATTATTTTTCTTGTCTCCCAGAAAAATTCTTGAGCCTGGTTAAAGCAGGAACCAAAAACGGACAACGAATTTCAACTTACGGATGAAAACAAAGCAGCTTTAGATCAATCTTGGCAGAAACCAAACAAGAAACCCATTCCAAGAGAACGTGTCACCACCTCGATGGCCGTCGGATGACAAACAGAGCTCGGTTTTGCCAAAGAATCCCCCCCACTTGGGAGATGCCATCACTGCCCAAGGACGGAGTCGCCCACTGCTCCATACTGAGGGCATCAATTGCTCCATGTCCACGGGCTTCGCCAGCCTACACCTCGGCCATGGGTACGAGCAGGGACGGACAAGGACAAACATTCCAACCTGATGGCTCTGTACTTCTGAGCCTGTCCTCTCCTTCCCACTGACCTCCATCTGCTGGAAACCTTGAGCAAATCGTGGCAACAAAGTCCCCAGCCTTCCTAAACCAGTGGCCTTCCCTCCCAATTGTAGCACGGGGCTAAGACATAGGGAGAAGGCAATAATCAAAGACAGTACCAAAGTTTAAAAATACTACACCAAGGCGGAGCAGTAAATCGCTCTGGCAAATTTAATGTTGTGAACATAAAATAATGGAATAGATTTTTTTAAAAAAAAAAAAGAGGGAGAAAATTACTTTATGCACCTAGGCAATAATTGCATTCTTTGCAACAAGCAGCCTTCGCGCTGTGAAGAGCCAATGACCTCAGGCACAAATGGGCAGCCCCTGATCACGGGGCAGAATTAGCAGATGAAGGGCAACGTGGAAGATGCAATATATCTGGAGACTTCACTGAGCGTTTGATGTGGTGCCACTGCAAATCTCGCTAAAAAACATTAATTTACCTCAGCTTGGAGAAATGCGATCATCACATGCTGAATATCAACCCATGGGCCACAGACACAAGCTACTGATAAAAACGGCTTTGTCACGTGGGGAGAAGCGTCTCTGTTGGGGTACTGCAGGGTATTAGCCCCCGTTTTATCTACGGCAAGTAAACAGTCCATTAATTCAGTGAGCAGGAGGATACTAAATTAGGTGGTAACACAAATATCAAGTGAAAGCAGAGGAAATAATAGTAGGGGACACAGAGAGGTTAGGGATATGGATAGAAAAGAGCAGATTGAACCCACTAAAACTAAATTGATATTATAGCAAAATACTCCAGAGCAAACTCAGCAGCAGGAAGTCTCAAGAAGTAGAAGGAAGAGGAACTTGCAGTGTAATTGAGGAGCTCAAAGCCAAACTGGGCAGAGCCACTTGAAGAGAGGTAACGTGTTGTGGGTCACGAGGACCCAGGGCTCTGTGTACAGAGGCAGCTGCAGTATCAGGCGAGCGTCACCTGCTAAACGTGGCCTGGGGCACAGCACTGAGACCGGGAAATCGGGACAACAGGAGGCTTTTTCCAGCAAAGACACAGGATCAAGACAGGCTACATCTGAACACAGACCACATCTTGGCAACTCAACCTGCCCACACAAACCGTGGGCACCAGATGGGAACCATTTCCCTCCACAGTCAGAGGCAGGACACGTCCAAACACAACCCCATGTCCAAAGTTCCCTGCGATAAGCAAGTTTATTTAAGGATTATCAAGTCACATCTCCAAGGGTGTTTTAGCTTCCAAGGTACCTTTTACCTTCCGCTAGCACAGAGGACAAACTTGCTCTGCATGGAAGTCACCTAGGCTGAAAAGCTGCAGATCCATCCCTCAAAGCTTAAGACATCTAACACACACCTTTATAACATCTGCTAAATGACACATGTGGCACCAATATTTGAAGATATAAACACCAAGAGAGAGATTCTTGAGTGCAGTTTAAGGAAGCAGAAATTACAGTAGACTGGAGAGCTTAACTGAGCCCAAGACTTCCTGCAGTTGTCCACAAACCAGGGCCTTTGGGGGACAGCAGAGCTCTGTCTTCTTAGGTAACTAAGACCAAAAGTGGATAAAGCAGAAACGAGTTATGGGACGGACACCATCACCCTATACATTCAAAGATTGACACCGACGGCCTCAAATCTTCAAGGAAAGTTCATCCCCATCGTGCGTGTCCTCTCCACACACCTCATGCATCAGGTGTTTATCAGGAAAGGCAGAGCACTTCCCGGACTTGGAAGGAGTTCAGAGAGCACAGGGATCTTCACTCCACTAAATTTTGTCCTCCCTTGTTTTTTTGTGACTCACTTCACCCACTGCAAGGCGGGTCCCTCCTCGGCATCTCTTCTGGGAGGCTCCTGCTTGGTTTCAACATAAGACTCTCAGTATCATACGTCTTCGACCCAGATGCCATCGGTCTAAAGATAAAATAAACTTTGGATTTCTTCCCCTAGATTTCCTAGTTTTTGCAAAGGATCAAAGCATTAGCAGAGCTGCCAGACCACTTGCATTTACAGCAGATGGCCAAGCCTCATTGCCAAATGCAAAATAGCTTTTTTTTTTTTTTTTTTGGCCACAGAATCAGAACAAGGCGCTTGAGACTCCAAAGAATTAAGATTTGATTCCCCTCTACAGCACAGCCTCTTTTTGGGCCCTGGGTCAAGTCATTTACACTCCAGGCCTGCCCCAGGTCAATGTGAATGATTCCCCCCACTGCAGTGGGGAATGTCAGGGTACAACTGGGCTGAGGGTCTCCTCCACTTTGACTTCTCCCATGTGAATATGAGTGCTTTGGGGGTGCCCTGTCCAGACGAGCCCCTAGTTTCAGCTCCTTTGCAACAGCAGCAACAAAGAGCACGTTGCACGACAGGAGATATTCTGAATTTTCACAGGGCAGGACGCAATTCCTGACCCATGTTTCATCAAACAAAATATCAAATAATATCCTCAGTGGCGCAAATACCTTAAACACTTCACAGCAGCTACTCCCACGGGTCCCGAGTTAAGGCTTTTTTCTCCAGCGGCCACTCGGGTGCCACTCTGCACCTCTTTGCTGCTACGAAGGTGCCACCGTGCGGGTGGCTCCGATGGAAATCGCTGCTGCAGAGGCAGCCCTGGGCGATGGGAGGTTTCAGGGAATTGATCTCTGCGTTTGAACCACCACGGGCTGAGGCTGGAGAGAGGAGCAGCAGCGAGGCACCAAGTGCAGCTCCCACTTTAACCTGCGAGCGCAGGGGAAAAACGTGGGGCCGAAGCTTTGTAACCAAATAAAGAGAGCAGGGAGCTCAATAACCGGCATTATCCGATGGCAAAGATTTTGTTATTGTTGAGTCCTGATTCCTTTATCTCTTGGAGACAATCACCCTTCAGCCAGAGGAGTCTAACCTTAAAAACCCGTAACTCAATTTTACATAGTGTTAAAGTTTGGGGGAACATTTGTCAGTGCTGGAGCTGATACAATCAGTCTGGAGGACCCTAGAACAAAGAGCGGTGGGTGAAGAGCGCGTCGCCTCGGCACCCATTCGTTACCTTGATGAACAAGGAGCTATTAGTTGGCGAGAAAGCATTATCAGGGTGAAGGATGATGCCGATAGTCCCGGCTGCTCTTCCCGTGACACTGGATCAGGACACGGAGCCCTGTGTTTGTTCAGCCCCCGTGCTCCCCTTCAGCCTCAACCCAAATCAATCCAGACACCCAGCCCCTTTCAACAGCCACATCTCTCATGGGGTTAAACAATAAAAGTTTACCTTGTTTTGGGAAGTAGTTAATCACCCTAAGCCTTAAACAAAGCTGCTCAAAAATACACACGTGTGTGCGGGCACACACTGTCCCGGTGCAAAGTGACAGTGACAGAAGAGCCGGAGGAGCCCTCTGCTCCAGGGAACCCACCGGCAGGTACAACAGCTCCAGGGAGAAGCTTGGCCAATAAAGTTCTATTTCTCACATTTAAAGGGGAAATGAAAGCAGCGGAAAGAAGGAAAAGCCTTCTCCTCTAGTCATCCTCTAAAATATTTCACTTTGGAATTGACGGCACCAGTCTCTAAATTATTTGGGACAATGGCTTTATTTTGTTTTTCAGCACTACATAACCTGAGCACTAACTTAATGTGTCCACACCGTCCCTTTCAGATGGGGATTTAGTATCTGCAGCCTGATGTTTTGAGAGGGATCCTACAAAATACAGAGCACCCAGGGGCATCCACACAGGCGAGCTGGCAGCAGCCTAGATGTCTTGCCTGGATGAAGCTACTTTTCTTCTGAGCTTATCTTGCTTTTCCACCACAATTAGTTTTCAGCTGTAATCATGGGCAAACACGGGCCATTTTCCCAGCACGTCGCTGCAGCTGGTGCGCGGCCCACCAAAACCCAAGTAATTGCTGGTTGCTGAAGGCTCTGTCCTCAACGTACCAAAAAGACCCACTCCTTGATCCTGCACTTCCAGGCAACACACAGAGAAAACCCCAATTACACTCCCCGCCAAAACCCATCAGCTAAAGAGAGCAGAGAAAGGGGGATTTTTGCTGGAGAAGAGCTGCATTAATCAGTTATTGGCACTTCCCCAACTTCTACCCAGCATGAATTATAGCTCTTGTCCGAGGCCCCACAAACCCAAACTGCAGAGATTTGGCCTCATGTTTCACAACGTTGCTTCTCCCAAGAGTCCGGCCCTGCAATCAAGGAATTACTCGAGAAGCCCAAAAACCAACATCCCTGCAGTCGGCAGAACCACAAGCCAAGGCAAAGGCTCCCTGCAAGGGCCAAATCCCAAACCCGTCATTTTGCATAGAAGGAAACTGCCACTTCCAAGCCGGGGTGGCACTCGCGGGGCCGAGAGGCCTCGCTTGCAAATCAGCACCATGAAATTGCAGCTCATCTGCATGTGGCACAGGCAGGACCAGCGCGTTTTGGGGCCTGATTTGCATCTCAAAAAAGAGAGGGAAAAAAAAAAAAAAAACTCTACCAAAATGGTAATGTACCAAGTTTCAACCATTTCATAAGGAAAGAAAAGCACAAGGGAGCTTACAAGGGGATCAGACAAATCTGGGCACTTCATTGCCCAGACCTCTGCGGCCACCCATGCTTAACACAAGAACATCCTCTCTGCCAAACTTCCAAGGGCCTCATTTCCAAGAAAACCAGCTTGGAATCCAAGCGGGGCACCCCAAAGCCACGGCACGGGGGAAGGCGCCCGCAGCAGCGCGCGGCCGGTGGAGATGGTGGCCACGAGTCACGGCGCGTTCCCACAGCCGGTGCTTGCACCAGGGTTTGCTGCAGCTGTAAAACCCCAAACGAGAACGTGCAGCTGGTTTGGGTTGGGGTTTTTGTTTGTTTGCTCTAAATGAGAGCCAAAAACCTCGGTGGCTGCTGCTGCTCGTCTCTACAAAGCCCTGAGCCCTCCTATCGAATCTATGCATCTCTTTGGCAGCTCGCAAGCCACCCACCCTCCTCCTCTCCACCCCGAACAAATAATCCTTAATATAAAGGTGAACCAAGTTGTTCTGTATAAAATACAGCCAAACCTTTTGACCAGACAGAGAACCGTTCCAGGAACTTATTTGCACAATGCCAGAGACATTATCACACTGGGCTCCAAAGTGCTAATGTTATGGTGCATTTCCATTCAGAAAATGATAAATCAAGGAACATGAGCTCTCTAGCTTTAAGGGAACCCAATTTCTCCACAAAATGTCACAGAGCATAACTACAGATTTTTTTAGAAAACGCATTGTTTTCTTATACACAGATGATTTGTGCCTGTTCTCCTCCCCTTGGCAAAAAAAAAATCACATTGAGCTGGTCGAACCCGCTCCCAGTCATGGCAGGGAATCAGGCTGCCTGTCGCACAAATAACCTATCTGTATTTTAACCTCCTGCTCCCCGGGCTCATTTGGACACTGCCCGAAATCAGAAAGGAAAAAAGGCCAGGAGGAACATTGGGCTGCAATTGCTCTTGTCACAGATCCATTCCCCAAATGTTTCCTACGTCGTTTCATGAGGCTCAAAAGTACATCAACAGCAAGTTTATAATAACCTGGTCAAAAGCAGCAAAGGACATTTCTGGACATCTGGGAGGCAGGGATAATTGCTTCTAATGGTATTTGAAAAGAAAAATATAAAGCTTTCAGCTCTAACATAAGAGGCATTTACACTCATCCGCGGACATTCAGGATTTGATCTATACAGACTATTGAGCTTGCAGATACTCAGCATTTCTGCAGTGCTCAGGCTCTTAGTCTGCATTTCAGGTGCCTTTTTTTATTATTATTTTTCTTGTGGTTATACCTGAAATTCAGCAGCACTTGGACAAGCTGCCGCCTCGAGAGCCCCCGGAGCAGCCAGGCTGCCCTGAGGCCACCGGGCCCGGCCGGGTTCACCCGCACCCGGCGCTGCTGCTTGCGCTGGCGCCCGGGGAGCAACCGCTGCTGGTCTGGAGAAGCGGAGACCTCCCGGAGCCAACACAGGGGCTTCCCCCAGCCCTCTCCAAGGCTTCCGACGGGCTGCCCGGATCCGGCACCGGGCTGGGAGCGGAGGGGGCTGCAGGCGGCAGCGCCGCTTGGGTTCGGCGCTGCGGAGGTGGACGGGGAAGAGGAGGCCTTTACGGCGGCACCTGCAGAAGGCGCTATATCCGTTACAAAAAAAAAAATATATATATATATATATATATATATATATATAAAAGATATATATATAAATGTATATAGAAATAAATGTGTATATTTATACACATCGATTTATATATTATATATAATAAATGTATATATAATAAATGTATATATAATAAATGTATATATACACATTTATATATATTTAGTATATATTTATATACACATTTTATATATTTAGCGCCACACGGGGGCGCTGCAGACCCCGCCGCGGGTCCCCGCGAGTCCCCGCAGCCGCCGCCGCTGCCACGCGGGGCCGCGGGCGCCGGGAGGCACCGGCCCCTCCGCCGCCTTTCAGGACAAAACCCACTTCGCGCGTTTAAAAGCAAGGAGATTCCTCCCTGAAGGATTTGTTTTTCTTCTTAAGAGCCCCCAAGAACTTACATATTTACAAAAACGCCCCCACGCGAGCCCACAAAGCTAAAGAGGGTGCAATCTGCTTGCCCGAACTGCTCCACAGACACGACGGAAAAGTCTCGGAAGTCAGAGGCAAGAGCACCCCAAAGCGCACGGCGGGCTCTGCAATGCACCTCTCTGTCCCGGTGTCACCCTTGTCACACTGCCCTGCCGGTGCTGGCGGACCCCTGGGGACACAGAGGTGCCACTGCGGTACCAGGGACGGGGACACGCGCGGGTCGCCCCTCGCCAGGCGGGAGATGCTCTGCGGGGGGCACAGGCGCTACCGGGACCCCCAACTTGGAGCTCGGGACCGCCCGGGCCAGCTCCGGCCCCCGCGGAAGCTCCGCGATCCCCCTTTACGCGCCCGTCAAACCCAAGCAGCCACACGGGAAAATTAGGTGATCTGCTAGTTTAAAAGACAAAACATTTTTAAAAGTCTTCAAGAGGTCTGAGCAGAATACATTACATGGGAAGTGTCTCATCAGAGGTACTTATCATTATAATAGTACTTAGCACTTTTACAGTGCTTCACAGCCTCTCAGCACAGTACAAACATTAGCTTCTTAATCACTCATTAGGGACGATCCTATAGAACAGGGCTATGGCTCATTGAGTAAAGTCATCCCCAACTCGCACAGTCCCTCTCGCTCCCTCCACCAGGGACAAGTTTAAAGGTTCTCTCAGATTCCTATGGGAAGTTCAGATCAAGCCAGGGAAAGACAGTTCAGAATGAAAACGAACAGTCACTGTGTTCCCCTGCTCCTCCTTTTCATACAGCAAGGAGAGGCAGAAGCATCATCCCACGCAGACAAATCTGCTTCCATTAAAATCTTGAATTAATAAACTTGGGAAATTCAGGAGATATGAGATAACAGCCGCTCACAGTTTGCTTTGGGATTACGCCTAAGGACACAACCTCCTTGTTGCAAAACAGGCCTAAGATTGAAAAAGCCACAGGAATGATAAGTATGTTCCTAAAAGTGGCCAATTTATTCTTCTGGCCAGTTAGATGGATTGCTCCTGTGCACAAGCCACCTGCGCTGCGAGAGGAGCAGCCCTCGGTCACCCGTGCGCGTTGCAGCGGCGCCCGCCGGGGCTCGGGCACCGCTAACGCGTAACGGGGCGCCCGTCACCGCCATCTCGCTGGATAAGGGACAGGAGACAACACGCGGAAGCAAAAGGAGGCACAGGAAGGGTGAAGGTGCTGCACCCGCTCCAGGAAGTGGTGAGAAACTGAAGAAAAAAAAATCAGATACAGAAGTAAAGAAATCATTTTGATGGTGCTTTACAGACCAAGGCAGGGCAGAGAAAAGGTTCCACAAAATCCTGTGTTCAACGTCTTCCTCCACCTTCAATATTGGTAATTCAGGCTACCAGCTGTCTGCAGGCAGCCAAAACTGTGCAGCTTTCACCCTAAACAAACACAGTCAACCCTGTGATACTCTTACAAGTTAGGATTTCCAAGAACAACTCTTTTTAATATAACTGGTCTCAAGGCCAGCTTTATTCCCTCCTTTTTGTAATATATAGTTTTTTCTATGTTATCAATCTCCTTGCCATTCTTCCATCTGGGCATCCTTCCACTGAGCCTGGCATTCCATCTTTGTCTGGAAACTTCCAGTGGTGCCAAGTGTTTGCATACCTCGCAAGTGTTATGTCAAACTCTGCCCCTTAGGGCTGCCAAAAACCACCACTCAACGTTAGCAAAGCAAATACCTCCTTAGACAAGCTTAATAAACACACCAGGAGAAACCCTAGACTTCATAAAGACATCGCTTGCCTGACGAGGCCAAGCTTGAGGTCTTCAGCACCCTTTCATGTCCCATTTAGTCCAACATCCATTATCCTTGTCACACATTCTCCGTCCACACTCTGCATAAGTACATCATATCTGCATGTGCAGATTCCTTAAAACAACCAATCCCCAGCTCCACACCTCCCTGCTTGACACAATTACGTGCTAACTATCAGGCCAACCTTGTCTCTAATCAGTCTAAATGAAGCTATTTATTTCATAGCATGAATCAATATATTTGGCAGATAGGCCTAGTGCTCCGCGCTGTGCGAGGAAGCTAACCTCAGCGCCCATCAGGCCTTACAACCTCATCCCAAATAAATCCTCATTTCTCTGCCTTCTTCACTGATGACTAATAATTCACTAACAAGAGGGGGAGCGTACATGAAAGTGGAAATGGAGAAGAGGAGGGACTGAAACACAAAATGAAACAGGAAGGACAAAGGCAGGGGGGAAAGTAAGAGAGCATGGGGGAAAAGTGCAAGGGAAGTGGAAAAGAAGGAAAAAGTTGTACAAAGGGGGAGATTGAGAGCCTGACACCAAAGCAGTCAAGCCCTCATATGGGACTGAAGATAACCCCGAGAGGATCAGAAACACCTCAGCTCTGGAGGCTTCAATTTCAACCGCAGATCCCAACATTTGGTCAGGGTCTACTCTTTCCCAGCACTGTGATCGATCCAAAAACACAACCACCAACTTCAACCAACTCTAGTTGACTCTTGACTGAAAGAGTCAAGAAATACATTTGACTTCAGCATTATGAAATTAAATTCAGGGATTTTATAGTGGTTGATAAGATGAATACTTGTCAACAAAAAGCAAAACACACCTCCGGCATCATGAGACGGATGAAAGACAACAAGAAAATACTACTGAATTCCACCTAGCCTTCCATCGCCTTCACGCTAGGACTTCAGAAAACAGACTTACCATCATCCTGGAAGTCTGACGGAAGTGAAACGTCAGATGTCATGGAAGGGGCCAAACTCCAGCTTTGATTCTCATCGGAACTGTCCCGTCCATAGGAAGCATCGTGCAGATCCTCTCCTAGAAAGGAGCAGAGAGCCTAATTTCAGTGGGGAGTACATATTCACAAATCCAAATCTTACTGCCTACGCAGAAACATATTTCCTTTTGGATCTAACCTTCCACTGAAGTATTCTGCAAAATCCAAATCCCTTTTGGGGTGTAAGGCCAGATTCACCATTTAGGACCACAGAAGCACACAGTCCTGCTCCAAAAAACTGCCCGTGCTCATAGCACAGACTTTGCACCTGGACGGGATACGAGCAGCGGGTTGCAATTATCAGGCTTGGGACCAAAATACCAGAGCTGTGTTCGGTTCCTTGCTCTTAGTGCGTGACCTCTGGGCAAAGCATCCATCTCCAACATGGAGGATTATACAGTTTCACTAAAACCAAGAAGCTTCCTCTATTTTAAGGAAAGAGGTTTGAAATCCTCAGCTGGGGAGGGAAAGATTCTCCATCATGGCAGACAGTCATGGACAAATTAAAGGAAGCAGCAAATCCGTGTGTGGAAGCGGGAGCTACTGCCTCCCCACACTAGATGTTTCACTGCATTTTTCTGGGAACAGACATTTTGCTAAAGATTTTGCTACTGATGCTGGATTTTATGCAGAAGGCAGATAGATCCTGCAGCAGCAGGCGCCGGTACCCAACTTCAATATAAATGGCTGCAGCTAGACCGCCTGCACAAGGAAATTCTGCTCAGCCCAAGCACCACAGCACACTCGTCTTTCAAGCTTTTGCCTTGTTTCCTGAATACACACAACCCCAGACAGCTGATAAGGGAGGCAAAGACAGCTGCTTATTCATTCAACACACAACAAACAGGAAAAAAGAAAAGGAAAAAAAAAAAGGTTTTCAGCTGATTTTAATTGTACTCAAACACTAAGCTCCAAATCAGTTTTATCTTGGCAAACAAACGGGCTGTGTTGGCAGTTGAAATCAGGTGCTGATGAAAAGGTACCAAGGCCCTGGGATGGGGGTTGCAGCCCTCGTTTCCCCCATGAAACACAGTGGAGGCCCCAAAAAGTCTGCAGCCGAAGTCGGGCGGATACAACATTTTGGAGGTTTTATTTTTAACACCCCAGGTTGCAACCTTGTCTGAGCAAAAAGTTTTCAGAGATCCCCTCACACACACTCAAAGACAGAATTTCAAGAAAGCCCCAATGCTTCACCAAAAGCAGCCTGGCCATGAAGAGTGTGGGGCTCACAAAACTCTCCTCCCGCATATCAGATCCCCCAGAAACTCGCACTGGCTGCCAGGCACTATGATAATGTGGCTGATTATTATAAACTGAAAAGTCTT
The DNA here is from genome assembly GCF_059628265.1 of Tinamus guttatus. Lineage (NCBI taxonomy): Eukaryota > Metazoa > Chordata > Aves > Tinamiformes > Tinamidae > Tinamus > Tinamus guttatus. The sequence goes on along the minus strand of NW_028288997.1, from coordinate 782,601 downwards.
GAAAAACTAAGCTGAAAATCTGGCTCCAAAACATTTGCCAAAGGCCTGTGGGGGTCAGTGGTGGCACAGAGCGGCTCCTGGCACTTTGTCCCTTCAGCCTTTACAGCCTCCGTAACAGAACAGGCCAAGCAGCAGCATGTTGTGATCAAGACTTTTGCTAACTCCGCTCAGCTCACTTGCTTCTAGCATGCAAATGCTTAACAGCTGATTCATGAGGGGAAAAAAAAAAAAAGGAAGAAAGTTATTTTCTGCATTTCATTTAGGAACTGCATCATTCAAGATCTGCAGATCTCTCCTGCCACAAAAGGGAAACTGTAGGTCCCGCGTCGCAAAGGGCCTTGATTCCTCCTGCAAGAGCAGGCCGTGAGCGGAGCGGGCCCTGCAGCAGCCCCTTCCCGCGGGCTACGTCCACGTCACCAAGAAGGAGCAATGAAGCAGGTTTATCCCTGCTGTCACAGCGAGCTGGAGCTCACGCACCTCCCTCAGACAACTCTCAGGGCTTAAAAAGCAGAGATTGAAACGCTCTCCTCCATTGGACAGAGTCCGACAAGCCGAGCGCATCCACGAGGAAACCTGCGACCGCCTGACCTTGGCTCTGCCGTCTCCGCGCTTCGCTCAGTCGTGTGCGACAAGGGGCCGCTTCTTCCCTGTTTTACTGCAGCACTTGGAGATCCTCGAATAAAAAAGGCTCTAGAAAGTCTATACAAAAAGCTGCCAAACAGCCACAGCTCATTGTCATGGGCAAAACGCAGCGTTCATCCTAATGAGGAGCCTCCCACGCTGCAGCGCTGCGGGCTGACTGCAGCAACGTGAAGCCGCCAGCATTTTAAGACAGTTTGAGCCCATTTGGCCCTGATCTGTTAAAAGAATGTTTTCTTTCAACCAAACTGCACGATATTAAGAAAAACGGGCTTTTCAAGCACACATCAAGGTAACAGGTGTTCCCTTATAACGAGTTACAGGTGCAGCATTATTGCGATAACGAGCAAACTGTTTATGGGTTGGGAATCGCGGGAGCTTTGCTGCAAACCGCTTGCAACGGGAGCAAGGGCCCGATCGCCGGAGCTGCCGCAAGAATAACTCACTGTCTTTAATAGCAGGAGTGGCTGTCGCTCCCATAAAGCACGGGGAAAAATCAAGTCATAGATCTATTTGGGCGATGTATTTCCCAGGCAGCATTATATCATGAGAGAACTTACGGAGGGCTCGTCACCACAAATATGTTCTTCTCGCTCCCGGCTCACATTCCCGGTGTGGAAATTGCATTTTTACAAGTGTGTGCAGTCACAGGCTGTAAGAACCCACACGGATACACACAGGCTCCATGTGCACATCCATGTATCATGCCAAGTGGATCTGTGGCACACGCTATGGCCATGCAAATCTATACATTGGTTTTAGGACGAAGAGTGTTTTCAAACATAGCCTTGAGATTCAAAGAAGATTAACAAAACACTCTGCAACACAGCTACTTAAAACAAATCCTATTTCCCTTCCATTTCTATTTACATTATGAGAAAAAACTTCTTGTGCTTTAATCCACTTCTCCATAAAGTTTATGGAGCAGCAACAGCTAGTTGAGTCCAAGCAGAAAAAATAACCAACTTGTCAGGGGCCAAGCTATTGTTCTCAATGAAGAAAAAACTCATTAGCTTTTAATGAAAACACAGGGAATAAAAACCAAATAGCACAGAATCCCAGCAAATAATTAGCCTGCACCTGACGCAAAGCTGCTCTTTCTTCCTACTCAAATTCTCAGCAAAATTCCACAACTTATCACCCTTTGGAGCATGAACAAAAGCAAGGCTGAGTCTAAAGGAAAGAGCAAGAGGTTTTCCTGGACTTACACCTCATCCAGGGCATCCCTTGGCACTATCTGGCTACCACTGAGTGTGCCAAACACTCTGCTTTCTTGCTCCATGATGCTCGTGGTGCAGGAGTGAATTCATAGCAGGCAGTGGTAGCAGAAAGAGGGGCTTCCAGGCACGGTGTGCAAGGAGCAGGGGGTCCTTGCATGGGAGAACACGGGGAGAACAGCAGTTACTTTTAAGCAAAAGATCTCTTATTGAGACCTCAAATAGCAAGACCAAACTCTTCCCACATGCAAACTAGCAGAGAAGTTCTCCCTTCTTTAAGCTGCAGTTTGCTCGTCAAGGGAAGGTGGAAAAAAAATTAATGCAGTCACAGGAAGAGAATCAGTCTGAATAGGTGAAAGGGCTGGGGGGAGGCGGGTAAATCATCTGCAGTAGCTTGTTAAGGAAACAATAATTAAGCTTGTTTTGTATTCAGTGAAGGTCTCTGTCTAGGTACCTGCAGTTTCATTAAGCATCTTTTTAGATCATAAGAAAAAATCAATATTGAGTTCCCTTTATGGAAGTTCGTGATAAGCCGGTTTGTGCCAAAGCGGAAGTAAAATCCCAACTCCACTTAATATTCAAGGAACCGAAGTTCCTGCTTTAGAGTAATGACTCCTTGTATCATACTACAAATAAAGGTCTCTGATCCAAATCCCATCTGCCTTCATGCTCGACAGTGTTAATATCCCTAGATTTTCAGGGACTAATTTAGCAGTAATGCATTTCCCAAAGCAGAGCAGTAAAAGTATTATCAATACTATGGTTTAATATCCCTTATACAATCACTTGCTGAAATTATGGAGTATCACATGGAAACACATCAACAGAGACGCACCCACACAGTAAGTACTGCTCATATGTAAATATATTATAGTTTAGCATTTGTAATGTTGTAGTTAAGGCTCCGTCAACATTGCCATTATAAATTATATACCTTTTTAAAGACATTTATGTGCTAGAAAATGTATGATGTTTCTTTTTTTGAATGCCTTAAAGGCTTCATCAGCTCCTAAGTGCCCATTTGGATTTGTGCGGCTGGCCCCTGTGATTAACACGTGAATAGCTGAGGTTTTGGTGGCTGCAGGTTTTTGGTTGCATTTTCTTCATACACACGGCTGAATTTCCCCCCTGTTCTGCCGGGGTCACATCACACTGCTCGAAAGCCCCTGCATTTGTTTTTGGTTTGCATCACGCCATGCACATGCACCTCCTGCTTCTCCCCATGCTGCAGCCAGAAGCGGTGTTGGAACTACATAATTATGAGGAATGAAACCCGTTATCCCGGGATCGCGGTGTCGGTCCCGCTCGGAGGGAAGGACACGCGCTGGGATGACCGGCCCGGCCCGCGGGGAGCGCAGGGCCCTGCTCCACCAGCACCGGGTTTTATCAGCGGGGCCAGCGGCCTCGTGGCACCAGGGTCAAGAGCAGGCGCGGGCCCTTCTCGCCCAGGAGCGGCCCATTTATCACCGGTTTAAAAGTGTCGCCCCAAACAGGGCTTGGCCCGCTGACAAGTGAATCCAGTCCAAGACTAATTCTGTTCACTCGCTCCCCAGCTTTTTGCTAATTACATGTAGTAAAAGCAAATTAATGGTCCACTAAAAACGCCACTTAGGGCGGCGAGCAGCGCGGCTGCAGTGCTGCGGGCGCCCAGCAGGTCGGGCTGCAGCGTCGCATGCGAGCGGGACGCGCAGGGACGGGGTGGGGGGGCCTTCCCAAAGCCTGGGAAAAACAGGAAAGCAGCAGCTTCCTACCTGCGACACAAACCCTAACTGCTTTTACAAGGGAAAGGGGAGGAAATCAAAACCTTTCCAAGGGGATTTATTATGAAAAAAACAACATTTTTGAAAGCAATTCAACTTTTTCAAGTCAGATTTGGCAGAATAAGCCCAAAGAAGGCTCGGAAGCTCCGAGGAGGGTGGGGTTAAGTTATTTTTCCTCTCTATCACATGGTAAAGAAACCTTGTGACTACATGGGCAGAGTAACCTGGGGGTTGTTAATTGAAACCTTTAAACTCTATAGGCTGGCATTCAAACCAGAGCCTCGCAGCTCATGGGGCTATTTAAATAAGTGCAACAACCACCACCACCACCCTGAAAAAAAACCCCACTCCCCTGCCCAGTAATTTGTTACTCCTAGGGAGCCTCTTTTCTTGCAAGAGGCCAAGTCTTCATTTTAAGAGGGAAACTGAGGCACAGCAAGACCATGTATCTGCACTCAGGTTCACCCGAGACACCAGCGCTGCGGCGGGGGCAGCGAAACAGCATCTGAGAAGCTGCATCTCAGACCTATGTAGTGCAATAATTTACAAATCGGTTCTGCAAATACAATTTGGGATCTAAAAAAACGTCAAGCCACGAGTCACAAAGATGAGACCACAGGCCAAATTATATTTTGAGTAACGTCCACCGCAGCATTAGTAGGTCCAGCTCTTTTCTTAGCCAAAACCATTCCAAGTGAACGGGGAACTGCCAGAACTAACCCACAGGGAGCAGGAGCGGAGCGAGCATATTCCAGGGAGGAGACACAAGGAGGCTGTCTTGCCCACATCTACAGCAATCTCCACTGCTCAGAAAAAATGAAAGTCTGGGCAGCGAATACAGAGACAGGCGCCTCCAGCACCGACAGAACGAGACGTGCTCGGGGGATTGCAGGAGATGCCCATTAGGCGTTTATGATAATGCAAAGGATTAGTTTACAGTTCTGATTCAGGATGGAGGCTTAAAGGGCTGCGTTACTACTCCAAAGATGATTTGTAGGGGGTTGGTGTTCTGCAAACCAACGCAACACAGGAATCCCTGCAGGCAGGAGAGGGACACAGACCTCCAGATTTGTGGAAGCTGAAGGCTGGGAAAGCCCCGAGCCGGGATTCACTATCCCCAGTCCGAGCAAGGGATGTGCTCATGGAAGCCACTGCTTTTCCCAGCCGCAGTCCCCAGTTCAGCTTGTACCTGTGCAGGGCCCTCGTCCTCCTAAGGGCTCGAAGCCCCGCGGGGCAGAGCGGAGGATCCGCGGCCCCGTTTCCAGCAGCAGAGCCCTCGCTCCACAGGTGTTTGCCGGCCGCGGCACGCTCCAGGGATGGCACGTGGGGACACGCTCGTGCTCCCAACGGAGCGTTTTCTTGGACGTTCCCATGCTCTGCACAGACGCAAAGCTGCGCGCGGGCTGCGCGTGCATCTACACGCGTTGCCGTAACCCTCAGGATTTCTTCCCAGAGAGAAGCTGCAGCACATTCCTGCTACCCAAACGAGGCCTGAAAGCACAGAGGGTTCATTTGAGAAGGCTCTATCTCCACAGCTGCACATCGGGCAATTTAGACAGTCTAATAATTAGAGTATTTTATTAACTGACCAAAGTGAGAGCAATAGAACTTGTTAATATTTAACTTACTGAGGCTCCCCAAACTGCTGTATATTTAGCATCTTTATTGACATATTTATACCTTGCAGTTTACGGTACATTGCTTAAGAGTCTGGTATGCTGTAAACTTCTCCAGGGAGGGAAGCGTGGCACCCTGCATAAATATGAACAAAGAGAACAATCCCAGCCCCAGCGTCCTACAATTCAGATGGATTTCAAAGGGGTTACGAGTAACTCAGTAACTTGAACACTTTTTGATTAATGAAGTAGAGATCTGAGAAGCATCTAGTAATCCAAACCAGGAACTTTCCCTAAGTTTGTAAGTTTTAAATCAATGCACTGTTTAAAGAGAGTTCAAAAGCCCTCATTAACCTAGTTTTTCCTCAGTAAAGGTCACGAGAGTTTTGACGTCAGCTACAGAATAACCCACCCAACTGCTAGTTATTGCTTGGTCTTTCAATCCTCTCGCAAGTCCTGACCATCATTTGCTGCCTCCAAGAGCAAACTGATAACACCAAGGCCAAGTTTTTAACTGAAGGCACATTTGCTTTTGGCAGCTTTTCCCTTCTCTTCCCTTCCCCATTCAATTTAATGCAATGAACACACCCAGAAAGAGGAAAAAATAAAATAAACATTACTTAACATTTTAAAGTAGCGAGGGGAAATCTGTGCATTTTTCTCTGTGTTACAGCAATATTAAACTCAATCAAGAGTAAGTAGCTCCCCATTAACTACTCTGAGCTTATGACCCGACTAAACATATGCATTTAGTCCAGCAGGACTAAATCCAGGCGGGAACAGCCTGGGCAGAGCAACTTCATGCAAGGCTGCCCTGGGACACGGCCGGACAGGAGCTCCAAAGGGCACCTTGGAGTGGGACTCCTGGACCAGGCACAGGGCAAGGAAAAGGGTGAAGCAAGCAAGAAACAGCCTGATTCCGAAAATCCTCTTGCAATAAGCATTTTCTTTCTAAAACTGCACGGACTGGGGACTTGGTTTTTTCAAACATTTAAAATCCAACAGCCGCACTTTCAAAATTGCACATCTGTACATAAAAGTGCAAATGTACCTCCATGCCCTTCCCTCAGCACAGGCACCTCCTACCTACACCACTTTGCACAGAGTATTCTATTTTTTTCCTATGATAGTTGCTTACCTCCAACATTTGTGCATGATACCTTAGGTAGCAGAATAATTTATAAGAACATGTAAAAGCAAAGCTGCGCAGCTGCTCAGGGTTTGCAAAGCTATCAAACAGGAGGAATTTTACTGCAAAAAAAAGGAATTTTAGTGCAAAAACTGCAATCTAACTAATCTCTGGTTAGATTGCCTAAAATATAACATACAGAGGCAGAGAACTGTGCACTCAGAGCTGCAGGAAGCAAAGCCTCATTGCTGATAAAGGGAGCTGTCAGAAATGTTGATATTAAAGCTTTTCTTTTTTTAAGTTAAAGAACATATGCCTTTGTGTATATTTTATTTTTCATTAATTAACCCTGTTCCACATACCACCCAAACATATCTTGGGCTTTAGAAAGCATTCTAACAAAAGTTTTTTTGTTTTCTTTTCGTCTCTGTGTTATGACATTTCAGGGTTTGTAACTGGCACTCATGTTTATAAAGCAGGAAAATTCCACGCATGGCGATAGAATAGATATTTAACAATATGTTACAAATATTGTCAATTCAATATTTTTTCCCTTGTGTTTTCAAACACATCATAAATCTAGACTAGGTTTCTGTGTATGAACCCTGCTTACCACTGAGCTAGAGTCTTTTGGCATGAACGCAAAGAGGGTTTTTTTTAATAAATAAAACTTAGTAAAATCACTATGCACTCCATTAATTCAGGAACACTCTGCCTCAGCTTCAAAGGGGATCCTTACAGTAAAGATGGTGTTTCTGCTGCTTTAATGATTTGCTACTTGTACTTGTCATAACTACACGAACCAAATATGCAATAGCAGGGAGCAGAGGTTGGGGGAAGCGCACAGTTCTGTCTCCCATCCAGCTCCGCTTCAGTTCTATAAATTTGAGGCTTTATATAGAAAAGCTACTGCATAAAACTAACACTTGAGGCCTTTGTATGATGCGAGTTAATGAGGAAAACTGCATGTGCAGCTCGGGGATGCTCCTGCAGCACCGCGACAGCCAAACCCGTGGGCAGCACCGCGTGGCCAAGCCAGAGCGAGCAGGGCTAAAACGATGCCCACGTCATCCGTGTGGTCCACATGATGAGATACGGGGCCTACTAAGGCTTTCCACGGTGTGCTCACTTAATCGGGAGCCTTCATGTCCCAGGAAAGGATTAAGCCGTGTTTTACCCAAGCTCGTCCTCTGCGCCCCACTTTCTCACCATAGTTGTGATTCCTCCTCCCTGCTTCAAAGAGGAGCCGGTTTCTGTAGCAGGGAGACCAGGAGAGCTGGACCGGAGTCCTGGAGGCCCCTGCGGATGCTGCGCTGCTTTAGGCACACTGCTTGAGCCTTGCTTTTCCTAAGCTTAAAGGAACAGTAATCCTTGTTCTCTAACACATTCTGACTATTTATGAATACTGCGGGGAACATTGCTGGTCCAAAAATACCCACAGCACTTCAAACAAAGCTGTCTGGAATGAATTTTTGGTAGGCAAACAAAAAAAAAAGTTATTGCAAACTCAGTGAAAATAAATCTGTTCTTTTATTCACCTATTCAGGGCTGTTTTCTTCAAAGAAGAATAAAAAAAATCATTGGCAGCAACTGCATCTACTTTATGTTTAGCTTTCTAGTGGCAATGAGCCCTTGGAAGTTGAGTTTTCGCTGCACCACCACGGCAAGTAGACACCCACACAGCAGGCACCCATGGGGATTGGATTTACTTTGCCATCAGCCCCGGGTTGGTGCCCTCCAGGGGAAGGGCAGGACTAGATTTGCACCCTCCCTGAAAGCCCACGTCTCCCAGCACTATTTCAGTGCAGCCTTCACAGCCAAGGCTCTCAAAGCACTTTATAAACCAAGATTTAAGCCCATTCACTGCTACCGCTGGCCACAGTGTCTTTCTGCACTTGCCCATTTTCATGCATCTTTTGGGTCTAGGAATAGGGAAACTGAAACATGTGAAAATGAAGTTACCTGCTGCAAAGTGACACTACAGCAGAGCCCAAACTAGAACTTCTAGCCCTGCTTCAGTGCTCTCATTTTGCCACACAGCCACCTTTCATTTTGTATTTAACCCTTGCTTTTGCATCGCTCCCATCTCGCTTCTCAATCTTCTCCTCTTTCCTCCTCCCTCTAATCCTGAATCCCCTTGCAGTACCCTAGAGCTGCCTGCTGCCGCTCCCTCAGACCGCTCATTCCTGCTCAGCCAGGGCTGCTGCCGAACATTTTCCCTGCTCCGAATCATAAGAGACGGCAAAAAGCAGAAAGGAACCCGGGGAGGGGTAAAATCAACCCAGATGCTGCGTGGATTTCCCTCTCCCAGCTCCTCCAGGATCTGCACAATAGCAAGGCCGTGCACATACGAAGTGTGTTAGGTGCATGAAATGCTGCGCAGACGATCCATCCTCCTCCAGGAGGAAATGAGTCACCCTTTGCTGTTCAAACAGCACGCGAGGAACAGGCAAATGTAGGACGTAGCCGCACGCTACGGTCAACACCACCACTTGGGGCAGCCCGCAAGTCCTACCCTGTTCAGCTGCATCTTGCCAAAACGCTACTGGTGTCCCCAGCCTGTCGGCAATACATGACCCACTCCTGTCCCATATCAACCACCAAGGAGGAAATGGTTTCAAACACAACTCTATTAATTTCAGTGGACACTGGATGCCAACGGGCTGTGATAGCCCAAGTTGAATTATTGGTGTCTTGGTCTTGCTCCCTGCCAGGGAACCCCAGCTCTGCTCGGGCAGCTCGAGGCGCTTTGCCCTGAGGGGTTCCCTGGTTTTGCTCTCCCACTTCAGAGGCCAATTACACAACAGCTTTCAAAGAAAACCTCCAGCCTCCTCTCAAGGAGGCCCTTTCTTCCCCAGCCCAGCTGATTCACCCCTGCTTTTTGTCATCCTCTAACCCATACGGGACCTGGCACCCAGGGATAAGCTTGGAGAAACCTGCATTCCCCAAGACCTAGGTACCTGCGCAGTGATTCCTAGCAGGCATTTCAGTGATCTAGGCACTGCAGTTCACTTCCAGATCTGTACACGGCTCTACAATGCACTCTTCCTAATATTACTTAGGCTTCTGACTCCATAAAATACAGAATATCTCAAGAGAACAAAAGGATCCCTCCTCTACCCTTTAAATTGTATGAACTTTCAAAATTAAAAAAAAAATCTAATTTTGAGGCCTTTTATGTGTTCCAATCCTTTCTCTTGCTCTCTCTTTTTTTAATTTTGAACACAGCTGTCTGTTGTACTTTCTCAAATGATGCCAGATGCTGGGTTCATCAACCAAACGCATGAAAACAATGGTTTGAAAGCAATTAGAAGCACCGAGGCTGCACCGAGGCTCATATTAAAATGTGATAACACTGCTCTAGTGGGAATTGCAATGCTGCTGCATTTCTGACATTTCTGTGCTGCCAGACAGACAGGATGTGCTGGAAGCGGGCCCTGATCGAGGAGGTAACATACTGGAATTTACTTCTGGAGTAAATGAAGGATTAGCTGAGTTGGAACACTCGCAAGGGTTTTTATGATGGCCCCAGCTCCCATCTCGTTTGAGCACTGGCAGATCCTTCTGTTTGCACTCACGTATCACGACTGTTGTTTAGAGAAGGCGCCGGAGCCCCCGGGACCCGGCGTTATCTGTGGCCTGGTTGCGCTCAGAGCCGGGCTCCATGGATTCAGTGCAGCACGGAAGGAGCTCCAGGTCAGCTCCAAGGAAAGACACGGCCATTGGCTGTCCTGGACATGCCAAAGTAACCTCTGAAATGGCTCTCGGGCTGCAGGCACTCTGGAAGATTCCCATCACCCGCATTACTGTAGAGGTGAAGATCAGAGTCAAGGCTGGAATCTCCCAGGTCATCAGCAGACATAACAGGAGGCGGCCACAGGCCTGAAAAATTTACTGCTGACCACTTGTAGACTGTAGGATTCAGTTTGAAGTTGGGGTTGACATAAATAACTGGAAGCAACCTGAAGCTTTCCCAGACATGGGGATAGTCTCTGCTCTGAGCCAGCCCGTGGGCTCACTTAGCCTCCAGCCTAAGGAAGGGGTAACTGCTGCCACCCAGGAGCACTAACCTCAGCTCTTGCTAACACCTTCACTGGGACTTTGCCCCATTGCACCCCTAGCATCCGCTGTGAATAACTAAACATTCAGGCTAAGCTCTTTTTGCAGATTTTGCACAGAAAACACCACACAAACGGTCCTTCCCACCTCCCCAAACTGATAACAACAGGCAGAAAATACCCTCCCTCCCTCCAGCTGAACTCACCTCGGGGCAGAAATTCCAAATGATACCTAAAAGGCAAAAAAAAAAAAAAAAAAAAAAAAAAAAAAAAAAAGAGACGGGCATAAGCATATATTATTTTCTTAATGATTTGTTCCAGCCTAATGAATAAGTGACAGATGGGAGAATTATATCAGACATGCTGCCGGAAACGCAGCAAATGGCCAAACCACGTTTTGTGAAGCAGCCTTAGGAGGCAGTGCAGGCCCTGCGGACGCTCCCTGGCCCCACCACGAGCCCCGCTACCTCCAGGAAGTTTTTCCGCTAGCCAAATCTCCCCTTCAAGGGTTACAAAGGTGCTTTTTTCTTCCCTCTTCTTCCTCAAGAATGAGGCTTCCCTGGCCCTTCTCTTTGCAGTCCTGTTCATGTCCTGTCTCGCCTCCCTTACAGCAAGGCCCTTGCAGGGTTGCACCCACAGCACCCATTTTGCAACACCATTTGCAGGGACCAGCTCTGTGGAAGCAGCTCACCAGGAAAACCAAAAGAAAACACTTGCACCCAGACATCCTGATCAGCTTTAGCACCTTCCTTCTGCGTTTTCCCATTCCTTTACTCACCCCCTTCCTTATGCACCAGCTCTCCAGGGCTCTAGTTCAGGAGCTTCCCCCCATCCTGCTGGAAATTCTCCCTATGCAGCAGATACTGTCCTCAGTCAGCAGCAGAGGAAGGTTACAGAACCAGGATTAAAATTTCCCCTTTGGAAGCACAGAGAGGAAAGCTCGCGGGATATGTTGTACCATGCTACCTACTCCTGTGACAGCACCTAAAAGCCCGGAGTGTTGGACACAGGGTATTGGCAGGGGGACAAAGCAGGACATGACAAACCCTCAGGCACAGAGCGATACGCAGACCCATCGCGGGAATGGCTGTGTGGAAGAGAAACCCTCCCTGACTTCATTTCTCACACTTGGAGCACATCTTGGGCCAAGATCCGAGTCATTTTAATGAAGAAATAGCATAGGCAATCTTTGGAAGCAGATCAAGGATTGGGAATAAGCTACAAAGTGACCCATTCACAAGCAACATGTGTAACAGAGGGCTGGTCTATAGGTATTAATGGCAAGAATCCAGTACGTAAAAAAAATCCAATCAATTTGTTTCCTCATTAAAAGCTTTCATGAAGAAAATGATTTTACACAAACATTCAAGCAACTGACACAGATTAATTAGAAAACAACACGAGAATTCTGATTAAGGGCCTAATGTTTGACTTGGCTTGGACAGGAAAGTGGGCACAGCCAGAGGAAAGGTCCCTGCAAAGGGGATGGTGCCACAGAACAGCCGTGCTCTGCAGGAGAGGCACCGCTCCTGGGGCCATGGAGGCACCTCTGGCCCTTTGGATGCTCTTGGCAGCGGTCCCCATTTTACCAGGAGCTCTTCACTATGGATCCTACCATAATATCCAACCTCCAAAACCCAGAGAAGCGACAGGGCCAGTCCAAGCCCAGGGCAATGGCCGGAAAGGCCCCTCCGTGCTCCGTTTTCCAGCTGCTCTTAGTGTTATTCAAACCTTTGCTCCATGGTGGTTTTCAGCGATAAAGTCACTCTGCACAAAGCCCCTGAGCCCCTACACAGGCTCCCACCTCCCTCAAGCCTCTGTGCCACGCTTGGCACCTGGGCACAGAGAAACCTCCCTCCTGGGAGCTCAGGGCAGTTTGTGTCCCCAAGCCCCCAGCCCACACGCACCCATGGCCAAAAATCCTTCCATCTCCTGAGCAGACAGTGACTGTGAGCCAAGGACAGAAATCGCTTCTTGTTTTGTGAACTTTTGTCTCTTGTGCTTGAGAGACTGTCCTAATCTCCCCTGAACATGTTTTAGTGATAACATTTACTGCACTAGGACCAAAATGATTTTCTGTCACTTCTAATTCCAGTTCAATAAAAGTATAAGAGCTTTGTTTCTAACCTCTGTCATTTTTAATACAGTAAAATGGTTTAAAAAATGTAAAATTGAGTTCCATTTCCTACTGGACCAGCAATCCCATGTTAGCTTCACTCTGATCAAATTTAAGAGGTTGGGGGGAAAAAGAAATATCAGAAGATGCCTTTTTTAAAGCATAAGGAAACAGTCAAATTCTAATCTCATCAAATCAAGATATGTCTTTAATCTCATCCTTTGATCATTGTCACTCTGGAAAGACTTAAGCAGAGAACGAAAGTTAGTTCAAATTTTAATCAGGAGTTGGGGGGAAATGTTTTTTTTCTTACAGAAGATGAAAGAGAAATGATCTAATTCCTTCATCTGCCACTGACTGCATGAAAGTCTTGAATAAATTACTTGAGTGGGTAAAAGGCACCCACATACAATAGACAGGATTCTCAGTTTGTTCACTTAAATGATGAAATTTGTCTCCCCTGCACTGTGGGACTTTACACAGCTCTAAGGTCAGGAGAGCAGCAACTTACCTGGAGGTTTTTACCCTCTACCTGCAGGTACCTTTGTAGCTACTCAGCGAGTTAGTTTTGCATAATTTTAAGAGGCAGCCAGAATGTTCTTTCTTGCTCCTGCATCACTCAGGAAGTGCAATTACTTCAGGGAAAAAAAAAAATCTCATTTTGCTGGGTAGCAAATACAGTCGGTTCAAACGCATCTATGGCCATAAGTCACACGTGTGACTATGGCTTCAGAATAAAGCACAATTCTGCAGCAGAGCTCAGCTAGCATAACCAGCAGGGTCATTTTTAATCAGCTTGGATTTTTGTTCTCAATTAAGATAGTATTAACTGACAAGCAGGTCAAGCCTTTAAACATGCCCGTCTGTGGGCAACAGGCAAGTTACATGTTTCTCTTGGCTTTTGGGAGGTTTAGGCTGAAAGTTACATTTCAATAATTTTTCCCCAGCAAATAATTGAGAAAGATGGAATTGCTCTGGACATATTTCTCATCTAGCCAGACAGTACAAGCTTGAAACCAAAAGTCTATTCCCTGCTCACTGCTGCATCTCCCTTCTGGAAGCTCCTTGCCTTGGAATTAGGTTTAAAATTTTCATCCTTAGTTAATGATTTGTAGAGTTCAAAACCATAAGTGAGAAAGCTTCCAACTCAATTTCTTAACTAAAAAGTTTGTGAAAAGGCTTTGCAATAGCTATTTTTGGTCATCTCAGCTGCTTCTCTTCAGCACTATTTTATTAAAGTTTCTTACCCAGCAGCTGTGGCTGGAATCCCCTATGCAGAACAGCAGTTAATGCACAGCACAGGGTTTTCAGCCAAATATGAAGGGCTAGGGCATATTCGAGCTTGAGAAGTTGGGTGCAGAGGAAAATCCTTATCAAATGATTAACTGGCTTCAGCAAAACAGATTCAAGGAGTTGGAGAAAGTTTGATGTGATAAATAAAGCAAGGACCTAATCAAAAAGTGTCCAATTTCCATTAGGAAGTTGAAGAGCAAGTGTTGCACTGCCAATACTCCAACAAGGGACATCACCCTGGCATTTCCCCCACATACTCTGCTGTGACCCACCAGCCGCTCTCCTCATTGTGAGGATTCTGGGCCACACTGAAAGAATCCACAGATTTGTTCTATTCAAAACCCAAATGGGTTCTCATGATCATATGTAGCTTTTGAGAGGACTTACTCAACAAGACAACACCAATGTGCTTCACTTTTCAGAAAGCATTTGTATTTTTGCTTCTGAAAACCACACATATCCCAGCTCTAATTTATCAGCCTAATAGTAGCTGGGTTTCCAGCTGGGTCCCCGAATCAAAATTGCAGCTCAGCTGGATAAACAAACCTCAAAGGGTGAAGCCTCATGAGAAAAAGAAAGTGTTGACATTTTACAAAGGAAAATAAGAGTCCCTGAGCAGACAGGTTGGCCAGAACACTTTGCTACCAACAGGAACACACTGTCCTTTCGGCCTGGAGCCAGAACAGCCACCACTTTCCGGGATCTGCTGTCTCCTAAACTAGGACTTGGATTTCAGAGCCCACTGATCACAGAGCTACTCCTTGCAAATGGTTCATAGCAAGATTGGAAGCAGTGTTAGCATCAACTTGTGAAGCTTGAATATAGAGCAAAGTGTAGAATCTAAAGACTTATTGCACTGCTCCAGGGCACAGCTCCAGAGCTCGCTGACCAGCAGGTGCTACCTCTGGTCAACCCCATATTGATGGATTCAAGACAGATCCATTCAGGGCTAGAAGCAAAATCACCCTCTGAAATCTTAGGGTCTGCATTATGCAGAGGAAGGCATCAGGGTTGGTGGTTGTAAGGGTCTCCCTGCAGCTTCAGCTCTCAGAGTCTGACCCCCACCTTCCTCTGACTCAGTTTCAGCAGAAACCATAACATAAAGTCACGTTTCAATCAAGTTTTCTGCATTTTCTTGTCCAATTAAGAACAATAATATCACCACAGATTGTCTTGAAATATCTAATCTAATATTATCTAATTTGTTCAATGCACAATATTTGTTGGTTTCTAATGATTGCAAAATTCTTTTCTTTCTTAAATCAATGCTGTACAAGGTTTCAAACAGGAAGAAAAGATGAGAACGGAACTGGGGAGCTCACCATTAGCGGGGCCAGTTACAAACCACTTCAAATGCATTTCTCTGTCAAATGTTACAGAAGCAGCAGCAATGCAGAGACTCTGGTTACACAATTTCAATCATTTACAGTCCTCAGGTTTCAGATTAACAATGCATTCCCAAGGAAATGGATGGGGAAAACAGGGGTAATTTTATCAGCTGAAATGGAAAGTGATGCAAATTACTGAAATGATTCTAACCCAGAAGGCACCAAACTACATTAACCAGCAGAGGGAATGGCCACATTCTTCCCAGGTATAAACACAGGTAGAACATAGCAGCTCAGCTGAATTTGTCCTCCTTCCACATGATGCCATAACATAAAAGTACTTCCTCATCTCTTAAAAAATAAAATCCTCCTGTAATTACAGGAGAGATTGGGAACATCCTAACAAACATGCTACCAGATTTGAAAAAGTAGCAAGCGCCGTGGTCAGTATTAAACGTGACTGCTGCAGGAATGCCTGTGCTCACACACATGCAGGCACAGATTTATTGGTGCGGGGTGGTAGGAGGCTTCAGATCTCCATTAACACCAGCTGGTGTAGAGCACTTAATGTCCCCAAAGCAGCACTGTGCTCCCCTGCCCAGGAGAGGGTCACATCTCCCCTGCACAAAGAACGCAAGAAAAATGAACGTGGGGGAAGCTCATTTATAGAGCAGGCAAACACAAATCCAACATTTTCAAGTACTTCTGAAGTGCCAGGGACTTCCTTGAAGTTTTTGCAAGATGCATCTGTAGCTAAAGGCCAAAGTCAGGCTGAACAAAATCCTGCTCTGCAAGATCATCTCGCTGCTGAGCAAATGAATTTCTCTGGAGAACAGCACTGCCTAATTAAGGGCAATGTGGTGGGGCCAGACCAGTCCTCGTGTTAATGTGCAGAGCTCAATTATCTGCCCATCAGGTCACATCCTTAAATTCCTCTTTATCCTGATATTTCATGTTATTCAACATAATGAGTTTAATATTGGTAGGAATCACAGACAGTGCAGTTACACTAATGAAGCCAAATTACCCTGAAATTGCATTTTCTTTCATTCCAATTTTAAAACTTTAAAATAAGGTTGGAAATTAAAATAACAGATGCAGTTAATACAATTAAAAGTTTCTTAAAACAGAGCAAGAGGAGGCTGTTTTAGACCCACTTCTGTGTGTATTTCCCTTCCTACCTTTTTGGAGTCCTGCTATAACACCTGGCTAGAGAAGGGATCAGCTCTGACCCAGGAGTTTGACTAAAGTTCCTCTGGAAGCAGCAGTCGAGTGGTTCGTGCCCACATAAAGCGGCACACGCTGTCACCTTGCTGAGGGTCACACTACAGCACCAAGGACTGCAGCAAAGGGAGCTGCAGAAGGGTGACCAGCCTCTAAGCTCCAAGACACTTCCATTTTTTCTGAATCTCAACATTACAACCCAAAGTCATAGGGCCAGAGATCAGTTTCTGGATGAAAATGGTGAAACACCCCTGTTCTTCCCTGCAGGATCAGACATTTAAGCCTTGGGTCAGAGGTCTATCATAACACCAGCCACCACATCCCTGCGCTGGCCCAGCTGGGACCAAGGCCTCCCCGGCAGCGCAGGGACTTTGGGACACACGAGGATGGCTCAGGAAGGCCCTGCAGCAGATTGGTGCATTCCTAGAGGGGAAAAAAGGTCCATCGTGCAGCCACAAGACCTTGTGCAGACTTGATTCCACACTGGCAGCACAGCGGCGGTGCTGGGAACACTGCCACAAGCTTTAGGAAGGAATAGACAGTGAGGCAGTGAAAAGCCTTTTGGCTTTTTATACAGGAGTAGAGAACCTTGGCTTTGCTGGAGCTCCAGCTGGTGGCAGGAATGTCAGAAAAGAGTCCTGGATATTAGCTTTGAGTAGCAGGATTGGACCTCAGGGTCACATCATTGTTTCAGTCACAGCAAAGCAAATTAAAGGTAGAGTTTCAGAGTCTATTTTGGATTTCCTAGTGGGTGTACCCATCAAACTCAACATTAATTAAGCCTCTTTCTCTTCATTTCTGCTTTGATATAGAACAGGTCTACCTTGTACTCCTTCTAGCATTACTAGATTTCACCTTAGGGAGGGAAAAAAAACACTAGGAATGTTTCCATCATTGCAAGTTTGCCTTCCAACAGGGAGCTTAAATGAGTAGCCAACTCAAAGGAGAAGGAAGAACTATTTATCTCCATATTTTTAAATAAATCCCATTCTCCTCATCTCACCCCCTACCATTGTAACTGCTCTAGAAATGTCTCAACGCTGAGGGGAGGTCATTTAACAGCAAGACGACTTTTTTTGGTTACTGCTCTTGCCAAAGGACAAGAATGGGCTTGTGTTCCTGAGCGGAGTCATGTATCCGATCCATCCCAGGTGTTGGACATCTGCTGCTCATTCCACAACAGCCTTTAAGACACAAGAAACAGCAGCGACATTCCCAAGGAGCAGTGGGAAGCAAATCCTTGGCACCAGTGGATCCAAAACAGAAGCAACCAACAACCTTTGGGGTTTCTGGAGAAAAAGTCCTGGCACTACATCCTTTCCCTCTCCTCCCCAAATCAAAACCCACTTTTGAAGAGGTGTTTTAGATGTTACAAATGCCTTTTTTTCCATACAGGACTAAAGAGCTCGCTCAGGATGTGGGTAACTCCGGACACACTACTATAGATGCGGAGTTGGGAGCGGGGACACTTGTACAAGGGCTCAGAGCAGGGCAGCAGCCCTGGAGCAGGCCCTGCCAGAGCCTCATCCCTTGCCCTGCCATCCCCTTGGGACCAAGCATCCATCTGTGCTCCAGGCTCATCCTCACTGATCCCACAAGGAGCAGTTGGGAAAGGCAGTTACCCAGCACGGGCATCAGCACCACCACAGGCCATCACCAAAACAACGGCCAGGGCAAGATTCACATGTAAGAGACCAGAAGGTGGAACAGGATCCAAGTTAACAGAAAGAAGAAAAAAGGACTGTTTCAACACAGTGAATGTTAAATAACCAAATGAATTCCGAAAGTAAAACAGTGCAGGGACTTGTAACTCAGCCGTACGGTGGCGGCCTCCCCACCTGCGACGCCTTCGACACGGCGGCCTCCCAAGAAATCACAACCTGCAAACACCGCGTGCTCCCTACCTACCGTGCTCCCTGTGGAAGGTTGGGAATGATATATCCTCCCAGGTAGCACACGGAGACGTAAAGCCCGACTACTTGTTCACATTACAGCCCTCAGCGAAGCTCCTAGCGGGGAAGCGTTATTAGGCCGTGGGGAGAGCAGGGATATAAAGACCCAAAGGCCAAGTTACAGGAACAGTTGTTGAGACCGGCTCGGGATAATCATGCTAGATGAAGCTTTTCCCTTGCAGAGACACACGTGTCTCTCCTCAGTAGTTCGGCAGTTTACTTGCCTCCATTATGAACCCAAATAATGAAACTCTACACGCAGGGTTGTGTTTCACGGTGCGGAGGTGAGAGGCAGGGAGCGAGGCCCGCGCCGGGGAGGCAGGCGCTTCCTGAGCGCGACGGCTGATGATTTCCTGCATCCCCGCCGCAAAAGCCACAGGAAGCTCCCCGGAGAGCCAGACCTGCGCCTCGTCCCCACGAGCTAGGCCTGCTTAGATGGTTTCAAATGAAAGAAGCAGCCGTTGTTACAGTAATCCGCCACCACAAATCATTGTGCGAATGGCCCGGGTTAGAACAAGGGCATTTGTATACTCTGTTCATCTCACTATTTCCAAATGCCACAAGGCAATAAAACACAAGTAGGAAACCCACGGTGCCTTGCAAGCTTCGTGCAGGGTCTCACTTTCCTTCCCAGAAGGATCTGTTGGTTGTTTTCAATGAGTGACAAATTAAGGCCCAACCTTGATGTGAGCATCCAGGAAGAACGTGCACATCACATCCCCTCCTGTTGGGGGATAAGCGGGATGAGTATCCTGCCTATCCAAGACAACTTCATTCCAAAAGCTTTACCCTAAGCTGTATTCTTAAGATGGGAAAGCTCCAAGAGCCAAAGCTGAGGGCTCTGGGTCACGAAGCACCAAAGTTCCAGCCAGGTCCCCCTTCTTAAGTTATCGACACTACCGGCAGCTCTGGAAAACCTAGACTGATTTAGCAGCTTCTTTCCCCACTGCTCAAGGGGGTGCCATTCTCAGCTCCATCAGTACACGGAGAGAAAACACTTCAAAAAGCAAGAACAATTCTGTTTCCAAGTTTGCTAAACACCTCACATATTTATCAAGTTCCATGCTATTTGTTTTTAATTAAAGAGAGAGACTAGGAAGATAAAGAACTGTCAGAGCTGCATGATCTCAGAAATGTTGTGAAGAGACTTCCTTGATGTCTGAATATTTTAGGTTCAGAATTCAGCTTATTTGATACTTTCCAATGGGTGGGAATTTTTCAGAAATATAGCCTTAACTGGGCAGTTAAGCACTTCCCTCCTGCGGTGTTGTAGGACACTGCTGCACACACCATTCCTCCATTAAAGACGCTGCAGCCCAATTTTTCCAAAAGCTTCTATCTTCTGCATTCAGCTTGTTTCAATTATTCAGGGCAACCCAGGCTGATAATTACACAGTCCCGAGTTGCTGAGTAAAACTGATGCTTAATTAGCCAGCAGGAAAGATCGATTAAGATACAGCAGGGCATCTTGCAAAGTTCTTCAGTGGGACTGCAGGGAATAGAGTCTGGCTGTGCCCTTCCAAAGGCTAAAATTCTCTGCTTCTCAGGGACTCGACTGAAGTTTTATTTACACTGGATGTTAAGATCACTCATCCACCTGAGTTTTATTGCTAGCTTAACCTCAAGTTACAACTTGTGTCTTATAAGCAGAGCAATAAGAGTGAGCTTTAGATCATGTTTCTAGCCAGAACAGTAACATAGAGGAGACTGAAAGTTTTATTTAAACAGTAGACAGGTTTCTTGAGGTTTATGTTCCTTGAATTTCTCCGAACACACTGAACATCCTTTGTTTGCTTCATTTGAATCCAAATTATGTAACTTGCAGTCTCATTAGGACTTATCTGACCTAAACTGTTCTTGGGACAGTTGATTTTGGAACCCAGCTCAGACCTCTAACTCAGCGGGTCATCTTCCTTCCTTTTTACTGAGCCAAAGGCCAGGCAATGCAGATTTAGGTTCAGGAACTGCCCCAAAATACTTTCAGTCACAAGCCAGGAACATGAGACACTCGCTATCAAATTGTCCCCAGGCCTAAGCATCAAGCGATAAGTTTCCCCTCTCCCCTCCAAATGCTCTCTAGCAAAAGAGAGAAGCGTAGGACAGGATCAGGTCCACATGTGCTGTGCTGACACAGCCCAAGGTATAGATCATGTCCCAAAATGCAAAAATTCTAGACAAATAATGACAGATTTGCAGATAATCATATCCAACAGGTCAGTGTTAATAGAAGCATGTACAAAGTCATGTGCAGCTCGCTCGCATTCTACCAAACCCTGAAATCCCCTTAACTTTGGGAACATGGCCAAAGTACCCAGAGGGTTATAGAGAGCACACGAGACCCCAAAGTGTAACTTCTGAAGCATTCTCATTGCAAAATAATGCAGACAACACAAACCTGGTTTTGACTTGCTGGAAGCCAAAGAGAATTGCATCCCTCTGCTCCCTTGCTTTAGCACTCAGGTTCTCATTCTGCAGTCCATCCGCCAGGTAACTTTCAGCATCTGGGAAGAAAAGAGTTAAGCTATGACCACCAGAAGGGCATCAGTTCTCAGCCAACAAACAGACTTGTGCACACGGGGAAATTCTGGGAGCACAGGACCCGGCAGCCTGAGCTGAGATGAGAGCCAGCCTGAAGATGTCACTTGGTGAAACGAGGCACTGAAGTGTTGGAGGTAGAAGATTCAGGACAGGTGACCTGCTACACACTTCATGGGGGAGATGCAGAACACTGAAGTGCCAGCGCAGGATATCGACCAACATTTAAAGGAAACAAAAAGCTGTTGTTTCCATCCTGTATGTAACAGACCATCTCTGAAGAGGACAAGTACAAACAACAGGTTGGTTGAGCCCAAGCCAACACGTACTTGTATCACGGCATGTGTTCCCCTTCAAGGTTATTGCTGAAATACAACCTCCCGGGCTCGCTCACAGACAGTCAGGCAAGAGAAAGCACAAAACCCTCACTCCCTCTCTCATCAGACTAGAGTTTTAATGCAGATTTACTCCTATATGAAATAATAATCATATATTCTTGCTTTAGACAAGGTTACAACTCACCTGGAAGCCACATCTGTATGCAAAATAACCTGAACTGCAAGATAAAGGGATTAAGTGTCTATTTATATAAATCTTACGTTATTTGCAAGAAATCTTTTTTAAAAATGCTTGGAAACAGAACAGTTAGGGTCTCACCAGCCCTGATGGGGGAGCATCACACCCCATATTACAGTGGCATTACCTCTGGTTTTCTCTAGCAAAGACTGGCTTCAGACTTATGGCACTGCACATCCACAGGCCTCTGACCTTTAACACGCACACCACACTGTGCCACTAATGTCAGTTTAATATCCTGCCTGCAAGGCTCCTGGTTCCTTATGCTTCAGCTGCTGGGGCAGCAGCCAGTTCTGCTTTTAGCACACGCCGGGAGCCTGCACAGCCCCTGCTCCTCCACCTGCAATCACATCTCAAGATCAAAGCGCCACAAGAGGCACGAATACCTCTTCCTATCAGGAATCACAAGCCCTCATTTCTTTCTGCCACCTGCCTGCAATACACTCCAGGACAGCTTGCAGTTATAAAAGCTCTCTGAAGGCAAGAGCACGAGCAAGGACAGAGCAAGTGGCACGCCAAGGCAATTAGGCACCGGGAGGGAGCGCTTGGGAAGGAGGAGCGAATCCCGTTCCTAACACTCGCATTTGTAATGGCCCTTTTCTCGTTTCTGGATGGCTACACTACAGCTGCTCCTCCATAGTTGAGAAGCAGAGGCTGAAGCCTGAATACAGCATTGAGATACCAAAGCCTCCTAGCACAACACCCCCAGCACGGACACACACCGGTACCGCAGCTCAGCTCGTGGGCAATAACACACTAATTCCGAGCGCTGCTCTCAGAGCCACACCAACATCCAGCAGCGATTTGGGAGCTCCAGGAGCACAGAGGTGTCAGGCCCAAATGCTTATTAATATCAAGTTCACTGCTGGTAATTTAGCCCTAAGTAGCTTGCCAAGGATGATGCAGAAACTTGCAGCACAGCAGCTGAGTGAAGCCTTTTAAATCCCAGGCCAATCTTGTAATCCTTAGGCTAAGTTTCATTTTCGGTACATAGCCATGCATTTCTGTAATTGTAAATCCAAGATACAGAGCTTGCTTCCGACAGGCCTAACAATACTGGGCTCAAACCACTTACAAATTACATATATCTATGTACTGGGGTATTTACTAAACACAAAAGATGAATCTTGCTCCAAGGAGCTTTCAAAACAGATGGAGGCTAAGGGAACAATTTATTATATACAAGCCAGCTTAAAAACAGCACACTAAAACCAGGTCAGCTAGAGGACCTATGCACAGATTGCACTTCCACTGTGGAAAAAAAATGGGGAAAAAAAAAAAAGCCTCCCAAACTTGGGTAAATATCATTGCCTTCCCTCTCCTTTAAGTGCAGATTAGCTCCACAAGTCTATGATTAGCTCTAATACAGTATTTCCTTACTGGGATGTCAGCACAGATCAGCTGCTGGATAAGTTATAATAAAGCTACGGTCACTTCTGCAAGGCAGGCAGAGCCCTTTCAGAGCCAGCCACTGTGTTTATAGCACCAGGAAATGAAAAAGAAAGCCTAACCATAAACCCTCAAAGTGGATCAGGAAGAGCAATATGTAAGCAGCTCTAGAGTAAATCACCCTAATGTTAGTTTTACTGCTTGTCTGTAACATTATATTCTTGATGTTTATAGATTGCTCTCTGTGATCCACTCTGAAAGTTTACAGGACTCTTCATTTCCTGCAGCTAAAAAGGTAAGAAAAAAAATAGTTCAGATTTCATCAAGTGTTTCAGGAGAGTTTCTAGAGGCAGTTGCAGTTATCCACTTTAATCCTGTGGGAGATGCACAGCATCATAAAGAAATATGTCACAAGTGCTGAAGACCAGGTAGTAAATAACCTTTTAACGGCAGCACTAAATTCTAGGAGTTAATCAGCACTCAATGAGCAGAGCTGAAAGGTATTAAAATACCACATGTATTCTCTCCATGCACATTCACGTTTCCACTCTTTTCTGCTTCTCTGCCATCAAAAAAACCTACTCCCCTTACAGAGAAGGGCTAGCCCCATAGAACTGCAAGGTTTTAGCTGCGCAAGTTAATGCTGAGCCAGCCAGTCTCCTCCAACACTAATTTGATGCATCACACACTCCCTCCTGCTGTTAGTCACCCAGCTGGCTGCAAAAAATTAGGGGGGAGTTTAAAGCAGCTATTGCAGGGCACAAAGCTGGGGCTGGGAGACACGCAGACAAGAAGGGTATCAGATACCTTAGGTGTCCATGCAATTGCTTTAATGTCTCCAGGATGGGTCCCAAGATAGCTAGGGGTTTGAAAAGCCCCTTATATCATCCCTCATCTCACTTGGCAAAATAAATGCTGTGAGCTATCACACAGCTTCTTGACTTTTCTGCAAGCTCATTTCAGAGAGAGGATGATTTAATGTGAGCTAATGTTTAAAATAAGCCATCCTACTTCTGTGGAAATGAGTCAGAGAAAACCCTGGGACCTGGAGCCATCTTCATCCATCCTCCTGCAGAGGACAACCACTCCCATGCAGCAAGATGCAGGAGCCAAAACCACCTTCCTCAACCTTCAACTCTGAAGTCTCAACCCCAAATTTGTTGTTGAGCTATTTCTATGCCTTCCCTGCTTTCACAAAACAGCATTTGATTGTTTTTAAGCCAACATTAAGGCTGCTTGACTTGATATTAGCAGCTGCCAGCCTTGTTGTGCTTCGCAGGTGCAGTCAGTCTCCCAGAGCAGCACCTGGTCTGACCCGGCTGCCCAAGCACCAGCAAGAAAACAGCTTTTCAGACCCACCAGCTGGCACAAGGAAGGGGATTGGCAGGACAGGCGAGGGGAAGCCATCATACTGCCACACTGCATTTGCTTTCACAAAAAGAAAATAGAATCCCTGTATTTATCAGGGATGTATCCTGGTCTTTTTCAAATGCTTGTTTCAGTCTTCAGAAGAAATGTCCTAAGCAAACATGAAATACCCTCAGCTAAAGTGATTTTAAAAGGAATCCTCTAAACCAAAAGTGAAACCTTCTGCAGTTAACTGACTACATCGCTTTGATGAGAACTCAGGTCACTTGTTTGCAACATGAAGGTTAAAGTACTTGCAAAAAGATAACAACTATTTATAAGCACTGCAGGATTGCTGCGTAGAGAGGATCACACAGAGCACATTGGCCTTCAGCCACTGCAACCTCAGAGATGTCAGGGGTGATAACTGCTACTTAGGGGCTCTTCACTGGCTGCTCCTGAGCACCTTGCATAGGGTCCTGCAGTACAGGCCAAACTTTAATAAGCTGAAATAGATGTTATTGCCTGTACATCAGTACAGGCTTCCTCCCCAGTTGTGATTTTTACTTTGAATAAAGTAATTCCTATGGCAATGCAGTTAGCAAACAGGGAAATAGCTTAAGCTCCTTCTTTCTAGTCGGCATAGCTAAGAAACTCCTTAGCCACTGGAAGGCCTCAAGACTGTGGAGATTGTTAAGACACAGCAAGTTTGATACAGAGGTATGTGACATGCAATTAATCTCCATTCATAGCCTGCTATACTTGTCAGCAAACAAAGGCTCTGCTTTAGAAGGAGAGCTGAAGCCTTCAATTAAAAACAGTCAGCTAACAAGAAAATAATCTAAGTTAAAGGAAGGTGGCAGGTGCAGAAATGAGTTGTTTACAGAAGTGTCAGCACTGAACAATAAAGTGCTGCACATCAAAAACATGGAAGGGTGAACTTCACTGAAGCCCCAATGATTAAAAAAACAGAGGAGAAAATTTACACCTACATCTGGGGGAAGACACAAGGCATTTGGAAGGGAGCTTTGATGGGCTTGGAGGTTGTACTCGCCCTCTCTAACTGACAGATCCCTGGACTGGAAGTTATCCCAAGGCTCAGCGTGAAAGGGGCTCGTGTCCCAAGGTGTCAGGACCATCCCAGCAGGAAAGGGAAGGTCAGACCTCAATGCAAACAGGCAGGCCCGAGCACAAGACCGCACGTGGCAGGCGGCAAAACGCCCAAGACCCTCCAGCACAGCCCACCGGCAGCAAAGGGCTCAGGCCCTCGCCCGCGACGCTGCTTTCAGGTTTTATTTACAAGGAGGTTAGAGAGGATTTGTAGAGCAGAAGGAAGTCTGCACATGGACAGACTCCAACACGGAGACCAAGACAGGGCTGAGGAGTGAAGCTCTCAGCAACTTCCCCTTCGTTCATGTGAATCCTTCCCACAAGAAGGCAACAAGTGGCCATTCAGTCACAGCAGAAAGGGAACTCGGGGCTCTCACAGCTTTTAACTTGTGTATTATTTTATTTAATTTCTCAAACAGTCAAGACAGACTGCTAACACAAAAATAGCCTCAAAGTTGCAAGTTTAGAGCAGCCCTTGGAGGGCCCAGGGTTACCGTAGCACACAAGCTTCTTCCACCTTTGGTAGCAGCTCCCTTGTCCTGCTACAGGGACACTGGCCCATGGAGTCACTCAACACCCTACCCGAAAGTCCCCAGGAGGGACAGTGTCTGGTCATGTCCCCCACCACCACCAGCCTCACACACAGAGGCTTTGGGACAACTGCTGCCCCACTTTACCCCTCTGGGCAGCACAAGGACATTCCCAAGAGCACCAGGACAGGCAGTTCCATTCCCTGCCATGGGCAAGGAGGAAGGGGGACGCAACCCGAGCACCCAACACCACCAGCCTCAGAAAGGAGAGCTCCACAGCCTCCCCACTCTGCTCTCAAGCCTCTTCCCCTGCACCAGCAGCAGATTTCCCCCAGCAAAGCAGATGGGGAACAAGGAGGAAGCCGTGGTTACCTTCGAGGAGCCTCTGAATGTCCTCTGGGATCATGCTCCCTGTCACCTCCTCTCCGCAGGAGCCGAACTCGCTGCTGCTGCTCCGCGTCCCTGTCCCCAGGCAGGGCTGAGCAAGGGAGGAAACGCAGAGGCGGGGGTGCCCCGGGGAAGGTAGGAGGAACCAGGGGCCCCGCTGCCTCCTCCGGCAGCATCTCCAGCCCTCTTGCAACGGGTCAAGGTGCTAAAGCACCCAGAACATGCCAGAACCAGCACCCTAGGACCTCCCTCCTCCCCAGGAGGGGAAAAAACTCCAGCCAACAACCTGCAGAAGCACCTGAAACCACCCCCAGAGCAACACAGCTGAAAGGAGGCTCCCTGCATTAGCATTTAAATCAGGTGGCACTTGGCATGTTATTTCCTTCATTATCTCACAATTTGGTGCACCTGCTGGCAGAGGAGACCCAGGAGCTGTGTGTGGATGTGTGGCCATTTATTTAACCTCCCATGCCTGTTCCCAGCACAAGATGTGTTGAGCCCTGGATCTGGTCCAGGCACAGGCCAGTTCCTTCCCCCTAATGTGCAGGGGAAGAGAACGGCTCATCTGCAATAACCCTTCCCCTCTTCCTATGCAGGATGCAAGCTAGATCGTAATGAGTGTTCATATTTCTGTGTCTTGCCCAGCAGAAGAATGGGCTTGCACACTTTAACTTGCTTTATGACAGGCAATAAATGCAAACTGCACTCTACAAAACAAAAATGGCATTGCATTAGATTAACACACAGTCTTACATCTGCTCCACTCCTATATAAATGGATTAGCATGGGCTGACTTGGCTATGAGAATATAGCAATTGTTTTTGTCCTCGCATTCCCAAATTTTAGGTTCGATGCTGACAAAATCAAAGACAGTTCTTTAGTTGGTACTCAGCAACAATTCCAAAGACTAACTAGGGATTTCCCAAGAATTAAGTGTACATGATCCTGTCCTTACTTTGCGCAGTATCCTGGTATCCTTCTGTAGTATCAACCAAACACTTATGATAATAGCATATAAATAATGCTATTCTGCTACTTTCACTTTTCTGAAATGTTATGCCTGGCATATGATTTTTTAATTATCATTTCCCAACATAACAAATGTTGGAGACAGCAAAAAAAGGAAGCAATCAGGCTCTGTTGGCCACAGACACAAAACCACACAGCTTCACTAAATTTAGTGCTTGCTGCTTTCACCAGGGCAAAACACAGGCTCCTAACAGTGCACAAGCAGGGCTGAGCCTGGGAGCAAACTGTGTACCAAGACGTATCACAATGTCACGAAGTGGAAACACTGAACTGTCAGAGAAGGAAACCCATTAAAAGCACTTCTCTTGCTACAGATTCTCGGGCCTTTTTTTTTTTTCTTACCCTTTTCATTTTTGGATGTGGGAATAGGTTGCAAATTTAGCTGAGCGGTCATCTGGGAGGGAAACGGGGGAGGCTAGCAGGGACTGGCAAGTCCCACTGCATCACCGTTATGTAGCATCAACCTTTCCAGGCTGTGGATGTGAGGCTGCCTCCCTACATGATAAAAGCCCCACCTTAATCATTTTAGGTCCCAAGTTCAGCAGACAAGCTCTCCCCTAATGATATTCCATTAAATGGACAAATTCCTTTGAAGGCTTGTCTTGCTTGGAAATCCAATTTCCCAGGAAGCCAGATGTGATTGGGTGTAGCTATGGAAACAAAGCAAGGCAGCCTTCGAGCCGCTGAGCGATGCAAGGTAAAATGTGGGCGTTAGAGCCCTGTCCTGCTCTGTCGGAAGTAGTGAAGGATCTGAAGGGGCTGGTGGGAGACCCAGTCCCGTTAGGGGCTGCTCTGGGTGCCGGTACCGGCGCCCGTCGGCGGAGGAGGGCAGCAGCCGCCCGTGGCGGCGGCGGAGGTGCCGAATGCGCAAAGCCGGAGGTGCCGCTGCCCCCTCGCCGGCACTTCAGCATCGCAGCTTTCCCCTCGCCGCTGCTCCGAAAGGTTAACAGCAAAAGGGTAACAAGGTTAAACCACAAAGCCCTGGCTGATAACAGCCCTTTCAAGCAGCTGCGCTGAAATTAATCTGAAACTTCTAGTAATTAGATAAGATAAGGATGTGTGCATGCTCATGCGGGCGCACGCTGACCCTGGGACACCCATTCCATAGAGGAGGTGGAGGATCATAGGATTCGTTAAACTGGATCAGATTATTTGTTCATCTAGTCTGTGCTGCCTCTTTGAAAGTGCATTTCCAGCCCCGTTAATTCATCTTGCTCAATGTCCTTGCATAGTGTACTGACTTGCCCTTTTGTCCTACCTTCCTGGTGCTGTGACTCCTGCCAATTCAGAGCAGGCTCTAATTCCTGCTTTTCCACACCAGATGCCAGTTCATCCATTTCTGCATCACAGCTCCCACCATTCCAGGTCAAATTGTTGGGCCACTGGGTGTGATTTGCTGCCTCTGACAGTGACCAACAGCTCAGAAAAAGGCAACTCTCCAATCTGGTAATGCACCTGACTGCTTGAATAATGTCTCGAGGTTTGCTAATCAGCTATGCCATGCTAATGCTCTGCTGTAATCCCAGAGTTTACATGCTCGTGTCATTCTCATTGCCCAACAGCTCATGTATCTTTTGGTACAGCTAAGTCATTCAGTTAGAGGTTGGTTTCAACCCTTACAAAACCTCTTTCATTTTTTAAAGCTAAGTGGTCTTCTCTTGTCCTTATGATTTGATTCTGCACCTCTGCCTCGTAAGGGTGTACGGGTTACTGTTCATCAATTTCTGAAGCCAAAAAGAAACAAAAATAGTGTCAGCAGCTCTGAGTTATTGTAAACAATCTGGTCCCTAAGCAAAATTAAATGACTGGACCTTGCTCCTGGTTTAGACTGCCAAACTCTGGATTCATTTACCTTTTAGACATCCTGGATTTTATCTGTTGTTAAGGCTTCTCGGAAGCAAGCAGGTGTGTTGAGATATATTAGAGATACAGTAGAGGCTGTGGCTGTTTTTCATCGTGCCAACCCATTAATTTCAGTACTGAAAATGAAATGTTCCACTAGCGCTTGTAACAAAACCTGAAGGAGTTTATAGTCTGACCGGACAAGATGAAGGAGGGAAGAGAAAGATGAGGAAGCGTAGAAGAGAAAGATGAGAACTTCTCAAGAGAAGATTCCAGGAAAACAAAGAGGAGAGCTGGCGCCCGGGCAGGCGTTCGGGTTCCTGAGATCCTCGCTGCTGCTTTCGGCAGTCGGAATGTGAAGGTGGGAGCGGTTGTGAGGTACGAGGGAGGCAGCGAGTGCTGCGGGGACGCCCAGCACTGTCCCCAGTGGACAAGGTCCACACTATGCCAGGCACATGTTCAAGTCCAGGCCTCAGTCCACGGCCTAGACCCTTCTCCTGTGCTCGCAATGAGACTGCTCCTACTCCAGCTCCTCCTACGTCACCCCGTGGTGATGGCACATGGCGAAGATGTTCCTTGCATGGTGGCAGCAGGGAGGAGGCATCTCCCAGCAGCAAGTTCTTAGATTTTTTTTTGCTGCTGGAAGCTGGATGCGGCGGGTGGATAACGCCACTGGCATCCCATGCAGGACACAGCTTTGGAGCAGTGTTTTTGAGGCCTCCTGCAAAGCTGGCCAGCATGAGGAAGGCAGCTCTGCAAAGGGAGGGCTTTCGAAGATTTCGAAGAATCCAGAAATGAGCTGTATGCTCAGCTCTTGTGGAGGCTGTTGTTCCTCAGGCTGACGGATAAGCTGTAGTTTAATGCAAAGGTGATATTGATCCCTTGCTGTTTGGTTGCAATGTGTGATGGAGCTGCCCTCTGCCCTGTAGATGTGTTGTAGCACCTCTTCTCTTTCTCCCAGTCCTCATCAAACTACTTTAATGACTCTTTTATTGACAACACTGAGTCTTAATGAGGAGGACTGCCACACACTTCATTAAGGTTGCAGAGGGGACACTTCCTATAAACAGCTAGGACCAAGGGCTGCTATGAAGGCTGAGGGAGGACCCAGGCTTGCGCTGAGCGCACAGCACCGCCGAGCTGGGCTCGCTGCAGGATGGATACGGCTGCTCTGCACCTGCAAAAGAACCAAGATTTAGGGCAAAAACCCACGCAGTCTGAGAAGCAGTGGACTGGGGAAGCAGAGACCAGCTCTAGAGAAGGTCCTGGTGGACACAGAGGACACGCCACTAGGGTTCCTTCAGTATCTCAGTTCAGGATAAAGATGAAAGGTTTAAAAATGTTGGTTGGTTAATGGCTAAATTCAACCCTGATTCCATCACACTGAGAAGAGCGGGTCTGCACGGCCGGTGGCAGCGCCCTGGGCTCCGGCGCGCAGGAATGCACCCGGCAGGGTCGCAGCGGAGCCCTGCACCGAGCTCCAGGCCGCCGCGGCTCCGCGCTCCGCTCAGGGCCACTTCGGATATATCTGTGTGAACATCAGTCACACGACTGCACTTGATGCTCCTGAGATTTCATGGACAGCCCAGTGAAATTTCAGCTTAAAATCATTCCAGCCATTCCTGCAAGATTTTCTTCATTCTGGAAAAGAATCTCTTCTCTAAAACTGAAAGGAAAGATTTAGATTCAAGCATCTGGATTCAAAAGAGATCCAGATAGGATGCTCTAATGTAGGCCTCCACATACGTCAATAAATCTCCATCCATCACACAGTTCTATTTCAATTATTGAGCCAATTTCCAGACAGTTTTATGATGTATTGTTTGATTTTATTAACTGGAGTGAAGGTTTAAATTCACTGAATTCCCATAGTAATCTTGCCCTGTAACCCTACCCACCTTATCAAATCTTGCTTAATGAAATGCAGGCATCTGTCTTAATGGCTTTCAAACTATGCTATGTAGACTGACCCAGATGTTAGTTCATAAATAGGAATATTTGGAAGTGTTAAACAGGCTGGCTGAAGACAAAGGTAGGTCCCTGGAGTGATCTTTTCTCTTATGAAGAAATCAGTGGTATGAGAGAAATTACTATAAATCTCCATGATGAAAAATGAGAGTCAGAGGCATGGGGAGTGGAAGCACTGCAACCAGCGCAGCAATAGATTTGGTCAAAAATAATTTCCTGAAAACACTGATTGCCCCCCCCAGTACAAGAGGGATGTGGATCTACTGGAGAGAGTCCAGCGCAGGGCTACAGGGATGATCAGGGGCCTGGAACATCTGCCCTATGAGGAGAGGCTGAGGGAGCTGGGCCTGTTCAGCTGGAGAAGAGAAGGCTGAGAGGGGACCTGAGCAGTGTCTAGAAGTACCTCAAGGGAGGCAGGGAGGAGGATGGGGCCGGCCTCTTTTCAGTGGTGGCCACTGACAGAACTAGAGGAAATGGCCACAAACGGAGACACCAGAAGTTCCCCAGGAACTTAAGGAAAAATTTCTTAACAGTGAGGGTGCCAGAGCACTGGAACAGGCTGCCCAGAGAGGTTGTGGAGTCTCCTTCTCTGGAGATCTTCAAACCCGCTTGGACGCAGTCCTGTGCCACGTGCTCTAGGTGACCCTGCGTGTGCAGGGGGTTGGACTAGATGATCTCTAGAGGTCCCTTCCAACCTTAAGCATTCTGTGATTCTATGATTGTTTGGGTAGAAACTTAAAATTCAGATTAGTTTTACTTAAGACCAAAATAGTAATCCAGGGTATTCCAGGAATTGGAGTTGTTCTGCTTCATTGAAGCAGTAATTTGCGTGTTTCAGACTCAGTGAAATGAGATCCTTAGTCAGGCTGTGGTACCTGACAGTCCCTGTCCTGGCAAGGAGGCTGCATCCTCATGGGCTACGGCGCATCCTGGGAGAAACAGCCGAGGGACAGAGATGGGCATCTAAGGCCATAAATTATTAGGAATATGAAGCATTGGGATTCTGTAATATGTAATTTTCTCAGAAAAACAAAACAAACAACTCTTATCCTTTCTTGCATTAAAAATAGAAGGAAAAAAAATCCAGTCTCGGGAGCAGACCTGCAGTGTGAGGGACATGACACCAGGGGCTGGCTGCAACTCTTTGCTGCCTCACAGTCATGGTGCTCAATAAGCCCTGATTTTGTCCCTCAAGGGTTTTTTACTGCCACCCTGCAGCATCTCAGCCCTTCAGCTTCTCCTTCCCCACAGCTGCTCCTGTTCCCTGCTCATGAAGAAGAAAGAAAGAACTGACAAGGTAGCATGACAATCCGGTATTTAGTGTGACAGTTAAACTTAATGATATGGGAGGCATGTTAGACTGTATTACAAGCCCATTATCTGCGAGCTTGGATATTGGATGCATTACATTATTAATTAAACACAGAAGCGACTACCGTTAGTTGGCGATCGCATCTACTAAAAGAACTAGAAGACAGCAGCCCTCCCTAAATTCAAGAGCTTAAATGTTTCTTTCCTGTCATTTTGTAAAACAGTCACCCTTCCGTTTCATGCTTGTCAAGCAATCAATGAATGTTTGTAACTGCTTAGAGATTTTCCAATGAAAGACGCAGCAATCTATAAATGCAAAGTGCTCCGATAGTTCATTCATTATGAAATTAAAAGATAAAACTTCCAGATGTGAAAGAGTTCGGCTTCAAAAAACACCCTAGCCGTTCGTGCAAGTGTTGCCCCCTTCTGCCAGATGCTTTAAACACTTTTGTGTAAGGGACAGATTTAAACATCACAGAACTGCTCTTATGGTCAAACCCTAGAGACACATTTGAACTAACTGCACTAATGCTCAACTCTTACGCTCTTCGTGTGCAGATTTCAGAACATTGTGAGTGCAGGATCACGATCCCCATTTTGTGAAGGAGGAATCTGAGGCTGGAGGAAAGGAAGTGTCTTTCCTGACAACCCCTCAAGCCAGTAATAGAATGGGGAGCTGAACCTCTGAGCTTCAACCCAGGCACCTTCCCACAAGCTCAATTCATTTAAAAGTTTAAAACCTGAGTCCTCTCCTAGAGCCTCCTACTGCAATGGGTTATCCTCTAAGGGCTCCATTCTGCAAAGTGCTGGGCACTCTGGCCTTCTTCCAGAAAAGCACTTAAGTATGTGGTTAACTCCAAGCTTATGAATTGTCTAACTGAAAACAGCAGAAACAGTGTTCGGTTTTCCTAATTAGCAGAAACAGTGCTCGGTTTTCCTAATTAGCGATTCCCACCTCAGGAAAAGGCCGATGTGGAATTGGAGGTGGTTCAGAGGGTAACATCCTTCTGTGCTAAGTAGAAGGGAGAGTGGGGTGACCACCAGCAGTGGAGAGGGTCTAACACAGGCCTCGTCAAGAGCATCTTCATTAGGAGCCTCATCACACTGGGCTTTGCCTGGAGCACAAGTCCTGCAACAGTTTCCTCTCCTTCATGCCCATATCCATCCAAAAGGACCTAGAACCTGTGAGGACACTGTCTCTGCTGCCCATGTGTCCTGAAGAGGCTGGTGTTAAAGCAGTGAAAAGTCTGGCCTTTCCTCTGGGTCACTGCTTAGTACAAACCATGGTGTGTGCCTTCTGGAGCGGTTACTCAAACTGCACCACTCAGCCAGCTAAGTGCCCATCTATCTAATTATACCACTAAGCAGCCTGAAAACCTCTCTTCTTCCTCTACTTTTCTCTTATCTCTTCTGATCTAATTATCAACTACTTTGTATTGCACTTCTCTAAACTTCTGCCACCTCCTCCTTTTAACCTCCACCCTCCTTCTCCACTGCTGCCCCAGGGCAAACGGAGATTATTGAAGGTGAAAGAGAGGGCAGTGGAGGGGACCCTGCCTCCAGCAGGGCTGTTTGCGGTGCTGCCCCATTCTCTCCCTCTGCATTTGCATGGCTTTGGGGCACGCACACATTAAGGGCTATGGAGATGTAATCCACCAGGATTACAAGGGTTTACAGTTTCAAATCAAAGCATTACAAAGGGCGGATATTCAACCCAGAGCAAGCGGATCTGGGATTCCAGCTGATGCCTTTTCTTTCTCACCTCTGCCTGAACCAACCGATCTCTTAGTGATGGCTCCGCATCCTCTGTCTGCAGCACTCGCGATGATGCTTCTTGTGGTGCCCAGACAAAGCCCTGAGCTGGCTCCAGGGGTTCCTGCTCCCTACTCTTTGTACCAGCTCTGGCACTGCTGAATCCTTTCACAGTGCAGGTTTCTGCTGAGATAAGGAAGCAGGGCTAAGAGATGCCCTAGAGAGTTTACAGTCCTGCATAAGGCAAGAGACGAGAGAGGGAAACAAAGATGCAGGACCTTAAGGGGTGCAGGGAGGAGACTATATTGAAAAGTATGGTGAGATACGCTGGTCCCCAGTGCATTTGGCCCCCTTGGAAGCATCCCTGACTCCTGACAACACATAGCGCCCTTTACCTTACCTCACCTGCTTCTAGTGCTTGAGTCTGTCATCCTCTTTAAACTCCCCTTGCCGCAACTCACCCGTTGTCACACATTTCTGGTTAGGTACATGTGTGACACTCCCTGCTCTCGCTGCAGTCGCAGTCGTGGCAGTGCTCTTCTTTGCATTAGCTGTTAAAACCTACCTGTCCAGACACAGCTCACTCTCCACTGTCTGTGAAGGGAGCTTGTCTGACCAGCTCCAGGCTAAACTTCTGCTAAACCCACAGAAACTTGTGTTCAGGGAGAGGAACCTCCCTTTAACTCACCCACCTGGTATCATTCAGAGGACTGTGGAAGACTCTGGGACTGAACCAATATCATCTCAGCTCCCAGCTAATGCTTTAGTTCAAATTTCCTGTTCTGTGGGGCACTGCTCTAGTTCCCAGCCACCCGCCCTCATCAGCACAAGTGCTTTTCTTCCGTAGTTTATCTCCCTTCATCCTTCCTCCGCCAGCTAGTCCCCAGCTCCCAGCTCTCCTCTGTCTTCCACCAAACGATCAGAGAATCACGTCTGCGAGGGGAGCAGAGAGAGCAGCGCCCGGGTCCTGTGTCAGTTTTATTTACCTTCACTGCACTGCCTTCCATTGCTTAACAGAATAGTTTTATACCAGAGAAAATTGGAAGCTAAGTAGTTGCCTGTCAGGTAGTGTCTGTTGCCTGCGCGAGACGCTGACATCGTAGTCAGCTCCACTGTCAGCCGCGTCTGTGCCGAGCATCAGCGCGGGCCCCAGAGCCCTCCTGCTCGTGCTCTTTCTCTGTGTTAGTAACGGTGCCACCGGGGACACCCCTGGCACAGCCGCATGCTGCAGCTCCCACTTACATCCATGTGCAACGCAAACACTGCACGTTGGCTGACGGGGAGAACATAAAACTGCAGGGATAGAGGGCTGGCACCTGAGCAGGCCTAGTTCCTCAGGCAGCCAGGGAGCGAAGATCCCTCCATCTCCAGGGCAGCTCCCCGGAGTGTCAGGGAATTACAAGGGCACATTCAATTCCAAGGATCCAGAAGAGAGATGTAGAAGAAAATTAAAAGATCATTTAACATGAAAGCAGACAAGGAACAAGAGGTTATTTGGCATGAGGGAGACATGGAGGGGATGCAGAGCCTCCTTTGGAAGAGGGGAATGGAGCTGGCTCTGGGAAATTTGTTTCATGAGATCGTTACACACATTCCTTTTGCAAGAGAGTTACTTGGCCAAGATGCATGAGTGCTTTTTTTCTCTTTTCTCGTTCTCTACTACCTTCTATCTCCCGAACTTGCCAGTCAGGATTACAAGATGCCGAAGGCGATGAGAGGAATTTTGCCACTCAGCTGCCCGGAAACTCGGCGGCCGCATTTCCGATATTGCAGCGCCGCAGCCTCCGCCTTCGGCTCGCGGCCGCCCGCAGCAACCCGGCCGTCCCCTGCAGCATGGGGGGTTTCCATGGCGACACGACGCGGGTCGCAACCTCTGCAAATGCAATCAGAGCCCCGGGGCTGCTGTGCGCAGACAGCTTTAATTTCTCCGTTAGTGGGAGCTCTGTGGTCCAACACGGACCTACGCTCCTCGCATTGACAGACAACCTGTTATCTTCAGGACGGCTCTGCATATTGCCAGGCCTCTCACACAGCTGCCATTTCGCCCTCATTTTTAAGCACGAAGAAAGCAGTTCCACCTGGGATCCGGCATAGTCTAAGCAACTTTGTGAAGCTTTGCAAAGCCCGTTCCGATTTGGTACCCACTGCGTTCCCTGGTTTCTGCTCCCTGTCCCACGCTGGCTGCCTGGGAAGGAGGCAGGTTGGAGGCAAAGCTTATTCCCCTCCACTCCCATCCATCAGATCCCTCATTCCTTCTCCAAGTGGATACACAGGGTTGCGCTGTAATGCACCTCCCTCCACAGTGTCCACATGCCAGGAGCAATCCAGCAGAACAGCGAACCTCGGCGCTAACCGGCAGACAACTCCTCGCTACGGCAGGAGCGTTTCCTCGGAACGTGCCGCGCGGGAGATTTATAGGGAGCCTCCCGGGGGCTGTTAGTGACTTGCTGAAGATTTACAAGAAGGGCATGTGCCGAGTGTTTGTATGATCTGGGTTGAGGTTGCACTTACGAGACATAGAAATTCTGGGTATTTATGACATATTCAGAAACCGCATATTTGCTGACTGCCACATATTGAGTATTTCTAACAGCTACTAAGCTTTATGCTTTTCTTTATCTTCTTTTTTTTTTCTTTTTTTCTGCCTGTATGTCTGTCTCCCATTGCAATCCACAGTTTATCTGCTTCTAACTTTCCTTTATAGGGCCTGAGTAATTCCCATCTTCAAGGAAAACAGTAGCTGCACGTGCCAAACTGCTTTAATGACGTACAGGGTTTAATAAGTTTTAATTACTGGCTTTTCCTCTCCTATTATGTTAAGCCAAGCATACTTTAAGCCCAGATTGTAATAATACTGGAGACCTCCATTTGTGACAGTCAACAGTTTGCACAGATGACTTTAGAAGTCAAATAGCAATTACTGCTTTCTCTCTTGTGTATTGGTGCATTTGCAGGGAAGTTAAAAGCTCCTCTCCGTGGTGGAGCCACGTGCGTTCAGGGACCATCCTGAACGCTACCAGATCCACACAACAAGCTTGACAGCTCCTGGAAAACTGAGCTAAGGACTTTTTTTCAGTTAGAGTTCATCCAGAATTGCCATTCCACTTTAGCTTTATGCCTCTAATTTCAGATTAACATTCTCATGTTGTCAAATCCGTATCTGACTGGCAGCTATTGGGGCATATGTTGATGCCTTAAAACTTTACCTTTGATTCTTTAAGTGAGAGAATGCCTTGAAAGCCAGGGAAAAAGTGCTTCTAACCAGTATGTTTTGTTATTGCTGTACTGTGCACAGTATGTACTAAACACATATGAACAAAACCATGGCCCAAACCTTTTACAATCTAAAAATACAAAATACACAAAATAGCTGAGACTTGAGGAATGAATGAAACAGTTTCACAGATGCCATCTGAGGTGGTAATGTCACTCCTACACTGCTGAGAACTGAGGCACTGATGGGACAAGAAAAGTGTCCAAAGTCACACTGGAAATCTGTGGCGGAGCGAGGACCCAGGATGAAGATTTTTAGCATGTGAACAGGTGCCCTATCCACTGCTCTACCCTCCCCTTAAGCTGGCAGGAGGCAGCAGCAAATCTTTTCGTTCCTTCACTTTGACTCTGCCGTGCTGTGCCAGTATTTTCTCAGTGCCATGTCTTTGTTCAGGGGGCATTTACAGAATATGTTCATAAACGATTGCTAAAGACAAAGCTTGGGAGCAGAAATCTCTGCCTGTCATCTCTATTACCATTTTTTGCTTCTCTGCCTCTGCATTGTGCATGGACAGAGGAAGGAAACTCTGCCAGGATCCTGTGCATTCCAGAGAACCCTGTCACCTGGAATATTATCCTGTCTACTTGCATGCAACAGATTTAGCATTTCAGAGCAGCAGGCTCAAGCTGCCAGTCTGTCACGCAGGTCGTTCTGTGCACACCTAGGTGTTGATGATGAGAGGCACACATGGTTCAGACGCATGTTAACCCAAAAGAGCAGGCTGAAGCTAATAGGAGGGACAGGACTTTCCTGGGCTACTGATATGTGGCTTACAAAAGCCTTTTGAAAGCAGGGAGGGAGAAATAAAAGTGGATAGGGTTGGGCTAGGGGAGATTTTTTCCACCTTTGATCCTCGGATTGTCCTGTTCAGCTGAGCGGAATACAAAGCAAGGGTGTCTCCGAGCTCACACTTCACCTCAGCAGCGCAATCGACGGGAGAAGCAGCGAGCGAGACCGACAGACTGTCACTGGCAAAATGAACTGTCACCTCCCATTTTTCAGAGGCGCGGTGGGATGAATTGCGGCTTTGAACCATGTGGCCCGTTGCTGATTGAGTTCCGCTGTCTTAGAACCCCACTGAACAAGGCAAGTTCATTTCAGGCTGACGTACCACTGCTTATCAATTTTAGAGCCGGTAAAATTAACCGCTTCAGAGCTGATTTCCCCTTTTCCTCCCCTCCTACTGCTGCCTTCCTGGTTTTGTACCTGGAAAGGTCAATAAATAAATCTCACAGAGCCTCAAACGAGATCCGTGTGGCCTAGAAAAAGCTCAGCAGAGGTGCCGCTCCTGAACTGTGCTTGCTTTAAAAAACGGCTGTTTGGTCTCACTCACTAGCAAGCAGTTGTCCACATCATAAAACCAGAACAGAACGTGCTGCACAGTTAGCACGGGTCAGAGTGGGGGGCTCAGGGGGAACCCAGGTCCCGCAGCCACGGCCGTGTTGAGGATGAGGATCGAGGCGGATCGGAACGGCTGTGCGCGAAGGTCGGTACCGGAAAGCAGGGGACGTTCAGGGCAGATACACTGGGGTCTAGCAGAGCCTCCTGGGACCAGCAGTGCTAAAGCACCAAAGATTCTTCAGGCCAAGGTTGCTTTCCCGGAGGTTTGCAGTGTGTATGGCCCACCCGTTTCACCCCAACAGCGTTCCCAGCCGCTATCCGGCATGCAGTTCATGCCACCTCTGCTGTCCCAGTTAGCTGTCTCTGGGCCTTCATTTTCTTTTTCATTCTCTCAGCGATCAGTCTAGTGGCTTGGCCTTTCTTGTCATCCAGAGTTTACATAATTCTGCCCTTCCTTTGCGTTCACATTATCCATACTTCTTGTACCACATCTCTCCTTTCAGATTGTTCCCCTATATTATACATCTGCTTCCAAGCTAACCATTTTTTCCCCTGTGGAGCCTGTGAGCTGATACCGTCTCCATCTTCAGCCTCCCGCTTGAAGTCTATTTTTTTCTGTCTGGCCTCATAGGTTGGTCCTCATGTCTTGTGTGTCCATGTATTTCTGCTGATACACAGTGGTCCCATCTCTTGTATTAACTTAGGGCAAAGTTCTGAGGTCCATTATTGTTAACTTACATCTGAAATCTGGTTTAGGATTGAGGAAATCCTGAGAAATCACCTCTTTCGGGGCAAGATTTTATGGGGCGGGAATTACTCTGGTTCTTTGTAGTTTTATGAAGGGTGGACACATATAGCGCTTAGTGGGATAAGTCTTTAGCTGGTGTAAATCAGGATCACTCCACACTAAATGGCCCAGCTGGTGCTCAGGTACAAGGCATTTTTATTAATTTAGTCTCTGTTGTAATTCTATTGGTATCTGGAGAAAAATCCATTTTGTCAAACAGCATCCCTTGCCAAGTTCCTATCTGCAAAAACAGCTCTAATGAAATATTTCATAAGAGACTTTCTAAACCGTTCTCAGCCTGGTTCCAGACCTAGAAAGGCCCACTATTTTCCCCTGAATACTTTGTATTCAGTGTCCCAGACATTTTGGAAAGTGTACAGAGCTGCAACAAGAGATGGATGAAGCACTGACAAAAGGGACAGGAGAATTAGTTCCAATGGAAATAATTTAAGAAAAGCTTTATTCAAGATGTCCATGAGTTGGAAGCTCTGGGCCTGTGTCTCACCTTCTTACAGTCTGAATAATTGGATGAAATATTAGCACTTTCCACATGTTCACACTACGGGATATCATCCATCTTCCTCACCAGTGGGAAGTGTTAGCTAGCAGGGGCCTTTATGAAGGTGATTTCTATATTCCCATATGCCAATCACAGCTTAGGAACTGTCTGAGGTTGCGTTTTAGGAAAAGGGGCTGTGAATCTGGAGAGGCAGCCCTCAAGCTAATGGATCCTCCCAGGTTACCTTGGAATGCACAACTGTATGTTCCCTCAGCCAGCTCCCTACATGTGCAGTGGATGAGCTGCAGTGGCAGACAGGCTACGAGCCCTTGCTATGCTGAGTCTGAGCTTTGCAGAATAGTTATGATTGAAGCTACCCTCGCTGATCGTGTGTAACTGGTCATTTGGGTTGCAAAGCTGGAGTTTATTGCTTAGGAAGGTAGACCTGATGCTCCCCCAGGAGAATAAAGGCTGCAGAAGTTGCTTCACTTCAGTCCATGTGAGCAAGCTTGGAATAACTGACCATGCTGCCTGCCTAGTAACAACATATAGTCATGCAAGTCTCGTGTTAGTAAAACAGGCAAACTACGTCCCCTTCCAACGGGGACAGACCTCTATTTATACCAGCACAGGGAGAGAATATTTACACTAGTACTCACAATCTAAGACTTGGGAAAAAATATTACAAAGTGGTTTCACTTC
This sequence comes from Tinamus guttatus, assembly GCF_059628265.1. Taxonomy (NCBI): domain Eukaryota; kingdom Metazoa; phylum Chordata; class Aves; order Tinamiformes; family Tinamidae; genus Tinamus; species Tinamus guttatus. The sequence goes on along the minus strand of NW_028288997.1, from coordinate 741,890 downwards.
AGCAACAGGCTTCCCCATGTTGCAGGAGCTGATAATAAATGTAAATCTGTCCATTATCATGGGTTAAACTGGAAGGATTAAAATAAAAGATGTTCCAATGCAAATTAACAAACAGGTAACTCCGCAACATTGGTTCTAACTATTTCCTGGGAAATATGGAAACATTACCCAGCAATTCCTGAGTCCACTGCCAAGTCATGTCATGTTACCTTACTCAGGAATAGCAACTTCTCAAAAGCTGAATGTAGCTTAAGAGCTACAGACTGGCCATCCCTGCCCTCCTGCAGCCTTCATCAGACCGCAGCTTGCTCCTCTGCGTTGCCAATGTTTGATTTCTTCAGCAGTCTGAATACACACACATAGAACATAATATAGTCAATAACCTCAGAGGGTCCAAAGTGCATGGGAACCCTCCATTGAGAGGAATAGTCCCATAGGGATGTGACTTTCTTGTACTGTAGCAGTAATAACACTGCAGCCAGTAAACTGAGTCAGAGCACAAACCAGCTCCTAAGAGGCAGCTCTACCGCGTTGGAGCAGTCTGAATATTTAAAATCTGCAGACTCCTTCCATCCGTCTTTCCTCCAGTAACCAAGTCCTCGGGTTTCTACTGAAGCGCCCTGCTCATGTGGGACAGTTTGACTAATTCAGCAATGGATAAAAGGGTTTTTTTTCTATGGTTTAAGCATTTATCCCTAATGCTACTACAGAGTGCTTTTTTAAAGGCCAGCCCTGGGAGACAAGGTGCTTTAATATGAATCTTCTCTCTTCTATCCAAGAAGAGCCTGCAGGATCAATGCTTGTTATACTCCCTCATAGAAATTAATGCTACTATGTAAGGGATTGTCTACACAGGAGATATTTCAGTGAGGCATTCTGCTTTAAATTTGCACCTTATTTTATTGCAGAATAAGTCTCACGTATAGACAAGAGTTCCCTTCATAAGAGCATCATGTCATTAGGGGAAAAATTACCTAAAATTCAAAAGCTATTGGGTGCTTTCTGACCATGTTCTAATGCCTGCTAGAGTCTGCAGATGAATTATGATGACTTTAATGGTCATTCGTCCAGGCTGTGGAAAAGAAAATTGATGAGGAAGGATAGAAGAAAGTAAAAGAGTAATTTCTCATATTAAAATTAAAGATAAATCTGGGTTGTGAATTTTAGCCTGTAAATAAAACCAGGTCTAGGTGTTCTCACAGGTAGGTGAGTATATGTGTTAGTGTATATGCCTAAAAAGCAGAGGAAATGGAAGCTGAATGGAGAGGAGAACAAGGCAGAAGGTTTTCTGGCATTTCAGCTTCCTGCTAAGAATTTACAATCTCAGTAGAACTGATAAACAGCAAAGAGAACAGAAAAACTGTCATCCTTCATTGAACCAAAACCAAAACAAACCAACAAAATGTGTCTGAAGCTACCTCAAAAAAAAAAAAAAAGAAAAAGAAAAAAAAAACAGAAGTGAACTTGACTGTTGTTTTAATTAAGCTCTCATCAAGGCCTGATCCATGTACAGATTACAGAGCATGTGACTAAAATAACCGCTTTTTCACTGATGGAAATTACCCTAATACAATGAGCTCTAATACTATCATTATGAGCTCAATAATGAAGTGAAATCCTAACTTGGCTGTTAATTTCCCCAAAATGTGAGTGTGAGCTCATTTGTAATCACCCAAATTTTGCATCAGAGTTTGTGAGAAATTGTATTAAACCTTGAATGAGGTCAAATTTGGCCATGTGAGCTGTAGCAACAGTCACACGGGGTGCAGTGGGTGTGATGTCATCAATCTGTGTGGCAGATGTCACAGGCAGGCGCATCATTAGTCTCTGCAGGGCTGTGTGATGCATGGTGACACCATGGCTGAGAGGGGCGTGATTGATATTTGGTGCATGGAGCCATATGAAAAATCTAGTGTGCAAATAACAGTTTTATAAATGCCTTTCTCATTCTATATGCAGACAGGTCCCTGGAAGGAATCTAGGAGATTGAATTAAGCTTTTAACCCTCTAGGCTCTCCTGTCGTTTATTGTTAGGGAATTAATAGGAACGCAGGAATGCAGATGGCCTGCCTGTCAATTCCACGAGGTGATTTTTCTGATCTTCACGGACGTTTCCAGCATCTTTCATTAAACACTCATGTACCAATTTGTCATTTTAACCGGTCAAGAAAGAAACTCCCATTGAACTCCTTACCTCAGGTGCTGTAAGTTAAATTCAGAATCAGAAAGCCTTGCTCTGTTACATCTGCCAGACAAGCTTAGGGCTGATGAACAGCCTTTGATATAGGTGCATAGAGGGATTCCAGTAGGATTCCCTAGATCCAGTAGGATCTCTAGATCTCTAAGACAAAAAGAGATTATTCATAGGAATGAGGGAAGCTTTATATAGATCCTTGCTGGAATCCCCTGGGATCCCATAGAAAGTGAGAAATTAGGAAAGGAGATACAGCAAAATACAGAGTCTAATTAAGGAGCCAGAGAAAATATCAGGGACTTAGAACAGAAGTAAAAGAGGCCCAGTAAGTGATAGCCTGGCCTTACTCTTGGGGACAAAATGCAGTTTTGCCTACAGACTCGGAGAGCTCTTAGCCTGCCTAGACACACACGGGATTGCTTGTGACTCTCCAAGAGGGAGGCTTGTGCAAAAAGCCCCCACAAACCGGAAAAGCCAGAGTGAAACACGTCGGTGGTTTAAAAATGTAATATTTTGTTGTCCTTTTGTATCAAAACTTATTTTCCTTTTCTTTCTTTTTTCTTTTGATTTTACTTACTAAAAAGATTAAAACTACCTTCACTGGAATGAAGTATAAAGCTGCAATTTGAATACTATATCTTTTTTACTTGAAGCAAATAATCTGAAAATTTCTCAACCTCCCCAGGCATTTTCTAATGGTTTTGAGCTCCCCACAGAAGATTCAGTGCCCAATGTAATCCTAGGCCACCAAAAGGAGAGTGAACATCACCATGGACACTGAGCTTGGCCGTGAGGTGACGCAGTCATGAGGCAATGAGACCATGAGGTAATGCGGGCTGTGAGGCAACGACACCATGAGGTGACATGGGTTGTGAGGTGACGTGGCCGCGAGGTGATGCAGCCTTGAGGTGATGTGGCTGTGAGGCAACGACACCATGAGGTGACGTGGCTGTGAGGCAACGACACCATGAGGTGACGCGGGTTGTGAGGCGACGTGGGTTGTGAGGCGACGCAGCCATGAGGTGATGTGGCTGTGAGGCAACGACACCATGAGATGACACAGGTTGTGAGGCGACGTGGCCATGAGGCGACACAGCCATGAGGCGATGTGGCTGTGAGGCAACCACACCATGACATGACGCAGGTTGTGAGGCGATGTGGCTGCGAGGCGACGTAGCCATGAGGCAATGTGGCTGTGAGGCAACGACACCATGAGCTGATGCGAGTTGTGAGGCGAGGTGGATGCGAGATGACGCAGCCATGAGGTGATGTGGCTGTGAGGCACCGACACCATGAGGTGACGCGGGTTGTAAGGCAACATGACTGTGAGGCGATGCAGCCATGAGAGGACGCAGCCTCTGAGCTAGAGCAGCATGTGAGTTGATGCAGTCTGAAAGGTGACATGGGCTGTGCGGCAACGAGACTGTGAGGCAAAATGGATGCAAGCTGTGAGGAAACGCAGGCTGTGCGGTGACAATCCTGTGGAGATCAACCCTGGGCCACCATCTTGCATCCCCATCTCCAGCCTTGGATGCAACCCTGGGCCGACATGTTGCGCCCCCAGCTCCAGTCTAGGGTCCAGCCCTGGGACACCATCTTCCATCACCAGCTTCCCACCTGAGGCCACTGAGGTTCTGAGGAGCCCCCTGTGGCATGGAGAAAACATGGCTGCTGTTGGAGGGGCCAGGAGCCACAGCCAGCACAGAAGGGAGCTCCCCCATGTTGTGTCTGAGTGCCTGTGTGGAAGAGACCATGAGAGTCTGCTCTTCAGGCCCCTGAGCAGGACACGCGGAGAGGGAGCAGAGCTACTCGGTAAGTGATAGCACCCAGGTCCACCTGCACTTCCCAAGGTGTTTCATCAGTCCAACCACAATGGATGTGGTCACCTCACAGTTCCCCTTCTTACAGGCCTAATCGAAAATCAGCAAAAATCACCCTGGTGGCTTACACGGCCTGGTCCAGGGAGCTGAGTGTGGAGATGTGCAATGGCCTCGTGTTCCCAAGCTCCTGTTCAGTGCTCCAAGCGCTCCAGGCACTCAGCTGGTAGAGCGAAGGGAGGTCTGCTCAGCGGAAATGATCAGCTGAGCTGAAAAAAAAAAAAAAAAAAAAAAGGAGCAGGTTGACTTCATTATGTGCTCATTAAGAAATCTGTAGCTGTAGTTTGTTCCTGTGTGCGTGAGCTCTGGCTGTTATAAACCCTGACAGATGGACAGACAGACTGAATTATAGTTGTAGAGTATAGACTGGGCAGGATCCCCCATTAACGCTTATTGGAAATTGTCATCACTTCAAGCTGAATGGGCTCCAGATGTTGAAATCCTTGTAGGGAGATCTTGAAGGTGAAGGTTAGAGGCTTGTGATTTTGCCTGTGTTGTATGAGCTGCAGCCGTTCCCGTTGATTTATTATTGTTTAAGTCAACAAGATTTGGTAGTAGAGAAAAACTAGAGCAAGCAACACATGGGTGAGGGTGCTTGGTTCTGAGCTGCTGAAGGAATCGCTCCATTTTTATTACCTGGGTGTGAGAGAAGCATTAAGTAAATGAGTGTTGAAAGTTTCACTGACAAATTCAGTGCCTGGATATTTTCTGCTTTTGCAACAGATAAATATTATGTTGCTTTGTATTTATGTACATTTTCATTTACATATGCCTGTAGCGCTTGGGAACTACAGTTATAGAAATACAGAAAACAGAACTGTACCAGTCTCTCTCTCCTTCAAAAGTAGGCTCAGACACTTCAGCTGGACATTTAGTTTATCCTAGTTTAAAATGTCCAGTGCAAGAGATCTCACAGCCACCTCAGGCAGTTATTAATAAAAATATTGAATAGCACCGAAGTGGGAGAGAGGGACCAAACCTGAGGACCAGTAGCATTTTTCAGGATCAGGCTTTCTGTTGTGATTGCATAAATATTTACAGGTGCTATAACTGTTGCTCTTGGAGGTCATGTGCCTGGCTTGCGTGCGCCCCACACATTTGCCTTACTCTGCTAGAGCCACTGGGAATGGCTCTCGCTGCACTACAAGCACAGGCAGGGTTTTTTGTTGTTTTTTCTTTTTTTTTTTTTTTTTTTTTTTTTGCTTATCAGGGTTCGTGAACTGTTCCCTGGGCTGGACCCACAATGGGGCCTGAGTCGGAGGAAGGGGCTGGAGCAGAGACCTTAAGAATGGCCCTTACTCATCAATAACTGCTCCCTGACAGGACTGAAGGATACACAAAGTGGCTTGACTGTTGTGCTGTCACTCCAGCTGAGGCACAATCCACAGTGGGGCCCTTACTCGGTGGACTTTGCTGTCCAAAGCACCAGAGAAATCTTTTGACTCGCCTTTTGAATGTTTAAACTCTTATATTACCCAGAGGTTGTATCTCAGGGAAATGGGACTTTGCTATTCACCTTCTAGGGTCTCACCAGCTGGATTTGTGCAGCTGGAACGTGAGGGCATTGGCAGGTTCAGTCACGCTGTGGGCTCAGTGCAGCTACAGCCTTGAGATCCTCGGTTCAGAGGATGGAGTGAAGCTCTGTTTAAGTCAGTGAAGTGATGCTGATTTGCACCAGCTGGAGAGTTGACCACCACAGATCCTAACCACCAACCACATCCAGAGGTTTGTAGGATAGATAGATGGGAGATGGCAAAGCACCTTCTGCAGGTCACATCCAAACACACCCTTTCTCCTTTTAAGCAAAAATCCTTAAAATCAAATCAAAAAATGGCTCAAGGAAAATGAATTTTAAAAGTGAGCAAACCAGATCTAATTCCTGAAAAGTTCATTTTATGTCGTTCTGTATGAACATACATGGCATTAAATTCCAAAATTCTCATTCAGACCTTACTCCAAATCTCCCATGGTTATCAACAGTGGATCCTGTCAACCTAAGGTTGGATGCTCTCATTTTACTAAGGTAATTCTACAGACTGAATAGAAGTAGCTCAGTTTTTCCACAAGCATGAGAGGAATGTTTATAATATTGATAGCTTGCTTTACATTAGGTGCACATATATGTGTTAAAATGAAAAAAGTAAGTATAACCATTTGAATGCGTTAAAGTAGTACCTAAGAACTCCCATTAGAAGCAGTCGCTGTTGGGACAAGCACTGTATGACACAGGATTAAAAAAACACCTCTGTCCCTTAGGCTTTACAGTGTGGACCAGAATCTGTCCTTATTAAAGCAGAAGCCTTTTGCCACTGATTACAAGAGCAGATTCAGCCTTAACAAACTTTAGCAAATGGAAGGAAAGAATCAATTAAAGTGAGACCTGATATGTGTAATCATATGACATTAAATCATGAAGCAAATGTTGCCTCAGATATCCAAGTGGAAGGGCATAGATTTTTTACCCTGAGCTTTACTAATTTCTATTGATTTATAGATGCCTTGAAAGCATTCTTTCTCTGCAGCAAGAGTAACTGCTCTGGCAGGATTCAATGTGTATCCTATGGCCGGGGCAGCACGAGACACAAAAGCACAAAAGCAGAGCACAGGCAAACTAGCTTCAGATAGAGCATCCTCCCGTGGATCTGAGGACTCCTCAAGTTTAAAACCCAAGTGCCTTTACTTTCTCTCTTTATAGCCTTGCTCATAACATTTTGTAGGTTGTGATATGAGCTGGGATAATTACTAAGGCTGTACTTCCTTCACAAGCTCATCTCCACGGCAGGCAGGGGATGACAAAACCCCTTTGGTGGCTCATCCTTTGGGGCTGGATGGCTGTAGCTGGGATCTCTGGAGTCTGGGGCCCTTCACTGGTGTGCACAGGCAGTGGCTTCAGGAGCCTGTGCGTTGCGTCTGTTGGGCCCTTATGCTTCTGCCATAATGACACATGGGCAAGGTCTTTGTCTGCCAGGATTAATATAGGGAGGTTAAAGGTCCATGGAACCAGTGGAGTTTAAAACCTCTCTATAAAGAGGTCCTTTCTTGGGTGTTACTTGCCAGTAAATAAGGCTTGTGCTGTTTCTATGAGAGGAATTTTTTTTCCAGTTTTTGAATATATTGTGCAAAGCAGTAACGGCAGCTCATTGTAGGGCTTAAGGCAAGCAAAGTTTGGGAATAGGAACCAAGCCAACCTGTGTCTTCTCAAAGGGAGGGATGCAGAGGAGCTCTGTTTCTTATAACCCCTTCACCTCTGAATTATTTGCTGACACATGCACACCACATCACATATGTAACTCCTGAGGGCTGAGGGGTTAAGTATCTTGTCACTCCAATATAGACACCTTACTTGCAAATCGTGGATGTTTTACCAGCCTCGCCCAGCCGGAGAAGGGGATCCCTGCTGTCAAGCTGGAGTGAAGGCTGAAGGCTCCCTCTCAGTACCCCAGAATAGACTCGAAATGACAGGCAGTGTTGTCTGGGGGGAAAGGGGAGTGGGAGAGCACTGAGCAGGTGATCGAGAGAGCCCTCTCATCTTCTGTTCTTTCATCTCTGCTCTTGTGTAGCTCGCAGCTTATTGTCTTCACCCAAGGCTACCTGTAGTCATACTTATTAACATCTAAACCGAATCACGCCAAAATGAATGCAAAGATGATCATTAGCACAGATGGTTTTAGATTGTCCCCTAAAATAAAGGTTTTTCATTGCCCTCATGCTGTGCTGTTATTAACTTCTTCATTTCCACAAAGCTAAAAGTCAGATGAGCCGAGGAGCAGGGGAAAACCTCAGCCCTTGCCAAGGATGGTGTGGTGGTGAAGAGAAAGGGAGCTCCCGTGTTCAGATCCATCACTTCTCCCTCCAGCCCCTTTTCCTCCTGCCCCAGACGCAGCCTTGTCTGCTTTGCAGTTGTTCATAAACACCATCTACATCTGTCCTGAGCCACGAGATGTATTAATCAATTTGATGAGGATGTTAAAGCTTTCTCTTTGCACCTAATTATGGTCTGATTTATAGGACTGGCCTTGTGTTTGATGGAGCTCTCCCCTTGGCAGTGATTTACATGGCATTGGCACCAACCTCTCCATCTCTCCAATACTCTGTCATTTTCTCTGCCCCCCCCCCTTCTCTTTCTTTTTCTCTCTCTCCCCTCACTGTCTCCCTCCTCCCCACACCTCTCTGCTCTATGTTCCCTCATGAGAGCCTAATGACATGTTGACAGACTAGTGAAACATTGCTCCCTCTTCACTGCATCTGTCTCTGGCTCGGTGGCTCCCCAGTGCTCTCTGACACATCCAGATGGAGGCCTGGCAGGCAAGGCAGAGGCTCTGCCCATTACCTCAGTGCAAGCCCTGCTACTCTACAGATTTCCTTCTGGAAGTAGCTGATGCAGAGCTCTAGAATCCCTAGGAAATATCTCTACACTGGCAGCGATCTAGGGACCCCCACCCACCCTGGTTCTCCAAACTCCTCTGAAATCTTCTAGTGAAATAAGTAAATAGCAGTGACTCAGACTTCCACAATGTGTCTCATCTGAGAATCTCCAAAACTTCTATGTGAGGAGAACAAGTTTTATTGTCCTTTCAGTACCAATGGCAAAACTGAATCATGGAGGCATTAGGGGTTACACTTTTGAAGCACTTCTGTGATTGATAGAGCCCACCAACTGCCCTCACTAACCTTAGCAGGTTACCTGCTTCCATCTTATCCTTTTTTCAGAGCTGAAACTCTTAAAGTTAGAGAGGTCTCAAGATATTCAAAGACATGTCAAAAGAAGGATGTTTCACATAGGCCACATATTATAATGGATCATGCATTCATAGCTCCTGCCTCACCTCCACCTTTTTTTAAGCCTAGAGAAGGCAAAGTGGAAATACCTTTACATTCTATACGTAAGCAAAAATATCAGTCTGATGGTGGAGTCAGAAAGTTTTTTGTTTCCTATCCCTAGATTTCCTGGCCTTTCTTGCTTTTCACTGGGAAGTCTAATGTGTGGGGAACTGAAAGCAGACCTGCCTACCTGAGAGCTAAGGAGAGATATGCATAAAATATACAGTGGAATATTAGACAGCACATACTGATCCTGAGTCCATCCTCTAGTTTCTGTATGTGCTCTTCTCCACTTTCAGCTGTACATCCCCTTTCCCTGCATTCAGCTGCCACCTTTGCACAGCAGGTGGTTGGCTCTCCAGCTGCCAGATGTGCCCATGAAACCAGATGTGTTGTGTGTGAAAAATCAACTGCACGTTCACGATATATAGGTATAATCAACAGTGTGTGCTGAAATAAACAACAGTACAGAAGCTGAAAACCTCCTGTATTATCGCATCGCTAAGAATATAACGGCAGTAGCACTTCTAGCTTCTGCCAGGAAGTTACAGGTGAAGCAACTTTGGTTTTGTCAAGATAAAAGTGAAGCCTGTTTACACATTCTGAGACTGATTTATCAAAATTTTACTCACAACCAGCATAATGACTTGAAATCTGAACTTTAGAGTTACATCTTAGAATAAACTTGATCCGTTTCACATACAACAAAGAAGTCAAGAGTCTCTGAGCGTGGCTATTAGGATATACCCATATGTATACCATATTCTTGTGTCACTGAATCCAAGTTCGTCTTGTGAAGACCGGGATTCTGGCTCAAGAAGATGCTCTTTGCATGCAGGTGTGCATATGTGCAAAGCTATGCAGGCGCTTTAGCCTACAGATTGCACATGTGTTCCATTGCACTCCATAAAATGCATATTAATGGTGCTGAAGCTGGAGTCCTGTCCAGAGAAGCAGATGCTTGTTGATGGTGAAGCTGGCTGCGCTGAACAGATGAAAAGACAACTCTGCCGCTGAGTGAATTCCATCAGACCAGGAGCAGCTGCTCTAAAGCTTCTGAAAGCAAAAATCCTCATGAATAAATATTAGGAGGGGAAAAATGAGGCTTCTAGAGAACAAAAGGAGGCAGAGGAAGTTACTGAGAGATGCTGAGGCCTTTCATCTCAGCAAAATATGCAATTAACACAACACACACATCTCCCCCAGAAAGGCCTTGCATTTGTTCAGGGTGACTGTAGGATCAGAGATAAAGTTTCTTTTGGTGAACAGGGAATACCATAAACTGCTATTCCTCTGCCTGTCAACACAGGAGCGCTGGGCATTAGCAATTCACAAAGTTACTGAGTCAGCCTCCTGGCAATGCTCAGCAATCATTTGATCTAAAAGGAGGCTCTTGGGGGTTTCAACTTCAGAAATGCTTGGCATTCCCTTGATAAAAGTAGCCAGACTCGAGGATGGTCCTGCCTAGGAGTTATGTTGCATTCCTACATGCATACATTGCCTCCAGGTACCAGAGCAAAGCGGCAGGACCTGATTAGCTCAGTGTTCCAGCTTACACCTGTGTGATGCAAATATAAAATGCTGCCTGATCAGCATTCTGCACAAAGAATTGTGGCTATGTGAGGTATAATGCAACGGAGAATTTGCAGTTTCAGCACTCTCTGGCTTTATGAGGTATCTGGTGATAAGGTGAGGCAGAAGTGGCTTTGTCTCTGCTGGGGAAGTAGGGTGGACTTGAGAGCAGATGTGACTCACACTCTTTCTGTCCACACAGCCATCTGCTAGGCCAGCTTTCACTCACACTCAGAAATCCACAATGTAGTTAAAAAGAGCTGACCTTAAAATACATGCTGATGGACTGGGCTATGGGATGGGCTGGCCAAGAACTTACATGTGTGCTAAGCTGGGGCCTTCCCCTCCCAGGCAGCTTCAGTGACCAGGTTTAGGCAGCATCCTAGCATGACCATGAGGACTTACACTATAGAGCAGGCAATGCCAACCTTGAGAAGGGCCCAGGCCTGGACTGGACCCAGTAGAACATGAAGTCTATTTTGTAGCTATAAGCTGAGACATCATTTCCTTCAGTTATTTTTGAATCCATCGCTCACTTATTAGTTACGTTCCCACTGGTGCAAATTCTTAAATTTCCCCCAGCTCTGCTTGGCAGTGTTAATAGCCAAGAAACAGGACACCAGGACTATAAGGGAACACTGGAATACAGAGGTGGCTAGGCTGAGCTTGATCCCATTTATTTCAGGAGCCAGAACTAGGTGCCTCACGAATATGTAAAACCTTCCCATAGGCAGATGTTTCTCTTACCACACCCTGCCTATACACACATTCGCTTGAGCTGTTTGGCTCCTGACTTGCAGAAACTGCTTTCAAATGTATCTCTTTGCCTGTCCCCCTCCCTGTAGCTCATGTTGCTACCAGGAGATGACATGTCCCTGCCTCGTTGTGGAATGACTTGTTACAATGGCTGTGAGGAGTAGCCAGCTTCCTCCTTTCGCATCTGATCCGTTTGAACCACTTCTTGATGGCAACCTGGAAATCTGCTTCTCTGCCTTGCGGTATTCTCAGCCCTCAGAGCTATCAATTTATTACGTATTAAAAAAAAAATAGGGATAACTACAGATGGCTCGCAGCTGGAGGAAAAAAACAGACACAAATTTCTGCTGGCTGCAGTTTCTATTGAGCCCAGGATAATTCCCTCCTTCTGTTTCTTCTGGGTGAAGAGATGCAGTTCTTTCTCTTCCTCTATGCAATAATCGGTAGGTTAAATTAGTGCAAAAACAGCAACAGACTGAGGCAATCAAAAGCATCCAGAATGACTTTGCAGAATATAGTATTTTTTGTCTTTCATTTATTCATTGTTTCTCTTTTACTTTCCTCTTTCTTTTATTTTTTCTTTCTCTCACATTCTTGCTTTCTTTCTCTCTCTCTTTCTGTCTTTCTTTCTGTTTTTTTCTCTTTCTTTCATAACTTTGTGCCCACAATGAGCAGGTGCAAGTAGTACTAACAAAGCTGTGTATTCTGAAGCAAACTATGCAGTAAGACCCTCTCAAAAGAATGACAACTTCAGTTTATCCTATCTCCATGGAATATTTCCCATTCCTCATTCTCATGCCTGTCTTTTTTCTTCCCTGCCCTTTACTGTCCCATCAGATATGCCAGTATGGCTTCTGTTTGAAAATAATCTGATATATGATACTGTGTTTAAAAAAACAACAATTAACAAGTCCCGAAACACTGATATCTTCCACTAGACGAGAATCCAGATTCCATACATGTGGAATCCCTAACTTGATCTCCTATGCTTTCTCGGTGAGTCTGGTGCATCTGGAGTCACTCACATATCTCTTAGATATGAGGAGTTATCTGATTTACAAATTCTGGAGAAGGTACAAAGAAGAGCTATAAATTGATCAAAGGTATGGAGGGTCTTAGCAATGCTGATAGAGCAAAGTGTTTAATCTCATGCAGTTTGGAGAAACTGAGATTGCAGCGTGAGATGCTGGGGAAAGATATTGGAGAGCCCTTGCTTTCCACGAAAGCAGATCCAAGAGACTTGGATAAGAATGTGTTCAAATTGAGCAGGAACAGAGAAACAGGCAGCTGCTTTGAGAGGCTAAAGTGATGCTGTCGATAATTCTTACTGAGAGGTAGGTTTGCTTATGCATTGCTTTCTCTCCCTGCAGAAGATGGAAGGTAATTCTAATTATACAATATGCAGGAATCACAGATCTATTTGTATTACACATACAAAAGTAGTACTATAACCAAGATCATTCAGTGATTTGGGATTTTTTGTTCACCATCTAATGCTATGATGTGATAACTGATCTCCTTCACAAATAGAATTGACTTTATTTTAAAAAAGAAAAAAAAATCTAATAGCATATTAGTTCCCATGAAAGAAGAGATTCTCCTAATGCTGTTAATTGTGTTCAACTGATGCTCAAGTTCTCTGTCACCTTAGGCACCCATATCAAAAGGTCTTGCCCAAAACATTCAGGGAGAGTTAGTTTCTTAACAAATTGGTCTGCTTTTGTTATCTTATTTATATCCAAGGGGTTTTTAAGGGCTTCTACTATTTGCTTTATTAATGTTTTAGCACCAAGCTGAGTTGACAGTGCAGCCTAGTGGATAGAGCACTGCTCTGGGCCTTTGTGGGTCTGGATTTTGTTCCTGGATCAGTTTGGCAGATGGTACGAGTGACTCACTTCGCCTGGGCCTAAGTTTGCCATTATAAGATCACCAAAAATGCAGATAACAGTTCTGAAATCTACTAGTGAATCCAGGGCAGGTCTCTAGCTTATCTTCTGATTGATTTTTCTCTTTGTATGATGGGATATTTACTGATGTAGGAATGAAGTATAATGAGACTAACATAATAATCCCTAATGCACTTCATATGAGAAAAGACTTCCAGATGTTATCTGTATGGCATGGAAGTTAAGTTTAATGACAATAGGAGAGGTGGAAGGAGTGGAAGATGTAGACATGCTGTAAAATTTTTCTTGCACTGTTTTTATAGTGGCATATTTCCATTCCGCCATGTTTCCAAATGGTATAAACTGGGGCAATTCCATGTCTTTCTGTGGAGCTATTTGCAATGCTGATAAGACAGTCCAGTTCCTACAGTGAATTCTTGATACAACAGGAGCAAGAGGAAAACCAAGCCCCAAAAGGAATTTTGGAGGACTGGTTTCAGCTGTATGTGTTTTGGTAGATTAATGCTGGGGCACACACAACTGGAGTTTTTCTGCCACCAAAGAGTTAGCTACCATGATATTTCCATATCCTGTTTATTCCTAGAGAGTAGGTAGATCTCCTTCTAGTTTGCTTAGACTTTAGTGATGACAAATTAAAACAAAACCAAATCATAAAGACTGAGTGGCAATTAGAGAAGACTTGTTTTCCTTTTTTTAAGCCTGTGTAGAAGTTCACTTAGACCGGGAAATGCAGAATCAAATGCAGCAAAACACAGCAAAAGTGCAACATCAATCAACATAGAAAATGAAGTCCTGAGCAACATTTTTGCTGTTTGGGTGGTATGTAATGCAAGTGTCAGGGCAAGTTTTCTTTGCCAGCACTCTGTAGATCTGCAATTCCTCAGCATGACTGAGATGGCTCTGTTGCGTTTGATTTGATTTCCCTGTTGCTTTTGATTCAGTTTCCTTTTCAGAAGGCGAGGGAGAGAAGGGCCAGGTTGGGTGGATCGAGGAAGGGCTGGGAATGTCGGTCCACTAGGGTGCATCTGTGGACTGGATGTCTGAAGGGCGCTGTTTTCAGATGCCAACTATTAGACTTTGGGGTTGTTTCTACTGTAACTATAATTAGGAAGGGGGTTCTTTGTTTATTTAGGCTGAGAGCTTTAAGATAAATGACAGCTCCGAAGATGCTTTTCAGCACTTCATAAATCAACTGCCAGCTGGCCAGTTTCACCTCTGAAATGTCTCCTGCTTTTTTTCTTGGCTTTTTTTTTTCTTTTTTTCCTCCCAACTTTGGGAAGATGGTATGTCCAAAAAGACAAAAATCTTCCAGAAATATAAGTGTGATGAGGAATATGTGTATTTTGGAGGGGGAAGGGAAAATTACTTCAACCTTTTGAAAGACTCGAGATGTTCAAAACTGTAGCCCATTGCCTCACTGCAATTTCTGAATTCAAAGCTGTTAGAAGGCATCCTCACTGAGAGTCTGCAAAGGACAGAGACACCCACAGACTGACTGACACATCCTCAGCTGCCATGACAGACATTTTTTTTGGTTTTATTTAATGCCTCTTTTCGCTATGTCACTCAACACGACCAGACATTTACTGGTGCCTTTTTTTTTTCTTTAGCTCTGTTGCTTTGATTCCTGCACAGCTCATGGGATTGTTTGTGCCAAGGATCCAGCATCCCCGTTTTCCGGAGTGAGGCAAGGTTCCTGCGAGAGGTTGTTGACAGCCACGCAGCCTCTGCAGGCAGGAATGAACACGATTTGAACTCACGCACCATGCACACTTAGCAAAGCTCTGGACACTTCTCTAACTTCTTGCCAAGCCTGGAATCACGTCTTGGCTGTGCACTAGAGTGTGATAAAGAGAAAAATGTGACTGAGGCCTTCAGACTCTCAGAAAAGCACTGACAAAAGATCCGTGGTTGTTCAAGATTATAGGTCTGTGCAATCTGAAGAGGTAGTGTTGTTCTTTCATTTCAGAACTGAATTATAGACCAAACACTATTCTTACACTGCACATCTGAGCACAATTAACTGAATGTGAATTCTACCCTGGAATGGCTGATACAGATACACAGACAGTCAGAGGAACGCCATAAGAAGAGCACTAGCTCTAACTGTTAGGGCAAGGAAGAGGCAATTTTGCATTCAGTATTCAGAAAGACGGAGCCCTGCCTTAGGCATCTCCTTCCAAGAGTCACTTCCAGTAGTCGCCATGGGTCCATGCTGTGACACTGGGCAGGTGGCACTAGTGCCTGAAGTGATGCAGCATTCAAGACGTGCCAGCTGTCTGGTTAAGCCAGGGTCTCTTGGACGGCCTGGGATTAGGGGTGGCAAATCAGATCACATGTGTGTCACACGCTCAGGGAATGTCATTCTGTTGGCAAACACCATCAGCAGAGTAACCCTGTCCACCTCTGCCAAATCCCCGAAAAGTGGTGGGGAAATGTTAAAAGAGCTGTGGCCTGGTTTGCTCCAATGGTCCTTTGGAGGGAGGCGAGAATAGGTAACGAGCAATCTGTGGCAGATTCTGCTAGAATAGGCCCTAGATTTCTTTCCAGATGTGTCGTAGCCTTGTTAATGCTTTGGGAATTGTTCATCCTCTTTCAAGTGTGTTTTTCTGGGCATCTAAACTTGGCCCTGAATAGGGCTAAGGAACTCTGGCTGCAGATCAGCATAAAGGCAGCAGAGACAAGGGAGAAACAAAATAAATAGGAAATCATATAAAAAATGAGACAAATGACTAACAAAGGTACCTGAAGCTTTTAGGCAGATCTTTAGGGGCTATAACACTTGTGTGAATCCTAGGTGTGTGTCACAACATTGCCAAGAAGGCTGCACTTAAATTACCTAGATTCTGAGCTCGTGTAAATTGGCCTAGCCACACTGACCTCTTCTAAACCACAGAGAATAACAGGACAAAGCTTCTTTTCAAAGAAGTGGGAGGACTGAGGTATTTAACAAAGGGGCCTAGAAAAGCTCCAAGTCCTGGACAGTATCCACCTGGTTGCATTAAACCAGTCTCTACATTTTTCAAAATCCACCCATGCTTTAATCTTTGCTCCATTTCACATTTCCTTGTGATGTTGTCCAAAGAAATGCAGTCATTGGCAGTGAGCTTTACAGTCACCACAGAGCTTAACAGGACCTTGATGTGGCTTTTAAAAACTTAACTGCTGAGGCTCACAAATTTCTTTCTCTTCAGCAGATGTTATAGGGGGACTGAAGCTTAGCAAACATTTGCAGACATGGATAGTGTTCATACTGGTGGATTGACAGATTTACATGAAACTCCTTTCAAAATTCTCTGGCTTGGAAAAGAAGTGTCCCTAAAATGTGTGTTTTTGAAACCTCTGTGGATTTATGTAAAATTGTCTAGTCACTTGAGACTTAACATTGCTGTTTGTAGATCTGCCTATTACTTGTAACAGTAAACTTGCAAGTGTAACAGCCTTACATATGAAATTAGCAGTCAAAGAATCACAGAGAGTGATAAAACAGAAGCTGAAAACTGTTTGGTTGGTATTAGAGCCAGCCTGCCCTTCTGGAAACTGCAATAATTTAGATCAATATGCATCCTAACAGCACATGGGTAGATTAGATAGAAGCACCCTGTTCAATTCTCTTTCTTTGTAGAAAAGGCAACACAGAGAAGGACTTCCCTGGTTTTTGATCTTGGGAAGAGGAGGCCGAGAGGGGAATGTGTTTTTACAAGCTTTGAGGCATTTCCTTCTCTGAAGATATGTCATGCCCAGCTCCAATCTGTGGTGACAGCTTATCTAGAGATGCTGCTGTGTTCATTAAGAGGTGCTGTTGCTGTTTATCTGCATCTTGTCTGCAAAATCGGGTGTTCAGAAAACAAACTCTCCATGTTGTCAGCATGCGGTCATGTCTGTTTGGAAAGGGGACGATTTTCCAGGGGGTTAACTGGACTCTGAGACCGGTCGTCTCTGGGAGGTGCTGCTTCTCCTTACAAAAGCTTTGGGGTTGCAATGAAGCAGTCCCAACCCTAAAAGAGAGAACCAGGCTCTTATAAGGCCCAGCTCATCTCCTGCCAAGCTAGAGTCTAACTGAGCTACGTACACAAAACACCAACTATGAAAGAAGCCTGGATGGCTGAGCTGCATGAAAGCACCCACGTTGTGAGCATCTGAAGCAAGGAGAAGTGAAATCTGCCAGACAACTTGCTCCTGCATTTTGTTCTTATGTAGAAACATTTGACTCTCCTGTTTTCCTTGCAGCTGCCAGCGTGGCTTCGGCTCAACCTGCGGCAGCCCCAGGCACACGAGTCACCTCGCAACCCCTCCATCTGACAACAGCAATGACCTTTTTTTTTTTTTCCTGCAGAATTCTCTGCTATCCCCAACTGTACCTAAAGCCAAGTCTGACAACTCCCAAAAGTTGTTCCTCACACCAGTAAGACTTCTCTGATCCAGCCCTTGTTCCTCCCACCTCTCTTAACCCTAGTAAATCTTGCTCTGGCCCTTCATATAACTTAAGCCTCATAGACTGTGTCCGGATATTCCATGCTTTGCAAAGTGACCTAACAGCTGGTCAAAACTAGAGCATTCATCTTTATGAACAAGATGAGCCTGCATTTTCAGGACAGAAAGGTGACCATGTTTGTCATCCTACTGACACAGCTTCTTTTTCTTTCAATCTAAGTGGATAATCTGGGCTTGTTTTCCTGATTTGCCATTTTTCTCTCTATGAAATGCAGAAAGCTGACACAATAAATTAGTTGCTCACAGATTTCAAAGTAGCATCCAACTTCTCAACATCCAAGAGCACTTGCTGAGAAAAGAGAAACCAATACGATGGGAGAGGTAGGCATGTGTGATAGGAAGCAGTCTGTTTTAAACTTGTTGAGCCCAGTCTGTGTTGCCCTGTCCTTTCTATGACTTCACGATGGTGAATAAGGATTGCTGATTCTGGACAGTGACTTTGCACAGGTATAAATGCTATCAGAGAGGAGAAGCAGCACGGGGCAAGTCCTACAGTGTGACTGGCTGTTTTGGGGGAAAAAAAATCATATCCTTTCCTCCCTTTTTTGATAACAGAGCAAAGACAAGAGCAAACATCTTGTTTGAAATAAGGTACAGTATTTAGTGTCCTAAAAATAGAAGCAGATCAGAACTGTGTTCATTCCAGTCTTCAACTCAGTCTTCCTTGGTCTTCAGAAGGCAGCACCAGCTACTTCAGTAGAAGGTGTGGGAAAACTGCAAATTTGATTATCACATCACCAGGAAGTTTCCTCCCTGACACCCATTAGTTAGAGGTTAGTTTATTCCCTGCAGTATACAGGTTTATAACCCTTACCTTGACTGCTTCTAGCAACAAAAACTTCAAACATCCATATTAAAAAGTTAGCCTGCATGTTTACCCATCTGTATTTGAACCCTAAGTGCCTGAAAACGTAAAGGACCCCCATCCACTGAGGCTGCACCAGGGTTTAAATTGACCTCAAGACATCATTCTTGCTAGCCTTCTTCCTATCATAGGATGGGTAGGATAAAAAAGGAGAAAAAAAAAAAAGCTCAATTCCACACTGTTTAATATCTATTGGTCAGTCCCTTAAACACAAGAACCACTTGACCCTTTTGCATAAACTCCTGTTAGCCCCTGGCAGCTGTATCCCGTGTCCTGCAGCACTCTGCGCGCCGGGGGTATCAAGCGAAGCCCAGAGGATCCGCTCCCTGCGGGGCGGCCGCCCGCCCTTTGCTGAGCGGAGCCGCTTATCGGGCGCTGCCCTTGCAGACACCAAGAGCCCAGTGACAGCAGGACCTGCCTGTGAAATGAGGCCAAGATAAATGACGCACTGCCCTCATCCCTAACAGCGTGGCCCAGACAGAAACCAGGTGGAGGGGAGGGAGCCTGCACCTTCTGTAAACAATCCGCTGCCTCAGCTGAAACAGCTTTAGGCTGAAATGCTGGATTAAGAAAGTGATTCTTGCCCTGGACGGAAAGTTAAAGGGCAGTGGCGATAATGCAGCGGTGGCCAAAGGTGGCTGGGGGAACTCAGCCATTACTCAGCAGTGGTTCATTTGACCTGGCAGGAGAACATCTGATATCTAAACAATCCCACTCATCCTGAAGCACTCAGAAACCTCTACACTAAATATTTGATGCCCTTGTTTGATAATGTTTATTTTGCTTTCTCCCCACCTGTGTGAGGCTAATATGCTGTGAGAGGGGAAAACATGGGGTAGCACATACCAGAGATAAAACACTAATGTGTGATCTTTTTTGAACAGAGATTTATGAGACATGCCATGAAGCTGACTGGACAAAAGAGGAGGGACTTTACTGTGGAGATCACTTTTGCATTGATGTAAACAAGATCAACATGTGATCTCTCAGTTTTTCCCTGTTTGACTTTCATAATAAGCTTGTGCAAATCATAACACATTCACCTGACACTCAGGAGGAAGTACCAGGGTTTGATTGGTCTTCCCCAGGGTCTGAGTCTCAGTTTCTCCCCTTCAGTGCGAATGGAGGGAGATGGGGAAAAGGTGAGTTTAAGTCAGTCTCAGTTCCCCTGTGTCTGAGACTCTTCAATATCCTCTCACTCCACTATAACTTAAAAGAGTTCTGATACAGTTGTGGTTTCTGGCTTATCTGTGGAAGACAATGTGCTGAGTTGTCTTCTTGTGTAAGTCTGTAGTTGATCAGGTAATGCCAATTTACACCAAAAATCAAAATATCTCAGTTCCCAAGGCAGAATCACTGTCTAACTTGTAGCTGAATCTGTAGCTAGTGCTGCAGGTTTCCTTTCCAGTCAGCACAGATCTAGTCAAAACACTGAAATGCAGGTGGTGATTCGTCTGGCTAGACATGACTGCTCTAGAAAGAGGGGCAGTGCCCTGGGTGCTGCTCTCCATGCTCACCAGTGATTCCAGTGACCAAGCCAGTCATTAGAAGGGGTAGTCAGCCCAGGCAGAGATTATTTTCTTACAGAAACTCATATTTAATAAAGTAAGTCCCACCCTAGCTGTCTCAGAGTGCTGGAGACAACTGTACTTACCACTAATTTCATAGATATGATAGCTCTTAATTCAAGAGGCCCTGACATACCAATTCCCAGAAAATCTTTCTGCCAGCACTGAGACCAGGCTGATTGGCAAGGCAGCCAAGATTGTCAGAGACCTACTCAGCATTTAAATCAGAACTACAGCTCAGCTGCCTTCTTATTTGTTTTATCTTTACAAGCTGAGCACATATCCTCCATTTTTCAATATCCAGGCCTTTTCCACACCCAGGAAGAAAATACTGTATAAGCTGTTTTCTCTCTGTATAACATACAGACATATCTTATCCCCCTTCTACAATTAATACTATGCTCTGGTCTTGGTAGCTTTCGTTTGCGTATTTTGACAGGAAGTATTGTACTCTGGGTGTTTTCCTTTCCATCTGTGGAAATATATATATATATATATATAATATATAATATATTTTCTATATTATCTATATCTATACTATAGTTATAGTGGAGTGAGAAGATATTGAAGAGTCTCAGACACAGGGGAACCGAGACTGACTTGAACTCACCTTTTCCCCATCTCCCTCCATCCGCACTGAAGGGGAGAAAGTGAGACTCAGACCCTGGGGAAGACCAATCACACCCTGGTACTTCTTCCTGGGTGTCAGATAAATGTGTTATGATTTGCACAAGCTTATTATGAAAGTATATTATATATTATTAAAGTATATATATAGTCTTTGAGCTAAGAATTGACATTTTCTAGTGGTTGTTTCTGTGAATCAGAAATCCTGGATTTGGTTTCTGGTTCTGTCCTGTATGAGACGGAGAAAGCCCCTTGCTGTGGCTCGCAGCAGTTTTTTGCAGTGTTTTGCCTCGCTTTCCTCCTATGTCACAGATATGCTGAAGCCCTAAAGCCTCTTACACAGGTAGATTGCTGCTTGCCAAGTGCTTTAACATTCTCAGATGTAAGTTTTAAAAGCTCTTAAAAAAAAAAAAAAAGAGCAGAGCTGCCTGTTGCTTTCTAACAAAAAGTAAATAACTGAGGTGGCCAAGGTGCCTGGTTCTTTGGCTCTTGATCTGAGATAAACCCATTTTTATCTGTTGGGTTATTAGAAGCACACCTTTACTTGTGAAAGTTCAGGTGAAGCTGGGGGTAAAAGCTGGCAAGGATGCAGACTATAAGTATGTTTAAAATGTTATCTGTTCTTTCTCAAACATGTCTTCCCAGCTCAGGTATTTACATGCTGATAACCTTTTGGTCCCAGTGGTGCTAGAGACTTCATGCCCTGTATTTCAAAACTGATAAGACATTGAAAGATGGGGAGCCTCCAAGGAGCATTATGAAAAAACACCCTCCTCTTTTCCCCAAGTTCCTTGGGTCATTGTACTGCTTGAAACATTAAATTTCTGGAAATTATTTACTATAGGAAATCTTCTACACCACAGAACATAGGAAGGAGACATAACTTTGAGTACTGATGGAGGAGACATGCACTGCTTTTGTTATTCAAAGGTTTGGCCTTTGTTCTCTCTTTGATCTGCCATTCTCATGGATTCCTTCCTATCAGCAGATCAAGGAGAAATTTTATCTTGCTGGGAGCCTTTGCATGTGTGCTGCTATGTTTTATTAAACTCCATTTGCAGTAATATTAGAAGAAGTTTTGCAACCATCTCAGTCTGTTTTTTCCAATAGAAACTAAACAGAACAAAAAAATATGTATTTTTAATGTCTTAAATAAGTTCATGAGCAAATGTCCTTGGAATGCTTTTCTTTTTCTTTGCTGACTCTTGTTATGTAGTTATATGACCATACCATCAGAAGAAGATTTAGCCAAAAAAAAAAAAAAAGTGGGAATTCAGCAGTTTGGGGCATATCTGGAACAGAAAGGCAGAGGAAGGTTGTGCTACTGCTTTGCTTTCACCTGAACTGATAGTTACAGGGAATAAGCTTTTTCTGATGGTGCATGAAGTGAGTTCCCCAGCTCAAAGGACAAACAGGAGTGAAGTCTTGCTGTAAACAAGCCCCGTTGGAGCTGATAGTTTCTAGCACAGGCCGAAGATCAGGTGAATTACTGACACTGGCCTCCCACTTCCATTGCTAAAGATGAGGAGTGCAAGGAACTTTGGCAGGGTGAAACTTCCCTGCCATCCCCACCTTACCGATACGCCCAGGAACTCCTCTCCCAAGCTCTCCGAGTGGCACTTCCACAGACTCTCCATTCAGTGAATAAGGAGGAAGGAACTACCTGGGGATACACAGCTCTGAATTTGCTGGCAAATACCCCATCATTTGCAGCATGATGCCATTGACCTCTGGTCACTGCATCAAGTTTTTATTCGCAAGTAGCTACTACGAGCTCAGTTTCACAAACTGAGTTTTGAATGTGGAGATTGTTCTTTTGAAGGAACACAATTTAGACTATTAAGCTGTTGAAATGCTCTTGATATTGACCTCTCTTGCAGAGACAGGACCCAAAAGGCCCTCAGATGCTGAACAGACACTTTGCATGCATCAAATGCATTAATTCACTGACATGTATCCTCATCTTTTGCTTCCATGAATGTTTTTCCTTGCTGAGAGCTGATGACCACCAAAGGCAGTTAATATAATGTGCTTCATCTGGAATATGGTCCAGCACAGCAGGGGGACCGAGGCCTTGGCGCAGAGACAGTTAAGCAACCAGATGAGGTTCCAGTCATACCTTTCATAGCCAAGACTGTGCAGTTGATTTATGTCCAGTGCTGATGATGACAGAAAAGCACAGGCTAGTTAAAACAGTTCTCTTGATGTATTTCATGTATGACCAGCCAAAGCTCAACACAGCAACTCAAAGACATTGCAAAAATTCAAGGCCTTAACAAGTACCCCCTTCTGCATCTAGCTCAAAGGATGTCGAGGGTATCGTCCTTATGGGTTTGGCACTGCCAGCAAACTGCTCTTGGGCTCTGTTGCTCTGCACAGTATCAAGCAGCCAGCCTCATGCTACCTGCATGGACCTGGTCCAGGCTGTCCCCAGGGACTGCTCAGACACTCCAGACACAACTTGCTGCACCCTCCTTCACAGCAGCGACGTGTTCATAGGAGCTGGAGAGCACTAAGCTTGGCTACAGCATCCTCAGGAGCAGATACAAGGGCAGCTGGAGATAGAGCAGTGGCCAGAAACCCCTTGAGGTAGCCCAGCTAGCCATGATACTGTGGCCTTGTGCCTTGATCTGTATGAAGCAAAGTGCAGCCTTCATGGATGGCACCAAGCACGGGGAGAGTGTCACCACCCTGGCAGACAGGGTGCACAGTACAAAATCCTATTTAATTTTTATCTGTCTTCTCCCCCTTATTATACTGAGATAAAATACAAAGTTTGTGTTTACGCTATATTATTTGTATTTTCTGTTGAAGCAGCAAAGACGATATTAAACGCACCAAGACTGCCAAATGATTTCTGTGACACTATCTATTTCCTATCGAGCATGTAGGAGAGGCAAGGTGTGGGTCAAGGAAAAAAAGATTTACTTTTGCTTGATACACACAGCCTTGGCAAGTCAGTTGCGAATGCTCTGAATTTGTAATAAGCCATTCAAAGTGCTCCCCTCCAGGACTTTTTAACTTTGCAGGCAAACGGACTCCATAATCAAGTCTTACAACATAGCTCACTACTTCATAAAATCGAAATAAATCAGAAAAGGGGCATATTAAAATAATTTGTATCAGTAGGGACTGATTTAAAGCCCAGCTCCTCATCCATCAACGAGATGCTTTCATTTGCTAGCATATTCCTACAAACTGCAGAAAAGCTTTGCCAAATCCATTAATAATAAAGAGGAGAGAGCCTTCATAGAGCAAATGGACAAAAGGGAAGCAGAGAATGATCCCAATAAACTTCTTTAGAAGATCCCCTCCAATAACAGTTATAGGAGACAAATGGTCTCACCACTTTTGATCTTTTATTGGGAAATAATTTAGGATGATTTTTAATGCACAGACACAAAAAATAAAGTACTATTCAACTCGCAAAGAATGACACATTAAATAAAAAAGCGGCTGAAAAAAAAATAGAAAAGTTGGTGGGGAAAAAATAAAGTTGTTAAAAAAAAAAAAAAAAGCGCTGCCCGCGGTGGCGTTTTCGTCTCGAAGCCGCCGCAGCCGCTGCGGGGCTGGAGCCCGACGGCCCCGGGGACACGGAGGCTCCCAGCTCCTGTCCCGAGGTGACAGGAAAAGTGCAGAAAAGCCGAGCGCAGCGCCCAGCCCCGCTGACGAGCTCTGTATTTAGGAGTAATGGACGAAAAATCATTTCGTTTGCACTCCATGGAATGGTTTATCAAGAACTCAGCATCGCCTTTGAAATATGAGAGCCTTAAAAAATCTCCGGCTGTTAGAAGGAGCTAAATTTTCTTCACTCCATCAATCGACATTTAAATACGAGCTTCCTCGAATCCTTCTGCAGGAAACACGATTAAAGTGTCATTAAGAAAGCTTTTTTTTTCCGTATTCTTTTCTATATTAAAAGTTAGGCTCTATGTTTCCACGTTGTTTGATATAAAAAAGCACACAGTAGATCCGCGGATATTTAACATGGTAACTGGAGAAAAAAAATGGGAAAAAATGGGAACTGCATTTCAAGTATTGCTACTTTTCATGCCATCGGTACCAGTATTTTATCGGTCATATTCAGGGTAACACACAGAGAATTATTATGTACTAGTAACAAAAAAAAAAAAAAAGGTTTTATTTCCTTCCTTTCCGCGAGACATAATAATAATTTAAAAAAAAATGAGGCTAAACGCCTGTTTTTCGTGAGGGAAAATGTTCTCACCTAAATTAAATACATTCTTGGGAAAAAGCTTTTTGTTGGTGGTTTTGATCCTTTAACTTGGCAAGAGCAGGGACTCTTTGAACTCTTAGCAGAAGTTCGAGTGTACTTTGTTTTTAGATTAGAAACGGTTTATTTTGGCGTCTTTATGTAGTCCCAGCTTCTCTATTTGAAGGACGCCGTTTATATTGTTTTATTTTTTGGTAACACCGCTTTCTTGCTGTCTTTCCCCGTGTAGCTCCGTGTGTTGCTGCCTCAAGCGAAAAGGTTATGAAGACGTGGACAAAAAAGCACTGGAGGCTCCGAGCTCCCGTCGATGAAATGGGAGAGGGAAATGCAGAGGAAATGATCCGGGCGGCGTTGATGAGTGAAGGAAGAAATTCAATAAAGACGGTTCGAGGTAGCGTTTCCACTGACCTGGCTGCCGGGGGGACCAACAGAACCGTGTTACGACCCCACTTAATCCCCCACTTTTTTTCTGCCGTCGAAACTCTCGTATTTTGGCGCCTCATCAAATTGTTTTATCAACAGGGACTGAGATAATCTCGAGTATTTTATAGCCTTTCACAAATCTGTTAAATCTCCTCGGATTAGTTTTATGGCCACTAAAAGGGAGTTCACCTTCCTGGTGTGGGATCCTAAGAGCCGTTTAGGAAAGCACCCAGCAGCGCTGCGCGCAGGGCTGCAGATTCGCAGTAAAGACCCCAGACACCCCGTGTCCCCAGGGACGCCCTGCCGAGGTGTTAAAAGGGTGCAAATATTCCGCAGGGCCTTAGATCCTCAAAGGGGACTTCTTGCCTGCTTGTTAGGGATTTAGTATGTGTGTGCTCCTTTTCTTAGGTTTCGATTTACGATGTCTCTATCTAAGAAACTGATCTACAACACCAGGGGAGCTGGAGTGGGAAGGACTCTGCACTCCGAGCAGAACACCTGAACAGGTGAATTCGTAAGGAGATGTTATATTAATATTATAATGAACGAATCCCAGGTCTGTGCCATCAAACAACTTGAATCCTATCCTGAGAATCTATTTGGAAGCTGTGGGCCAGTAAAAGACATGACAGACTTCTGTCTGACTTGCCTTAGGGTGCACCAGCGAGCACCCCAGGAGCTGCGCAGGCTCCGGGGACAAACCCAGCCCTCCCTGGGACCCTGCAGCTTCCTGGAGGGACCTTCTTTAGACCCCAAACTCACTGCAGCCCTTTGGAAAGTTCACACGGGGCTATTTGCCAAGTCCTCGGCCAGCCAAACAATTTCTTAAAAAATGGGTCAGAGACCCAGGTCCCCCCCCCCAGCAAGAGGGGCTGGTTTGGCTCCTGCTGAAGCATCTGGTTCTCTGGGATTCGGGTAGGTGCTGAGCACCCCTCGAACTCTGGCCCCAGAGCAACATTTTGCAACTTACGAAGAACTTCAAGCCTTTTCCAAATGATGTCTCCGGGGCCTCAGAGCTCTCCAGCTATGGTTTCCCTCCCTCCCTTCCTCCCTTCCTTCCTTCCGTTCTTCCGTCCTTCCGTCCTTCCTTCCTTCCTTCCTCCCTCCCTCCCTTCCTCACTTCCTCCCTTCCTTCCTCCCTTCCATCTTTCCCCATCTATTTAGTATTAAATTTCGATTTGCTCTTCTGATGAAAGGCTGTTTTTGAAAGAAAGGCGACTTTTTGTTAGCGTTGCTGAAGCAGATTTTAGTTTGTCATTACCTAAACACATCTTTACATCCTCGCCCTCAGGCAAATCAGCCTGAATTTCATCCAAAATTTAAGTTTTAATCTCTTGCCACCAGATACACATATAAAAATGTACATAATACCATATATATTTGTTTATATTATATATCATGTATATTACATATGCACATTAGGTGTTAATTTTTTTCATACACCCTTATATATAGCTTTTTACTCCCCACTGCATTTGTTTTTATTATACTGGGTTTGCAGGATTGTACAGCAGGATTACAGGTTTGCAGGATTACACAGGGCCCCGGGCAGAGTTAACGTCCATGAACTCTCCACCCTCCCGGAAGGGCTGACCTGTGCTCTCTGTGCTGAAAAGCAGCTCCTGCTTTTCTTGGTGCGTGCTCCCTCGCCCACTCCTTTTTCTTTTTTAACCCCAAATAATTTTTCACAGCAGCCTCCTGGCTGGGGGTGCTGAGTGCTGCCCTTTGCTGGGCTGGCTGGGATGTGGAGACCCAGGCTTGACCCCATCTCTGGTCCTCAGGCCAAGCTGGGCCCATCTTTGGGTGAATTCATTTCAGGCTGAACTTTGTGTGAACCTGGGCCTGAGGGGAAGGGAACCCGGCAGAGCAAGGCTGACAGAGGCAAGTTCTGAGCAAACCCATCAGCCTGAGTAAATATTGAACAAGTCCATATGAAGGCCGGGGTTGAAATGGAGCTGTCAGACCAGTGTAAACTGACAGGATAGGTGAGGTCTCCGAAGAGCAGGGAAACATTTTGTACCCTCCCTTCTGCAACTGTTCCTCCACCCCAGCGCTCTGCCCCCAGCCCTCATCTCACCTGCCCTGAAGCTGCTCAGCGCTGAAATATCCGCGCTGGTGAAAGCAAGTGGCTGGGGGCAGATGGGGCACGAGGGGACTGCCCCGCGGGGCAGCTCCTTCAGCTGCAGGGAGAAGGAAGTTAAGCTGAGGCCAGACATGTGGCAGTGGATCAGAGCAGGGCCCGGCTTAAATCCAGGTGACCTCAGCAGCAGCAACGCTGTATATTTGCTAAACATACAGATGAAATGCGTTACTTATAAACGTATAGAATCTATGTAAAGACGCACACAGATGCCCAGCTGGCAGGAGCTGGAGGTACCGTGTCCCCACGCAGCACAGCGGGGCTCACGGCTGCCAGGCAAGGGCTGCCCGGGCTGCAAACCCCGGCGGGACCCGGGATCGGGGGCAGCGACACTTAATCCAGCACTTCTCACGGCTCCCGGTCCTTAAAAAAAAAAAGAAAAAAAAAAAAACGAGAAATTTTATAAGACATGAAAATCCCTCCCCCTTTACCTGCTTCAGGAGGTATTAACTCCCTTTGAAGCGTTAGCGCTTTAGCAGGTGTGTGAGCACCGGGCAGCCCCGGGTGCCAAGTGCAGAAGTCGGGTCAAACTGTGACTCGGTCCTGACTCGCTGCCGGCAATGGAAACGTCTTTGCTGCATCCTGCCTGGGTCTGCTGAGCGCGGGGCCGGGGAAGAGGTGGTTCCCTTCTAATTTCGTGGCGTGAAAATGTCTGGGTAAACCCGGAAGGCTTCGAACCTTCTTTTCCAAGACATCAAAGGCTCCTAGGGCAGCCAAAGCTGCCACACGTCGTTGCTGGGGGAGCTGCTGTCCCGAGAGCGCTTCACACCTTCAGCGCAGGAGGCTCCGGGAGCAGAGTTAATAGCAGCCGGCAAAGTGGAGTTGAAAGTAAGAAAGCGTTCAGGGTACTGTTTTTTTTTTTTTTTTAATAGAATGTCCTCTTCTGAGATCAAAAGGGCCTCACATTGTGAGAACAAATGCTTTAGGGAGAGGAGCAACATTTCTCACCACGGGGTGAGGAACAGATGGCTCGGGAGCCCCGGTCTCGGCAGGCCGCAGCGCCGGGCGCGGAGCCGCGGCGGCCCTGACCCTCCTCCGAGCCCCGCACGGCCATTAATAATTTACACCGTTACTTTTCTTTAACTGGGATTTTCCCCTTCCTTTGGGATATTAAAGAAATAAATCTCCATTAAGACGTTGCTTCGTGTGTGAATATACAGGGGGACTTGGGTAATTTTCCAGCTCATGAAAAATGCAGTACTAAGGACCAACAGACAGACTTGCAGAAGTGGGAGTACAAAGGATTACGAATAGCCACGTTGTGTGTATATATAACAAAGGCGGATAGGCAGACCTGATAGTTGGGAAAGTGTCTGATAATGCCCGAGTTAGGACTGGATGTAGATAGGAGGAGGTGTAGGTGTATGGGTCTGCAGAGACACGCGTGAGCTTCTTTCGCTGCGGTCTGTTCCGAGGTGCTCGGTGAGGTGGGTGCGATACGGCGTGCCTGGCTCCATAGGTACCTGCACGGCACGTATAGCGCCATAGGTACCTGCTCGGAAGCGATGCAGCAGCCCCCGCTCCCGAACTGCTTCTCGGGTGTGGAGCGGCCACGTGTGTCCCTGGTTGCTTCCCAGGAGCATCTGTTCCCGGAGCAGGGACCCCCAGCTGGGCTTGTCCTGGCTTGGCCTTTCCAGCCGGCTCCTGCTTCACAGCAGTGAATTTCGGGCTCTGGTGACAAAAGGGAGCGTGAGAAACTCGGGGAGAGGCGGAGGTGGGGGGGACATTAGCTGTGTGCGGTGAAAGACCCCGGCTTGGCAGCCACGGGGGCAGAGGGAGCGGCGAGGGGAGCCCTGGAGGGGGCTACATATGTAAGGGCGCAGCGGCACCGTCTCTGCGGACTCTTCCGGAGACTCCCTTTGAGTTTCAAATGGGCCCTCGAGAGCCTTTGTTGTGCCCGACACACTGACACATCAGTAACCCCCTTTTTGTCCTCGCCTTTCCGCTCCCCGGCCGCCCGGGCCGGCTCGGGCCCCTCCTCACCCGGCGCTGCCCTTCGCAGGGAGCACCGAGTTCCGCAGTCAGGCGGGGGAACCCGGGGGCTTCCCAGGATCAACCCCTGCTCCAGCGAGGCGGTTCGACTCACCTCAGTTCAACAGAACCTTCAGACTCTTTGGTTCAACGAATAGGTTAAATGAAGCTCGCTCACCCTCACAAGTTTTAAAGTCAATCCGTCTGCCTCCCCCACCCCGCCCCAGCAATTCTTTCTACGTTTTGAAAACTGCTAGCGTAACAAAATCTTCTTTTCACCTCCCGCGCCACCCCTCATTTTTCTCTTATCTCTGGACTAATTGGAGGCTCAAAATCTTTCCTTTCGAGGCAGAGAAGTATATTACAGAGAGCGAGATGGTATCGCTGGGGGAAGAGCGATGCTCTGTCGCCCCGGGAGCTTCCGCGGGGCCGGGCGGGGGCTGCGCCCGGGCCGAGCGGGGCTGCGGGGCCGGAGCCGCTGCCGCAGGTACTTGGCTCCTTCCTCGCCCCGCGCACGCCCCCACCAAAAAGGTTTGCAAATTTGACGAAGCCAGAACAATAGTTTCTCCTGGCAGCCCCTCTGTTTACTTGTTTAGAAATCCCAGAGGCGTTTCGAGGTAAAAAGGTCAGGGCTGTATCCGGGCTGCCCCCACCTCCCGCCCCGCTCCGCAGGAGCAGAAAGCGCTGCCCCTCTGCGCAAAGCTGCGGGTGCCCGCGGCTGCCCCAGGCTCCAGGCCCTTCACGGGCTCTTTTTGCCCGTTCCTGGCTGCCTGGAAAATCCCCTCCTCCCTTCAGGGATCATCCCGGGACTCTTACGAGAAAAAAAAAATCGCCCTTCCTTTTGGTGCTGACTTGGATCAGCTTTACGGAACTGTTCCTGGACATTCAGAAACTCGCATTTCCCCTCTGCCGGACCCCAAGTTCGTTCCAGTTAATGTTTCACTACAGTGGATCTGCTTCCGTGCCGGGAACGGTTCTCCTAATGATGAGGATGCTGCTCAGGTCCCTGAGGCCTCGTTGCCTTCTGCATTATGAAATATTGCGGCTCGGTCACCGCAGTGTCCCCGCGCCCGGCGCAGCGAGGCGAGAGCGGCCCAGGTCCTGCAGCTGCGGCACCGCGGGGAGCGGTTCGGCAGCTTTGGCACAGACGGAGGCTTCTCCTTCCTCCTCCTCCCTCCGTCCCCGGCTTCCTCCTCTCCACCTCGCCCGCTTCCCCGGACCTGAGATATTCCCATTTCGCTCAGAACCGAGACGAGTTGCGTGTGGGAAAAGTAAACTTTATTAAAGTGAGGTAGCTTCATTTAAAAGTACAGAGCAGGGGAAGGGGCCGCAGGGGAAACGGGAGAATCCGATTAAGAATTCGCTAGTTATTTTTCGATGCCGTTTTTGCCTTTAAAGCACTTTTAACGAATCCTCCCGTGGTTTCATTCGTTCTACGCTAAAGTTTCTCGGGGGGGATGGAAGGGAAACACTTAACTGTGGTTAAATAATGTTTTATCGGGCTCCGATAAGCCTAGGGACGTGGGGGCACGGGGAACCGTGCTGCTCATTTCAAGACTTGAGGCTATCGAGACGTACAATAAATACCCGTCCGTCCATCAGTGTCGGGGGGAGCCAAGAGCTGCTGTCCCACTCCGCAGCCTTGTTCCCGTGCACGTTCACACCTCGTGCGACAAGGACTATTGCCCAAGGTGGCCGAGGTCAGACGTCCCCTGATCTCGTTGTCGCCGATAGCACAACCCACTCTCCCCCAGGACTAGCAACACCCGAGTCGCGTGCAGAACCCTGTACAACAGCGATAGTGCAAAGTGGTAGAAGAGTTGCTTTTCTTTTTCTTTTTTTTTTTGCCTTTCGTTTGTTGTATCTTTCCAGAGGCTTCTAGATTTTTGGATACATCAAATCTCATTCCAAGATATACAAAGAGTAAATAAAACAGAAAAAAAATACTCAAAACTTTTTACACTCTCGTGGGGAGGAAAAAATACATCAAATATAGCATTCTTGCAGGCAAAAGTCATTGTGCACTTTTAAAAAAAATGGGGGAGAACTAAATTCGTTTTCAAGTTTCCGTAGTTGAAAGTGCAGTTCCTATCGGGGAGGGAGAAGGGAAAGGGAGAGGGGAAAACGTCCCTGAGACAAATGGCTATTGCTACCAATGTATGAGGACACGGCTGCTCCTTTGGAGTCCAGTGTTTTACAGGGGTTCTATAAATTAAGAGCGCGAAACGCAGGAGAAATAGTATCAGACGGGTGGTGACGGCTCTAGGGGAAGGGAGCGCGAGGGGGGACGCGACTCCCGCTCGGCCCGGGCGCGCGTGGGGCCGGGACCGCGCGGCCGAGTGGGCCCCTCGCGGCAGCCCGGCTGGGTCGCTCTGCCCCCCGCGGCGTCGTCTTTCAGGAAGACCCCGAGCTGGGGGAGGCCTCAGGTGATGTGCAGTTGGACTGATCCGATGCTTCATTTGCTTCTTTCGCAGACCTGGAAGCGGCAGCCGGGGCTAGACCTTCCTTTTCCCTCTTCTTCTGCTTCATCCGCCTGTTCTGGAACCAGATCTTCACCTGCGTTTCGTTGAGCTCCAGGGTAGCAGCGATCTCCACCCTTCGGGCCCGGGTGAGATACTTGTTAAAGTGGAACTCCTTCTCCAGCTCCGTGAGCTGCTTGGTGGTGAAGTTGGTGCGGATGGTGTTGGGCTGGCCCAGCAGTCCGTACTCCGACACTTTAGCTGTTAATGAGCAAACAGCAGCAGGGCAGGAGCAGCCAAAGCGAATCCCTGGCCGGGGACACTGTGGGTGCTGGACCAGGCAGCCCCCCCCTCCTCCCCCCCTCGCCCCATCCCCCCGCCCCGCTCCTCCGTTTCCGGGGCATTTGGTCCCTCCATCCTCCGCAGTTTGTCCCGTATCCCGGAGCTTGAGCTTTCCCTGGCCCCGTAGCCCAGGGATGTCACCTGGAGACTCGGGCTCTGCCAAGCCGCCCTCCTGCCCTGCTCCCGGTGCCCCGTGTCCCCTGCAAACTGCCATGAAATGTGAATGCGCGTGGGAAGGTGGGGAGGGCAAGGATGGAAGGAGGAAACACCGGGATTTACGGAAGATTGGAGAGAAGGAGATTGAACAATAGGGGAGATGGAAGTCCCGACTGTGGAAGGAGCAGGAAGGCTGCGGCGCTTCCTATTTCGAGCTGGGTTTAAACCGCATTCGGCCTGTGGAAAGCGGAGCCCGGGGCCCCTCCACGAGACGGGACTGGGGTGGCCGCAGCCGGCCGGTGTTTAAATGAAAAAGAACCCGCTCTCCCTGGGAAGAGGAGCCTTGAGTGGCAGCCCCGGGGAAGGGGACCCTGCCCGGCTGACCCTGCCCTCCGTCCCCGCAGCTCGCCGCACTCACCTGTTTTCGGCGGGTTCCGCTTCACTCGCATCCAGTCGAAAGTCTGCGCGGCGCTGCCGTTGGGACACGGCTCCGGGGGACACCCGAGGTCTTTGTCCTCGCTTAGAGCAGGCGAAAGGTTGCTGTAAACCGCGGGCAAGTAGCTGGGCTCCTCCTGCCCGTAAAGGTGCTGCTGGTAGTGGCCGCCGGCCGCCCCCGGCCCGCAGTAGCCCTCGGGCAGCGAGCCGAGGCCGGGGCCCGCGTAGCCCGGCGCTTGGAAGTAGGCGCCGTCCGCGTCCTGCTGGCCGAGGTAGAGCTGGTGGTGCCCGTAGGCCGGGCCGCAGGTCTGCGCCGGGTACCCGGCGGCGGGGCCCGCGGGCGCGAAGGGCCCGGCGCGCCCGGACGAGGGCGGCGCGTAGCCCGGGCTCGGCGGGGGCAGGTGGGCGGCCGCGGCCGCGCTGCCGCCGGCGCCGAAGCGGCCGTCGCCGGGAAAAGTGTCAGTGGCGGCGCTACCTGAGCAAGCGGGGAAGGCCGGGGGGCTCTGCTCTAAAGGGTGGTAGGCGCCTGTCCCACGGTTACAAATTGCGTACTCTAAGAAGGAGTTCATCCTGGTATTGTCCATCTGCCACTGATGGAGGAGGGTCAGCCCGTTTTGGGGGGATCCCGCCCGCCCTACAACCTTTAGGCAGTATGTCAAAGCTGGACAACTTCCTGGCACGCATCGCTAGTGCTCGAGGCCCGCAGCCCTCGGCGGGGTTTGGGCTGGGGGGCTGGGGCGGGGGCCACGTGGTCCGGGGCGAGCCCAATGAGCGCGGGGCGCCCCAAGTTTGGCGCATCTCGGAGCTCATCCATCAAGGCCCTGACATTTGCATGACAAAGGGGTTTCAATCAAACCCTGCCCATCAATCTGATAACAACACGAATACGTCAAAATCTTTCCTCAAAGACTTTAAAAGAGAGAAGGGAGGTGGGGTGCGGGGAGGTGGAGGGGAAGGGAGGACGGGGGGGAGAATTACAATTATATACGACTGTTTTAAGTGCTAAAAAAGCTCCCAAGTTATCCTATCAACCAATTTCATCAGAACTTCCCCTTCCCCCACTTGAAAAGTTATTTTCTCAAATCCTAGCTGCATCTGAAAGAAAGTCAGAAAAGGATATACAGAGATTTTTTGCCAGCCACACACACACAAAAAAATTCTTCATCTCGAAACTGGTCTATAAAATGGCTTGAACGTGTTTGGAGTTTTTGGGTCTGCGAAATCTACGAAAAAAACACCCAGTTAAAACTAAACTGCCCCATGTGTTTTAGTTTTGCCACACCGGCTTTGTGTCTAGAGCCTGCGTGGGTAAAAGCAGTGTAATTAAATCAATATTCTAATGAGGTGATGAAATAAAGTTAGGAACACAGAATGTCTTTTGTTGCAGAAATACCATACACGGCTCAGTAACAGGAGGAGTGACACTGAAAATTATCTCTGTGTCTATCAACTTATGTATCTTTTTATGCATCCGCTCATCCATGCGCCTAGCTATGTATTTACTATTGAAAACAAGAGCTGTTTTTAAGGGCTTTAACTAATCCTCGGACCTTAAGCTCTGCTTTTCAGTTACAAACCTGGCTTGATCTTTTCCTGAATCTATTGTAAAACTGTAATTTTCCTCTAGCAGAGTCCAGCTGAGGAGTAGGTGGAAAGACACTGACTTCAGGCCGGCCACTCCGCCGCTCATAGAATGGAAACATAGGTAGGCAACATTTATTTACTTGTTAGCAGAGGGGAAACAAGAGCACCCAACAATATGACGCCCACAGTCATTTGTTACTTGTCAGAATATTTACTGGTACTCAGGCTTTAAGAAGAACCAGGAGGGTTTCTTTTCTCAGGCCAAAAGTTCACTTTGAAAGGCACAAACTTGTTCGCTAGTTCAGGCTTTGGCTGATGCAACACGTTAGGGTAACATTTGTTAAGAAACCGCAGTGCAGGCAGCCATGGCATGAGCCCTCCTCCCGCCTTGAAATCCCGAAAAAAGTGAGTTTTGGCGAGCTACATTTCTCGTTCTTCAAAGAAAGAAAGAGAAAGAACATGGAGTAAAGTATTGCAAGTGCTGCATAGTTATTTATTCATTTATCCAGTGGAGTCTGATGATGCTGAGATATTCGAGAAGCAAAGATTTTAGGTTACAAATGCTCCGAATGCTCTCTGAAACTCACTACAACATTAAAAAAAAAATGATTATAAAGATTCGAGACAACTATTGTGTCTTTCCCTTCTAAGAGGAATCGGTTTCTAATATGATTCCAGGAATGTTTTTATATTATGTTGCGTTCATGTATAAATTGAATGTCTTATATTTAGATGATTCTTACAATAGATGATTTAAGGATTTCAAACAAGCAACAACAACCCAAAAAAGGGAGAGATGTTTATTTCAGCTTCGAACCAATTCTTTCGTGTTGTCTGATAATTTTCCACCATGATCTCACTCTAGTGTTACAGTAAGAGGATGTTTTGTGTCATTGACATACAGCTCTCTTTTGGAGTTTCAAAATTATCTGTGAGAGAGTTCACTACTGCAGACTTACAGAGAGGAAAAAAAAAAAAAAAAAAAAAAAAAAAAAAAAAAGCAGCTATAATACTTTTTTCAATGAAGCCTAAGCCAAACCTTAGACCGGAGGCAGTTTTGAGACAAAAACGGAGTTACTTTGGTAGCCAAATTAATCGGCCGGGACAGAATCCACGCTCTAGTCATGAAAAACATCAAATATTGGGACCCGAAGGAAGGATGAAACACGGTCCTTGCAATTCTGGGAACCACTGCAAAACGTTATTATCCTCTTAGCTTATTCGGGAAAGGGAAGGTTTTGGGGAAGCTACTGCCGAGGTGGGGCCTGCGTGGAGCGGAAGCTTCTGCGCCCTATTTTCAGAGTCCCCAGCACTAACGCGCGGGCAGTTGTGCTTGGGAATTTCTTCTCCAAATGTCGTTCTTCCCTCTTTTCCTTGGATTCGATATAAAAGCGCTGCTGTCGTTATTATCGGTTTTAATTTCCTTCCTGGAAACGATGTAAGACCCATTTTCCGTGCAGAGTATCGAACTGCGGGAGAAGGAAATATCAGATTATTGGTAGCCAATCTCTTGGTGAACCTGGTTCTGTTGTCACATATTTATTCATTTAAAACACCTGCTATGGCAGATTGAGAGGGGAGGAGGTCAAAACAACATAAGAAAATCTGTAAGTGGAGATTCTCAGAGCTCTATCCTCCCTCCTCCCCCTCCCCGAATATGTTTAATTGGTCATTACCCTTTCATTCTATTTATTGCTTAAATTTCCCGCATTTATTGTGAGAGACAGTAGCGCCAGTAATTGCTCCTACCCCCTGGAGCACAAGAGACACCATTTGGGGACGGTGCTGTCGTTCACACAACGAGATTACAATAAAATATCAGGAGACGGTGGCCGGGGCGGGAGCAGCTCCCCTGGGCTCGGTTTCCTAGCCCGTAGTGTATGGGGGGCTAAGGCGCTTCGGGAGCTCCGGAGTCCCCCGGGGCCGTTAGGGCACCCGGCCAGGGCAGCAGCCCTTGCCCATTTGCTGTCCCTTGCGGGTGCTGCTCTTCCCTTCCATCGATAACGAGCAGGGAAGCTGCGCTGGGCCCTCCCGAGAAAACCACGTCTTCACCCCAGCTCCCTGCAGGCCCTCGGAGGCATCTTTATAAAGTAAATATTGTGCTGAGGGTCAATTCCCCCTTTCAGAGGCATAAAATAGAGCCGGTGTCACAGCAGACTGGGGTGGGGGGAAGGGGAATCCTCACCCTGTCCTTAGCTGTCCCCGTTGCCCTCAAGCATCTTGCCCTGCAAGATAAGATCCCTCCCGTCGCAAATCTTGGTGCTAACAGTTCGAGGAGCTTTCAGGGCAGGGGACACGGAAGAAATGAGGGATCTCCAAAGGCTCCAGAGCGCTCAGGCTTCACATGCTTCATGTGGAAGTTAAATATAACTGCGCAGAGAAAGTTCGCGTCGTGCCACGGAATATCCGCGCTGGCTCTTGGCGGGGTGCGCGACAAGCAGCGCTGCGGGCGCTGGCCTCGTTAGCGCCAAGTGGAACTTGTCCTCGGAGCTGGCGGAGAACTTCGTAGTCCTGGCGCCTGTCCTGGGCCACGCGGGGCCTCCCGTGTGTGTTCTGGGGTCTAAAATCTGAAATTACGGCGCAGAAAAGAGCTTCTCAGTATGTGCGCCCAAAGAAATGCTGCAGAGTCCTTGGGCTATCAGCGCGCTGAGGAATAAATAGGAGACAGTTAAGAGAAGAGTGGGAAGTCTGGGTGGGAATTATCTATTTCCGATCGTCTTTTGGGGGGTGGTACTGCAACCTCCTCCAGTGCCGAAAGTCCCGTCCCACCCCCCGTTCCCCTTCAGCGGTTCTGGGGACCTGCGGTGCCGAGCGCCGCTGCAGGGAGAGGGTTGGCGGCTCGGAGGGGGCTGTGGCGGCCAGGCCGGCCGCGGCTCTGCGGAACGCGGGCGGTCACGCTCATTAGCTCGTTAGCGCCATGGGGCCTTTCCCCTCGGCTAAACGGAGCACAGCCCCGTGCAGGCTGCAGAGCTCGGGCGGCCCACGGGCCCGCGGCCTCCCCCAGGGCACCGGGTATGCGCTATGGGATCGGCGGCGCCGGCCCCGCGGGGTCCTCCCCCAAGGAAACCCTGCAGGTCCGTAGCGCTGTCAGCACCTGGCAGGGCCAGAGCCGCCTACACCCGCCCGTTAACTCACTGCATTTAACACACGCGTGCTTTTATTAACACCTTCATCAATATTGCTAATATTAGTAGCTGATATTATTTCAAATCGTATCGTTTGAGAGCTATATTCGGTTGGGATTACAGGGCGAATCGCAGGTTTTCGGAAGCAGCTTCTCCGGACGGGACACGGTAATTTCCTCCTCGCTGGATACAGAGAGGAACAAAACACAAGGGGCAAGCAGCGAGGAGGAAGTGGGACGGGGCAGTAGGAAGCTCCTCTCCCAGCTCCTTCCTTGGATGCTGGTGTAGCACTAGGTGGTCATCAAATACTCAAAATGACTCAGGTTTAGGATGCGGGTTTGAGGGAAAGGGCTTG
This sequence comes from Tinamus guttatus, assembly GCF_059628265.1. Taxonomy (NCBI): domain Eukaryota; kingdom Metazoa; phylum Chordata; class Aves; order Tinamiformes; family Tinamidae; genus Tinamus; species Tinamus guttatus. The sequence goes on along the minus strand of NW_028288997.1, from coordinate 703,985 downwards.
AGCCAAGAGCACGGGACATGCAGGAGCATTCCCGGCAAGGCAGAGCCTGGCAGCGGCGGCGCAGAAGGAAGGGCGGGATGATTTCCCAAGGGAAGTTAACTCTTCCCATCTCACACGTTACCGGATTAGCTCCTGCCGCGCTCTCTCGTCCACGGTTGCATTGGAGGTTTGTCGCTTTGAGCCTTCCCAGGGCCCTAAAGGTTCAGTTCGACATCCTTAGGGCCTCGAGTAGCTCCTTAGCAAACACATCCCCGGACTAGATGAGCACAAGATAAATATTGCTCTAGTATGGCACAACACGTGCGAGCGCCTCTCATTTGCATACTCCTGGGTTAGTAATCGCGAGGCAATTGCAGTGTTTTGACAACAATCAAGAGCTGAATATGCTTAATATGCTTAATATATGCCCTCCAGTTGCACAGAACAGAAGGGCAGGGTTGCAAATATGCATTCCCCATTTGTTTGACATTTTGAAGAAGGTAAAGAATGGCTGAACTAATGGCGAAATCTTACAGTCATTCAATAATTTAGATTTTATTGAATATTCCCCTTCTTTCCTCCGACATTTCAGTCTTGCTAATTAGGACAAATAAGAAGGGGCCTGCTGTTAGCAAGGATAATAACTGGCGAGGCTCCGTTTATTAAGCCGCTTTCTGTGGGTGTGGGATTGATCTGCGGCTGTGCCTGACATGTTCTCCAGACCCGCAGCAACTTGGCGGAGTCATTACGAGCCGCAGCGCGCCCTCGTTAGGGGTCTGTATTGATAAGGTCTTGGGGGGGCTCCGCGGGGAGCCCGTGCGCGTCCCCGCGCTCCCCTGCGCGCTCCCGGCCCGCCTTTCCCCGCGGAAAGGGCACGGGAGGTGGAAATGCACTGTGGGATGGTTGCGCTAAGGGAGAGCCACGGGCCTGAAGGCGAGTGAGCTCTACGGGGAGGCAAAGCGGGAGCGCGAATACGAGATGCGGGTCCCCGGGCGCTGCGCGGGGCCGCGCGCAGCAGCGCGGCCGCTTTGGCGTGGGCGTCTCCGGCCTTCCCATCGCCGCCTCCTGCCAGCCCAACAAACCCGTATTGAGCGCGGCGCGGGGGGCGGGCGATCTCTAAAGCACTGGAACAAATGGCGCTTTGATAGAGAACGTCTGGCAGTGCCAACGCGGCCGCCGAGTATGTTCCAGAAGCTGGAGATATTAAATAAACTTAAAGATAATGAATAGCCTTCTGTGGAGCGCGGGATCCGCCGCCCTCCTTCCGCGGCTGCGCAGCGAGCGCCGGCGGCTCGGGAGGGGACGGTGGGGGTTGGAGGGGCCGGGGGGCCGTAAATCGCGCCGTAAATCGCGCGCTTGGCCCTGCGCGGAGGTGTTAACTAATGCGCGCTAGAACCTCGGAGCCGCTGCCTGCTCCGCGCCCAGCGCAGCCCGGGCCTTCCGCGGTGCAGCGCGGCAGACCGGGGACCTGCTCTCCCAGCGGGGCGGGGGACTGAGGAGAATAAAAAGGTATTGGGAAAATACCACCCTCCGCCCTTTGTTTCAGCGGGAGGAGACACCCCAGAGCCTCCAGCAGCTGCTCCGAAAACATCTGCCACGGGCTCCTTTAGGTTGTTTGATTTCTCTTTATGGCCTGAAGTAGACAGGCCGCGGCTGAGGTTCTGGGTCAGAAATCAAAACACGGGGCGCAAAGTTTCGCAGACTCCGCGTTTTCGCTGGTGATCTGCGCGGCGGGGAGGGTGGCGGCACCCGAGGGCACCCCGAGCACCGACATGAACCAGGCGGCTCCTCAGCCCTCCCCGCCACAGAGCCTCCCCCGCCGCCCCCCGGGCCTGCGCGGCTCCTGCGCGGCTCCTGCGCCATTTCAAGGCCTCCTCGACGCCCCACGGTCCCGGTTCGCCGCCTCCCAAATTTCTGCCGTGTCTGAGGAAACCCCAGTGACTTAGCAAAGACGTAACGTGATTTATTTTGGGTGTCACGGCGAGTGATTCTTGCGCTGACCCCTTTTCATTCATAAGCGTCCCCACCTCCTCCCTCCCCCTCCCTCTTTGATATACGAGTTTGGTATTTAAAATTCCATGGAGGAAGAAAGATTCCAGAGAGGGAGCCGGGGCAGAGTCGCACAGACTGCCCGGGAAGAGACAGAGGGTTTATTGCGTTTCTGGTCCGTGCCGCTAAAAAGGAGGAGATCGGGAAAGGGAAAATGAAAGGGAAAGGGGGAGGGAAACGAACAGACCTCTCTGTGACTCATGTCCCTCTCCCTTGATCACCTCCATTTGCTGCCCGCTCGCAGCTTCATCATCCCGCCCCGGGGGCATTTTCTGCCCCTACCCGAGCCCTTCCGAGCCCCTTCCCGGCCCTGTTTTGCGGTGCGGGGCGTCTGAGCCTCGGCCAGGCCCCACGTTGCCTCTCTGTGCTCGGTACTGTGAGAGCTCAGAGGAGGAGGAGGAGTGGGCTGAAGGCAGCGGGGCCGGGCTGGGGGGGACAGGGCAGGGAGCCCCCCCACGGCCACGCGGGGCCGGGACGCGCGTGGGGCCGCGCAGCGCAGCCTACGCCTTCCCCTCACTGCCTTTGTGCTCGTTGTCCCTCTCCTGTCCTTGTCCCTGTCCCCCCGCGGGCCTTTCCAGCTGCAGGGGTTGGCTCGCTTGCTTTCTCTCTCTCTTTCTCTCTTTCTTTCTCTCTTTCTCTCTTTTTCTTAAAATAACAATTGTTTAAAATTGGAAGCAAATGTCCTGCTCCCATTAAAAAAAAAAAAAAAAAAAGCTCGCGGAAAAAGCAGGCAGAGTTGAATACAGAGAGTATTTGTGACTTCTGGAGCCTCTTGAAATGGTAGTTGGGAGCAATTTCTTTTGTCTCCCCTTTCAATAGTCGCAAACAGATGACTAGAGCATCAGATTACTCCAAAGCAGTGAAAAGGAAGGCGGCTATTTTAGACAAGGAAAAAAAAAAGCATTTTTTGAAAGAAATATATAGTAATTAGTAACACACGTTCTTGATTTTATAAAGACATTTATTTACGCTATGAAAATAATATACAATAAATAATTTGTCATTTACTATTAAAGAATTTGAATAAATAATCTAACTCTAAAACTAAAAAAAAAGAGGAAAAATCCTCTATTTTTATTTTATTAAGAAATCTAAAAGTCTCGTTCTGATTCCTGAGCAATTCACTTGAAGGATTTACAGATGTCTTCTCTTGGGGTGAAGTCGCCAATGTGCATGAGGACTGTCAGGTGCTTGCTTTAAAAAATAAATAAGACAACATAACTAGAACGAAATACGTGAATTTAGGGGGAAAAAAAGGGTTCTTTTATGTGAATCTGTTCGAATAAATATTTCGGAGAGTAGCGGATCCCACGGTGCGGAGCGTCTTAAAATGAAATGTCCGTGGGAGGTGATGGGTGAGGGAGGAGCGTTTTTAGGGTGCCCCGCGCTGGCCGTGCCGCGGGGCCGTGCGGGTCCGTGCCCGGCGGCTACAGGAAGCCGAGCGGCTGCAGGTCTATGGTGCAGAGCGCGCTGGTGAAGAAGTCCAGCTCCTCCTCGGAGAGCTGCACGGGGCTGTGCAGGGAGAAGCCGTCGGGGAGCCCCTCGGGCGGCGGCTCCGCCGGCAGCGCGAGCGGCTCTGGCAGCGAGGGCGAGCGCTGGCCCGCGGGGTAGCCCCGCTCCGCGCCGCCCCGCGCAGCCCGCCCCGGCGCGGGGCTCTCCTCGGCCTCGTCCGCGGGGTCGCTGCCCTCGTCCAGGCTGGGGAAGGCGACGTCGCCGTCGGGGGGTTCCTTGTGCTGCGTTTGCCTCTTGTGCTTCATGCGCCGGTTCTGGAACCAGACCTTGACTTGGCGCTCGGTGAGGTCGAGCAGAGCGGCGATCTCGACGCGCCGCGGCCTGCACAGGTACTTGTTGAAGTGGAATTCCTTCTCCAGCTCCAGGAGCTGCGTGTTGGTGTAAGCCGTGCGGAGCCGCCGCGAGCCGCTGCCGTCGCCCAGGCCCTGGATGTCTTAAACACAAGGAAAAGCTCCCGTTGCAAAGGAGGGAAACGGGGGCCGGAGCGGGGCTGCACCCCCCACCCCGCACCCTGCCCCGCGCCCCGAGTGGCTTCAGCCCCTGCGAGAGGAAAAAAAAAAAAAAAAAAAAGGAGTTTGCGTTGGGTTCTGCCCGCTGCGGAGGGGAGGCTGGAACACGCTTTGCCCCAGGGACCAGAAGAGGATTTTGATCCCTGGCTTCTGCCTTAGGGACCTCTCCTGGCTGCCCCCTTCCTGGGCACGGAATTTTCCCACCCTCTCCTCTCTGTTTCGCTGCCCTCAGCGTGGGCGCTGCCGAACCCAGGGTCGTTTTTCCTGCTCTATCGGGCCCATGGAATCGGCTTCCGCGGCCGCGCTACCTAAGAGGTCCTAATAAAATAGCGAAACTGTGAATTCTGCCTTCAAATTTTATCCCGTGGGAAGGATGCTCCCTGACCTGGACTACTGAATTTCCTCGGCAAGAAGCGTCTTGGAAAGGGCATATTGCTTGGATGGGGGTGTAATTTGGGGCTGTATTTATTTTATTTATTTTATTCGTTTGTTGGTGGGGGGGCGGCTCTCCATCCACAATATATTGGCTGCCGAGATCTCTGCTCTCTTCTGTTCTCTCCGGATTCTGCTCATAGCAGCTCAGAATTTCTCACCGCCTCCCACTCTTTCCTCTTTTCTTTCTTCTCCCGTAGGCTACAAAAAAATCCAGGGCTGGGAGGAAAAGTCGAGCAAATGGAGCCCAGCCGCGGGGCCGGGGCCGAAGCCTCGCGGTTGCTTCCCCTGGAGTTGCCGCAAAATGATTTTCATTTGCGGGAGGAGGAGGCAGGAGAAATATCCCACCCGCTCCCGCGGGCAAATTGGTGCCATCTCCTTTATTGCATGACACAGTTGCGGGGGGGAGCGGCAGGGCTGTTGGGGGGGGTCCTATTCGGATCCTCTCCTATTTCGGCGAACACCCCCCTCACCCCCTCGCTGTACCAACCTGCGGCAGCTCCCGCGGTGGACACCGGCACCGAGGAAGGCGCTGGGGGAGAAGAGGATGAAGAGGAGGTTGGAGCCGGGGTCGCTTTCCTGACCGGTTTCTTCTCCTTCATCCAGGGGAATTCGGCAGCGGCGGGGCCGGGCGGCGCGGGCTGCGGCTGCCCCAGGCCATGGGATGCTCTTTTTTGGCTCCTCGGTCTTGCCTGGCTGCTGAAACAAGGATTCAGGCTGAGGACGGTTTGCTCAAAAGGAGGAGGAATTAATGTCGAGTCCTTGATTGATGAAGTTTGAAATGTCTCCAGGACAGCGGGGAGAGACGTCAGGCACTCTGCGAGCGAAGGCTGGCTATTTATAAACCCGATCTCCCTCTCAAATTCAAAATTCATGGCTTTTCCAGGGCCCGGGGTTTAAAAAGCGGGAGGGGGAGGAGGGAGGAGGGGAAGAGGGAGAGAAATCTGAGGGCCTCGGGTTTTATGGCAGTGATGATGATGGTTCTCGGGCTTTTTATAATTGTTATATTGCTGATAATACAGGCGGATGGGGACCTTGCTCTATTAAACTCGAGACTGGGGCGAAATTGCAGCCAATTCCTGGTCACGTGGCCAACCCCCGGCCAATGACAGGCGGGGCCTGGTGGCAAACAGAAAGCATTATTTTCTTTAATTGATTAAAAGAAAAAGAGAGAGAAAATCCCCAGGAAAAGTCTCCTGCCCGCACGGCAATCCTGCCCGGCGGTTGCATCGGGGCTGCTGGGGCTGCCTTCACCGGTTGCCCTCTCTCTCCTGCCTTCCCTATGCTTCCTTCCCTGCTCTTCTTTCCCTCTCCTGCCTTCCCTGTGCTTTCTTCCTTGCTCTTCTTTCCCTCCCCTGCCTTCCATGCTCTTCCTTCCCTCCTCTGCCTCCCCCGGCCGCCTCCCTGCCCGTCGCGGGGCTCCGAGGCGCTCCCCAAGCTCCTGGGAGCTTCAAGCCCGGGGGTGGGGAGGGAAGGGGCGACCGTGGAAATGGGGGTCCCCTGGAGGGCCACCCGGCGCCCGGGGCGGGCACCAGAAGCGGGACTCGGTCGGTGCCTTCACCCGTTACGCGGGGCAGCAGCAGGTTTGGGGTCGCCGTTTGGTTTCTGCGCCCGGGTATGACGCACTTAGGAAACCAAGTGAACTTTCCAGCCACGCTTAGGTAGCTCGGCCTGACTGGCCCCCGTTAAATCACTTTTAACGAGAGCGAACATAATCCTGATGCTTCCAAAGTCTTAATGGCCCCTTACACTTTCCTTCAAGGCCAAACATGTTTTAAGGTCATGGATATCTTTGCAATCACATTTCTTCCCTCCCATCCTCTTCCCCTCTTTCCCTTTGCCATTAAAGAGCTACCTTTCCAGAGTTTACAAAATAAATAAATACAATGAAAAGTCATTTCCCATGATTTTTTTTTTCCTTTTAAAGTGGCCGGATCCACACAAACCAAAAAGAAGAGAGAAATCATCAATCTTTTTTTCTCGAAAGACTTTTGACAGGTCGGCCTGGCTCACTCAGCAAATAGTTTTGGCTTTTGCTAAAGAGTCACTTAAAGACGAGCTCAAAATGTTTAAACCTGAGTCTTGATTCTTGATATCGAGAAATTCTAAATTTCTCATGAAAAATAAAATAAATTTCAAATCTCTTTGTTATTAAATGGAAATCCGTTCGGTTCCTGTTTTTTTCAAGCCCCAGCTTCCCCGTTTTGCGGCGGGACGGGGCTGGCAGTGCCATTCACGCCGGGGGAGCCCTAGAAACTTTTGTCACTTAAAGCATCCGTGTGGGTGGTGGGGGCTTCAGAGCAGCGCATAATGCATCGAAAGCTGAACCGGAGGCCGAAATGCAGTTTAGCGAAGGGGTGAAGAAAATAAAGACACACTTGCAAAACCCAGTCGAGCGAGGGCTTTAACCTTTCCCAGAATATTTCATATGCGGCGGCTTCTGTTCGTACTAATCGAAATCAGCGTCAACTTTCTCGGTGGCGGCAGATCAGGACCGAAGGCAGAATTAACGGTTGGCTCTGCAGTCATTTTTGCCCTCCATGTGGAAGAGGCTTTTTGGGGGGTTCAGGCTCGGGCCCTGCCCGGGCTCTGCCGCGGGGCTGAGGGCGAAGCGGGCGGCCCGGGCACGAGCAGCGGCTCTGGCGAACGAAACCGCCTCTTGGGCAAGGCGGGTGGGGAGGGAAAAATTCCTCCCACTCGTGGAGAAGGGAGAGAATCGCTTCGTAACGAGAAATTCGCACGTTTAAACGGCAGCGCGGACTGCGCCCATCGTTAAAGGCGAATTCGGGGCTGTTTCTTTAACGCCGCAGCGCAAATGAGAGCGGCGGGTGGGGGGATTTGCTGGAAAGGGGAGCGTGGGAGCCGCTCTCTCCCAGGTTTCACCGGTTTCTGGGAATGCCTGGCAGTAACATGGCGACCGGGGGGGCTTGGAAAACCAGGAGCGGGGAGAAAAAGCCCAGGACGAGCCCCAGGACTTGGCCGATGCTGCTTGATGCGATCCCGGCCTCGCCTGCTTTAAATCAGAGCAACCTCGAACAGAAAATGCTCCCTGCATGGACGGACATCAGCGAGACGCGGCTCTGGGCAGGAAAATCGACCCCGTCTCCCTTTTGTGTTGTTATTTATGAGCGCACAGGGTTATAATTATTAAGCTGGAACTCCATTTATTAAAAAGAAGAAGAAGATGAAGAAGTTCGAGATAAAAAGAACCGCAGAATCATTCCTCATGTAAAGTCAACCGTAGATTTGGGTGGATTTGCCTAGGCACTTATGGAAGCGTCTTGCTCTTCACACCTATGTGTAGAAAATAGGAGTATTGCTATATACTCGCATGCCCCCGCTTCCACTGCCCTCCTCCATTATATATATATATATATTATATATGTTATATATATATTATATATATTATATATAATTATATATATAATTATATATATATATAATATATATTATATATTATATATATGAATATAAATATAAATATCATTTTCACCCATTTCTCCCAGTTTTAATCAACATCCCTCCACGTCCCTCCCCTCGGAGGCGGCTTTTCCCGTTTCTCAGCCCCCACAGGAATCATTTGAAGCTGGAGAGCCGCCTGCGCCCCCGTCCCGCCCCGCGGACCTTCCAGCGGCCCGCACCGCCCCAACAGAAGTTTTCTTAAGGCTTTGGAGCGCAAAAAGCGGATTCTCCGCGGGTTTGTCCTCGCTCCCTGGCTGCTGCGTTCCCCTGTGCCTGCCCTGCTCCCTTCTCTCCTCAAACCCCGATATTTTCTGCGTTTTTCAGTGTGGGGCAGGGGCGCGTGCGCGGGGGCGTGGGAGCGCGCAGGGATTTCACGTCTCTGCGCTTTGAAAATCCGCGCACGGAAACGCGGGGCCTTTTTTTGTGTGTGTGATTAATCATTTTCCTTTGTTTTCATTTGCGGCCCAATAGGAGCCCGGCCCTGGCGCCACGTGACGTCCCTTTGTGGCCGCGGGCGCGGGCCGGGCCGCGCGGGGCCGCGGAGGGAGCGCGGGTGGGGGTGGGTAGGGCGGGGGGCGCCCGCGGAGCCGGGAGGGGGGCGCGGAGGCCGGCGCAGGACGCGGGTGTGCGATGCCTTCCCCTTCCTTTTTATACCATTTTATTACTTTTTAATAACATATATTTTGGGGATTTTGTTTAATCCGACTTATAGGACAAGGTAAAATTGATAACAGAAAGTTTATTCAAGAATTGCTGACAGACAACCCTTAAGCAAGGAAAGAAAATAACTACTAATAAGAACAAAGAAAGATCCCCCAAGAGGAGGGCCGGGAGGGAGGGGCTCGCTCTAGCTCTTCTAATTCAGGACTCTACAATTACAGTCTGGTTCTGCTCTCATGCCTCCAGTAGAACTAATTACATTATTCATAAGTACGAAGGTAACATAAAACTACTGGTCTTTCTAAATTACAAGAACTAAAATAAGCTTGTTGTACAATGACGAGGAAACACAATGTCCTTTATAACAAGTAAATACTAAAAAAGTACAATTTTTATCTTTTTTTCTCATATAAATACATAATATTGGGGATAAATAATACAAAAAAAAGGAAAATATTTTAAACTGGCTATAACCAATAAATATATATGAATGTTCACCAGAACACACACCTATTGAAGGATGTCTCGACTGAGTTGGACGATCGCCCTTCAAAGTTGTTTTTATACCCATTATATGTAAACTCTAAGTGCAACAAAGATGTCCAGACAAGAAAGCATTAGCAAATACTAAGGATCCATTCACTTCTGCTTCGATTGGAGGACATTCCGTTTGTTCAAATTTACCCTGTTTTCACGTAAGTTCAAGAGAAGAGGAGGAAAGAAGTGTAGGACTTCTGAGTCTTAAGATTGCTTTTCTGTTAATGAACCCTAAGAAAAATACCCCAACCCCCTCCCAAAAAACAAAAAGCAAAAAATGGCATCATCAAATGGAGACTTTGCGTCGTCGGAGGCAAAGGCGGGAAATATTCAGACCTGTCAACTCTTTTTCCTCTCTTTGGACTGCTGTTGTTCTGTTGGGGGCTCTAGGTGTTTCAGAAGCATTTTCTGAACCTTTTCCAATTCTTAAGCCGGTCTCATTCTTTATTTTTTATATTTTCTTTTGAGAGGGAGGCAAGGGTGGGAGGGCAAGAACGGGGTTCATGGCACCCGCAGCTCAGTGGGGTTCCAGTTATGGTGGGACTGGCAGGAAAGTGCTGGATGAGGGAGGCTGCCTTTCCTCCCAAGGCAGGAGGGGAAGCGCAAGGTCTTCTCAAGACGGAATGCGGGAGTTTTCCTGTGTTTTCCTGTGAATCTCTTTCCACTGCATGTGTATACACATGTGTGTGTTTATGCAGATGCAGACACCTACTCTGAAGACTTCGCTGGATGACTATTCTCCTGCCCAGTGTCCAAGAATTATCAGAAATGACCTGTGCTTGGCTTTGGAAATGCAGGATGCTGCTGCTAAAAGCTGCTAGACTCCCATAAAACTACCCCAAGGCCACTTCAGAAGCATTTGTGTTGAAACACAGAAGGGACATCTCTTCGGAGAGAGAGCTGCTTTTGGAAGCAGATGCTGAAATCCTTGGAAACTGTGCCTAATACCACCAAGAAATCATAGCAATGATAACAATAACACGGCAGAAATCACCCCATCAAAAAAAAAAGAGAGATCAACACGAATGTTTCTGAAGCCGAGGCCGCCCCCTTCCCCTCTCGCACAGTGGCGGGGTCTGGTCCGGGTCGCCCGGCGCTGTCCCGCTCTCCATCACAGGTGGGTGAGCTTGGGCGCCTCTTGGATTCTGCCCTGAGAAGAAGCGTGGTGCGTGGAGAGGTCTGTGTACGTGGGGTGGCTCTCGCATGGTCCATGGTGCTGGCTCGGGGGCATCTGCGGTGGCCCGTTGTAGTCCATGTTGGCAGCCTGGTGATGGGGCAGGTGATTGAGGCCGTAAAGGGACGGGCCGGAGGCGGCCATAGAATCCACATAGTTACCTCCAACGTAGACGGGGCTTCCCTGCATGCTGGGAGTCCCGTAGGCCACCCCGTTCCCTTGTAAGACGTGGGGGTCGTACTCGGGCGCCGTGTTGCCGTACTTCTGTTGGGAAGGGCAGCCTTTGATGGGGTTTTGGTAGCTAGTGGACATGGCGTAGGCATTTTGGTGGGGCTTATTGAAGGAAGGCGGAGAGGGGGCATCATAGTTACTGCTCATGGTGTGCAAGGCGTTCATAAACCCGGCCGAGGACTGCATGGGCTGCGGGGGGCTGCCGGGCGGGGAAGGCCCTCCGGAGGAAGACCCCATGCCTTTCGACTTCTGGTCTTTCTTATACTTCATCCTTCGGTTCTGGAACCAGATCTTGATCTGCCTCTCGCTCAGGTTCAGCAGGTTGGCCATCTCGACGCGCCGCGGCCGGCACAGGTACCGGTTGAAGTGGAATTCCTTCTCCAGCTCCACCAGCTGAGCGCTCGTGTAGGCCGTGCGGGCTCTCTTGGAGGCCGAGGAGCCCGGAGGGCTTTTCTCGCCGCTGCAGGTTTCTGCTGGCCGTGAAATGAAATAAAAGATAATTACTTACATGCAGAAATTGAATGCATCGTTTCTTAATAAATCCTGGAACAGGCACAAGAGTTCGACCCCCCTTCCTCTCACCCCCTTTGCATTAGCCTGCACTCCATAATCATGTCATTTATTAAGAGTTCTATTCTCCAAAGCTGCCCCTGGTTTATGAAAATTTGATCATGTCATGTAGAAAAGGATTCCAGGGCCATTTATTTAGGAGTCGATTATTTTCAACAGATAATTTTCAGAAAATAATATTTGGCAGGGGGGCAGCCACTGCAAAGCCAAATAATAGTAACACGGGTCAGTGTTGGGAGGTATTTTGTTCACTGAGGTAGAACACACAGATATCTTGTGCGCTTTGTATTTGTGTAACACAAATATTTACACGCATCTTTAAACACTGAATTACTTTTGCATCTGCGTTTTTGCAACATAGACATGTACAAAAGAGATAAACACTAATATAGGGAAGTGTGCGCTGCAAAGTCTGCAGGGATGTATTTGTCAGAACATTGCAGTTCCACCGCGCGCTCTTCTCCCATTTGCCGTAGAGGTGTGTGTGCACGCGTGGAAATGGTTGTGCACGAGGTGCCCTCGGCGTGTCCCCCGGCTGCGTGGGCAGGCAGGGGACAGCCCCACACGAGGCTGGTGCCGCGGTTGTGCCGGTGCCACAACAGTCAGATGTCGGCTGTGCGCTGATGGCTGTTTGCATTTCCCTCTTGTGCTCTGGATATATATAAAATAACCCGAGTGTGCACAGCCAAGGCCTGAGCATGGCCTAGCCCCCTACAGCCCTCTCCTCCCTCCAGACCAGAGCACTGCAGCCAGTGGCCTCCTTTCCTCTCTGCATAGAAAAACGGAGGGTTACAAAAGCAGAACGTGATACCTGTGCTAGGGGAGCTGTTTTTCTGTTTGGAGTTTTGCCTCGATTCTTTCATCCAGGGGAAAATCTGCTTGGTGAGACTGGCGCTCGCGCTGAGGCCGGCTTTGCCGGGCGCAGCCTTGCCGCTCCCGGCCTGGTTATTGCTGTTGCTACCGGTGCTGTTGGCGGCGGGGTTGGGGGGTGGCGAGACGGGCGCAGACGGGTGCTGCTCCGGGGGCAGACTCGGGCGCATGCAGCTCCCGTTGAGCTCTTTACTCTTGGCGTGCGGGGCCGCGTTGCCCAGGGCCTGCAGGGAGCAGGCGGAGCGCTGGAAGTCGCCCTCCGCGTGCGCGCCCGGCGGGTAGGGCTGCTGCGGCCCGTCGTAGCCGAACCCGGAGGCGCTCCCGTAGGAGTAGCCCCCAAAGAGCGTGGAGCCGTCGTAGTAGGTCGTCTTCTGCATCTCTGGGGCTCCCCGAAATGATTTTTCCAGCTACCAGGGTCTTGACACCCCTATGGCAGAACATTGGCACCCCAAGGCCACGTGACAGGCCGTTTCCAGCTGTCTATTGGAAGCTGACCTGAAAGGTTAGGAGAAAACACACAATAATAGTACCCGGCCTATGAATCCATCTTGGGCCCTGAAAAGCACATGACATGAATAGGGTCCTGCAGAACAGGGCGAACAGATGCTCGGAGCAGATTTGTGCTGCGCAGCCCGGGCAGGCTCACAAGCATCTCGCTGCAGAAGTGCTCAGCCGATTTGGGAGGGTTGTTTTCCTAGCTGTTTGCTGGCATCTTTTTTTTTTTTCCCCCTCTCCTTTACACCATGGCACTGAGGGTGTTTAACTGCACATATGCTTTATAAGTACCGTCCTTTCATCCATATACCTCTATTTACATCTATATTCATTTCTATGCACATATCCCCACAGTCCTGCACGCACACAGGCTCCCGTATGTAGATCCGTGTGTATGTGCAGGTCAATATGTGTTGTGTGCACATACACGTGTCTGTGCCCACATCACCCACGCAGAAACGCTTTCTCATCCACATCCATTCAAAGCGACGCTTCCCATGTAGAAAAGCAAGCGAGATGCTGCCTAGCCAGAAGGGAGAAGACTCAGAGAGTCAAAGGTTGCTGAGTTTACAGTAGGGCTGCTGCCTGGAATATTTGTTTTTAAATAGAGAGCAGCAAACAGTCGATATGTTTTACGCAGGTTAGCAATGTCTTGACACAGTTGGCTGCCTGGGCTGTTTACTCAGTGACTCACAACAGCTCTGGAATTTGGCGCAAATATTTTAAGCAGATTTCAGCAGGGGCAGGAATTCAAGAATGTGCTTCCTCGGCCTGGTTATTCCTCCCGGGGAGCACAGGTTGCATTTAGCAAATAAACCCTGCGCCACTGGGCTCGTGGGTCTGGGTGCTGGGACTCCCCATGGCCAAATGCGATTCCCGAGCAGTTTAATTCCTGCCCCCAACACACACACCGTCCTTGGAAAACAAACGCATCCCAGGCCATTTGCTCCCAACTTTGTCCCCCTTGGATTTTCATCATCCCGATCTCTAGGTCTAAAACCATAAAGTCTAAAAATCCAAAGCATCAAACTACAAATTGAAATCTTTTCCCTTTATCTTTTTTCCCCATTTTTCCTTTTTTACTACTTTTATTCCCCCCTTCCCCTTTTTTCCTTTTTTTATTTTTATTTTTATTTTCTCAGAGAATCCACTTTCCCTTCAACGAAACCGAGTAGAAAAACCCTGAAAAATATAGAAGAAAATATAGAATATCTTCTCTGGAAAAAAAAAAAAAAAAAGCCGTGTGAGGATCAATCAAGCAACAAACAGATTTAAGAGGCAGCAACTTCTCCCTGCAGCTCAGACTTGGTGAGAAGCTGCTGCGCTGCTTCTTAGGGTTTTTTTTTTCCAAAATTTATAGCCATTATGTATTTAACTGTATCGCTTGTACATATATATATATATGTATTTAATCGAGGCTCTTTTATTCTTAAAAAAAAAAAAAAAAGATAAACTGAGTGGCAATAAAGTGTAACGCGGTGTTTCTGAGCACGGGGTTTAAAGGGAGCCTCACAATAAGCAGCATCTTGTCCCCTCTCACTTGTGTCGTGTCAAAGCCTCCCTGCCCCACTCGTGCAGCCCCGACAACGAGGCCGCGTGGGGCCCGTCTCGCTGCCCCGATTCCATCCCGCATTCCCAAACGGGCGCCGCGAATTTCCCGGAGATGGAGCTTTGTGCGGCGGAGGACGGGCCCGGGGCGGGGGGCGCCTCTCCTCGCTGGGAGAAATTCGGCTCGGCAGAAAGTGTCGGGTCCTGCCCCACCGGGGAGCCGCGAATTCACCCGCGACAGCCGCGCCTTCAGCGGGGACAGATTTGCCGCAAATGTCCGCGAGGGCAGGGGGGATCCATGCGAGGCCTCCCTGGCTGCCGTGGGTTTCTTAAAAAAAAAAAAAAAAAAGGCAAAACAAAACCAGGACGGAGCGGAGAGACTCAGCGAAAGCGGCTAAAAATAACAGCGGTGATCTTTTTTTTTTTAATGTCCATAAAATAGATTTACGGCCTCCTCGCCCGCAGCTCGTGGCTTCCGCGGACGCTTCGCTTTGTACCGCGCCGCGCTTCGCGATCGCCGCTCGTTCATCGTCGCCGCCGCATTCCCGATTATTTATTCCGAGGAATTGTTCGGAAAAAAAATAATAAAAAATAATAATCCCAAGCAGGAGAGCAAATATTGGGTTTTGTCCCGCTGGAGCAGGGGGGACCGTGCCGCAGCCGCTCCAAGTTTCACTTCGAGCTCCCGTTTCCCGGCTCCGGGCCGGGAAGTTGGCGGCGCGGGGCCGCTCCCAAGGAAAGCAGAGAAAATGGGGAAAAGGCAGAGATGGGAGAAGGAAAGGGCTGCGGAGGAAGGAGTATTTTGGGGGGAAAAAAAATCAGTCGGTCGGCGGAGAAGATAAAAGAAGGCTAAGGAGGAGGCACTGCCCTGGAGAGCCATTCCCTCCATGTTGGAAATCCTAAATTCACAACCTGCCTCTGTTTATGAGGAAGAGCGGCGCTCCCCCCTCCCCCCGCCCCGCCTAAGGTACCTTTCCCAGACCGAGCGAAACGAGGAATCGCCCCGCTTTTAATTTAAATTATTATTAATAATAAATATTCTAACCATGCCCTGAACAATAGGTCGGCTGCTCAGAAGGACCCTCAAATCGCAGCGCCTGCCTTGCGGGAAATATGCCTGGAAAATAGAGCCACATTCCTAAAATTTCCCTCTTCCCTCCCCCACGGGCGAGATTCACCCCAACGAGAACTCCCCAGTTGGGAAGCGGGGGGGAACAGGGCCCTGGATGAGGGCTGCGAAAGAGGCTCTGCGTGGAAGGAAGCTTAAAGCTTGTGAACTCTTCTTGAACCGAGATTGGAGTCATATGGTCATAAATCATTGGGACATATACTCCGCCATTCACAAAGTGATAGCCTATTTGAGTCCGGCTTACCTTAGTCTCTGACGAGCAAAGCACAGGCAGACATAATATATTTTCACATCCAGCATCCACGCAATCAATACGCACGGAATGACCCCCTTCCTTTAAAAATGTTAAAGGAATATACAAGAGAGAGGAGAAAAAAAAAAACAATCCAGACTGTGTGTGTATAAATGTATAAAGAAAAAAAAAAAGCCAAAACAGGGGGGAGGGGGCTCAGCCAGTGGAGCTTTCGGTTACGGCAGCTCAAATTGTCTCTCGGTCTCCGTTTGGGAAGAAGAAAAAAAAATCACGATGCTCTCCAGCTCCCAAGCTGTGCAGAGAAGCTGCGGGCTTTGCCTGGCCTAAGCGGCGGTTCTGGTTGCCCTCTAGCCTGGTACGCTCTGCTCACTGATAACAATGGCCTCTGCTTTGCACGGCAAAGGGGAAGAAGGGAAAGGAGAAGGGAGAGAAAAAAAAAAAAAAAGGAAAGAAAGAAAAGCTGAACACAACCCCCCCCCCCCTTTTAACTATGCAATGCTTGGCTGGGATTAAAATAATAACGAGCAGAATCCCGGCTACAGGGGGTGTGCGGGGGGAAACGGAGCGGAGGGGGAGATTTAAAAATAAAGCGAGCCCGGGCTCGTGGGCAGAGCGGCGTCACCAGCGAAAATTATGTTAATTGCGGCCGGGTGGCCAGCGGCCTAGGCGGAAAGGGGGCCAAGCTGCCCCGGCGCGGGGCCCTCAGGTGCCCGTTTGGGCTGCCAGAGCGTTCGGGCACCGTCAGAACGGTGCCCCCCCCGCCCCGCGCCCCTGCAGCCCTCGGAACCGCGGCTCGCTCGAGAGCTGCTGCTTCCCCCGCTCTGCCCCTCGCGTCGCGGGGCTCCTGTTGGAGTTCCCGGTGGGAAAGGACTTGGAGAGGGGCTATTGTGGGGCGGGGGGGGCGGGAAGCACCAGGAAGGGGGGGCCCAAGCCGGGCTCCGCGCAGCTTTCGCGGCAAGTTTTAGCCCGGGCTCCGCAGGCCGCGCAGGGAGGGTGAGGGGCCGGGGGGGCTCCTGAGGGGGGGCCCGGCGGGGGGTGCCGGGCACCGTTAGCGCCGCTCTGGGCCGCGCGGCGGCTGCTGCTGGCGGGAACGCGGCTGTCGCTGTCGCCACGGGAGATTTACGCGCCGCGGCCCGCGGGCGGCCGCCCAAAAGTGCAACTGGCCAAGAGGCGCCGTGGGGAGGGCCGGGGGGGCGACGAGTGGGAGGGCGGCGCGGGGCGAGGAATGGACGTGTCGGCACTTTTTCTTTTCTCTCTCTTTTTTTTTTTTTTTTGTATTTATTATTAAGTGCTACTTTTCTTTCCCATCGCAATTATCTCCCCTCCTTTAATTCTGGCGCTCGCTCCTTTGGGTTAAGTGCTGACTGGGCGGCTGTGGGGGTAGGAAAAGGGGGAGATTCGCGTTTAGCAAAGCGAGCAAAGGAGCGGCCACAAAGGCGCTCGGGGCTCCGCCGGGAGGGTCTGTCCCGAGGGCTCCACCGGCACCTCTGAGCTGGTGGCTCTGCCAGGAACGCGAAAGTGCCCCCAAACCCGGGCCTTTGGGATGACTCTGACCGGACAGCAGGGCCTTCCAGGGGGAAGGATGAAGTCTCAAGGAGCGCGGGACTCGCCCGTGCAGCCTCCGGAGCGCCCAAGGCAGCGTCTCGACCGGGGCACATCATCACTGTGATTTTATTCTGACTTTGTATGAACTACTCTCACATAAATATTCTTCAACAAGATAGTTCATATTTGGGAACCCCGGCGCTGAGGAGTCCAGTGGAGGCGAGAAGAATAACAGCCATGGACTATTTTTTAAGACTTCTCTATAGGTGAGGTATCCAATAGGTTTCTGCATAGGGATCTCCTGTGACCTATTTTGAGTATCAGAAGTGCTTCAGATTGTGCAAGTAACTCTTCTCAAGTGCAAACATTTGTTTTCACCTTAAAAAGCAGCAGAGAAAACAAAACCTTAAGAAGGTCCTTGCACGTTTGTATGTTGAGCTCCTGTAAGTAGTTTCTGGGCTCTCCTTGTATTTCCATCTTTGCTTTTGTTGCGGCTTATTTTTTCTTTAAAATGTAACTCCTTTGCACTCCTCGCAAAATCAGCAGCAAATGTTGCAATCTGACTGGTTTTCCCTTCAAAGGGAGCGCAGGAAATATGTTCCATTTAAAAAGCTCCCTCCAAGTTGCAGCCATAAATCACGAAGTTTAAAGACAAGCCAGTAGCAAAAGGAAAATACTCAGCTGAAATGCAGAGCTCGGGGTTGGGGCAGTGGAAAATAAAGTCACTTTGGATGACTTTAGGGTGGGAATGGCTTCCTACGCCTTGGGACGGGGCGAGCTATGGATATAGAGGGAGACGTGGGACCAGGCGCAATATTCAACCAAACTCACCGGGTCTCTGATGTCTGGTCCAGCAAATAGGAGGCAGCGATGGAGTTTGAGAAAGGAATAGCGCTGGAAAATAAAAAAATACGAAACTTCAGTCAGAAAAGCGTGGACAAGGAAACTCATGACACAGGGAAATCTTTGCGGGGGCAGGGAGAAGATGGACTCTAATGAACAAAAGTCACAGTATTTCCTCGGAGATTATTTCTCATCCAAGGATCCATAGGATTTTCCAGGGATTGCAGCATCCCCTGAACATTTATAAGCAGAATTGTGACCGGAGCTGGGGGATAGGACGCCTGGGGCTGTGACACCCATCCGCATCTGCCCCAAACGTCCCCCAGCTCCCCGCACGGACACTCGCGGGTGGCGGGGACGTTTTGTCCCTCTGCGTTTTGCATTTGCCACTAGACCCGTTACAGAGCGGAGCGTTGCCAAGAATCGCGGGCGCTTCTTGCAGAGGGTGGCCAAAGCCTTGACGCAACTAGAGAAAAAATATATATTGTGAGGCCTTTTAGTTAAATGCAGCTGGTGATTTCAGCATTAAATTCATTTGAGAAATTAAATATATGCAGTTAATAAGCTCTGGGTTCAACAATGGTTAAACAGTAGGGAAAATTCCAGGCCATTTTCATCAAAGGCACGAAAGCCTCGAGGACGGCGAATAAGCCTCGCTGTGTTCCCCGATGCGGGGGCGATGGGCGCGGGAGGGGGCCGGGGGGGGACGACGCTGTTTTATGGCGGCCGCAGCCCCTGTTCACACACGAGCGAGTTGGGATCAGAATTAACGGGATCAAGTCGTAAACATTTTTAAAGCTACGCCGAGATTTATGGCCGCAACTTTGGCACGGAGGCTTCCGAGAGAAGGAGAGAAGGGGAGAAAGAAAAAGCAATCTCATTTAAAAATATTTTCGTTTGGGGAAACATTCAGTCGCTTTAATAATCCTGTTTCCGTTCTGTATGTTGATGTTATTAATCTCAAATAAAAATGTTCCCCTCACACCCCTATCCTGCTCGTGACACCCTCCCGTGTCCATAAATCACGGCGGATGCGCCGTGACCCTCCCCCGGCGGCGGCCCGGAGCTCGAGTTTTTCTTAGGGTTATTATTATTACATGCGCGCCCGCGTAATACACCGCGCGGGCGCCATCCCGCCTCTACCGCGGCCTTCCCGGCCAGCTGGGGCTCTGCGGCCCCTCCGCAGCCACGAGGAGCTGGAGAGAGGGGGAAAAAAAGCAGGGGAGAAGAACGAAAGGAGGAGGGAAAGGGAGAGCGAAGCGCGGCCCTTGCGCGCGCGAGGCGCTCCACGCAGAACACTCAGGGGAAGGAAGGGGAGCGGTTGTGCTTGGTGGGGGGACAAACTGAAAAAGGGATGCTGCAAAAAAAGGCTCCAGCAAGGGAGGGGGGGTATTTTTCTTCTTTTCCTTTGTTTTTGTGCTCTTTTTGTACTGGATCCCCTCGTGGAACGTGACGGGAAGGGACGGAGTGACCGTCTCTCCCTGCGGGGCTCTTTGTTTTCCTCTGCTCCTTTTTAAATTGTTTATTAATTTTTCTTTTTTTCCCTCTCTCTCTATTTTGTGTTAATTTTGGTAAAACACGAATCAAACATACTGCGAGAGGGCTGCGGAGCCCCCATCAGCTCCTTTCCACGGACTCGGCACTCGCCTTTGCCTTTTTTGTGCCCAAAGGGAAGGAACTGGGTTCCTCCCAAGGAGAACCCAAAGGAAAGGGACTTATGGAGGGCCCAGGATCTGCTGCAGCCCCAAACAGAAGCCAAGTGGGATAAGAAACGAAAAGGAGCGGAGGTTCCTTGACAGATTAGACCTTATTGTCCCCGTGACCTTTTCTTGGAGGAGCAATAATTCACCAGGTTAATGATCATTCCGCGGACGCGCGTTTGAATCGGCCCCGAAAAAATAAAACAAAACACGCAGGAGGCGGCCACGGAGCCCCGGGTCCCGCAGCGCCCACGCGGGGGTCGGGAGTGGGGGAGAGGGCAATGGGCGGCATCAGGGTGCTACAAACAGCTATTTTGGGAGCAGAGACAGGCTGGGAATCACCAGCTCCGCTTTTATTCTCCCCCCTCCTCGCCTTTCCAAATGCCAAAATAATAGCTTGAAATATGCGCCCACGTGACCAGGACACGTCAACCTTTTGCCCATTTTATACAGAATTGGTAAATGCCCCGCTCCCCCCTGCAGTCCCGCGAATCCCCCGGCAGCGAATTCCCTATTTTCCGTGGCCGGGACGGCCTCGCTCCCGGCGGCTCCGCGGGCTTCGGCCCTTCTTCCCTTTGCTTTTTTTTTTTTTTTTTTTTTTCTGAAAACGAAGGAGGGAACCCAAGTGCCGGGAACGAGACCGCAGCAGCCAGCGCGCCCGAGGCTCCATCCCAAGCGCCGGGCAGGGGAGGACGGAGCCGGCTCTGAGGGCAGGAAAACGGGAGCGGAGCCCGCGGGGGCGGCCCCGGGCCCGGGCCCCGCCGCCACCTTCCACCCGCCCGAGTTTCTTGCCTTTTTTAACTCTTCTCCCCGCAAAAATGGGGAGAAAACGCGGATTTCTAGACTTTCTGCCACTGCCCTTTCTTCGGGAGGAGCAGGGTGTCGGGGCACCCTCGCTGCGGACGCGGCCGTTTCTGGGACAAAAGGGAGGATTTCGGTTATTCCTGCAGTGATACTCACTCGCCTGAACTCGGGACTCGGCCGGCGCTGCAGACTGAGCTGGGCTCGGGGCGAGGGGATGTGAGAGAAGAAACGAGCTCCATTTTACCTGCTTTTCACCTGATAATTCCCAAGGACTAGCCATTTCTGAGGAGAGAGTCTCAGGAGAGGGAGGAGAGGAAGGAGCGCTCCTAAGGAACCGTTTTTCTCTTTGGGAATGTCGCACCGAGTGCCCACCGTCCACAGGGAGCCGTACAGGGACCGGGGATCTGCCGCCTCCCTCCACGCACACCCAGGCCCATCTGGGCCGCTCCTAGAGCCCTGGTTTACTGTAGGGGTATTTGGGCCGGCAGCCTCATCACCATATCAAAGGGCTCCCATCCATCCCGGCTCTTAGTTAATTTTTAATTGGGAGGGCGAGATTTCGCCACGGCAATGAGGCAGCGCGGTGCCTCTATCGCGCAGGGACCTGGAAGCTGGAAATTGCATCGCGATCCCAACAGGATGGGTCAGATCCCGTCCAATGTCCCACACCAGGGACATCCAGCTGGGGGCCTCGGGGGTATCTGGGACAACCCCCCAAAATCCATCCCGGACTCCTGAGCTGTCCCTGTCCTGCCCCGGGGAGAGGGTTCTGCACATTAAAAACCCCCAAAAAGCAGAAATGGAAGCACCGTCAACATATAGATCTATAAGGGTAAATCTCAGAAAGTGACCATTAATATCAATTTGCTTCAATGAAAACTTTGTTTCTTCTTGAAGTTGATGATTTATGATAAAATCAATTAAATTACGGCCACTTAGGGCCTGCGGTTTCCTCTCAGTTTTCATTCGCCAACAGATCAAGGGTAAAAAAAAATCAAGTTTAGCTGGAGGCGAGCAAAGATAATTCTGTGCTGGAGAAACGTAATGCAAAACAATTTTAGGAAAAAATAAAATAAAAAGGGTCTGTGTGTCAGAGCTCCTGCTCTCTGCCAATATACTCGTTTTCCTCGGGAAATATTAGACACTGAGGCAAAACTTTTCGAGTTTTACGACGAATGAGAACGTTTTTAGAATAGGCAACTTTTCTTGGCTGGGGTATCTTGCCCTAAACGAAAAGGAAACAAACGAGAACAGAGAGTCCCTATACATTATTTATAGATTTTTTTCCAGGTTTAATTGGATTTATCGTGATTTTGGGGGGTTGTTTTTGCCCCACCATACAATATTACTTTTCCTGCCTCACTCCTCAAATCCAGGTTGGGAGTTCACGAGGATGGGGAGGAATTTTTGAGTCCTAAACGAATAGCACAAGCCCAAAGAAAATACTCGACTCTCCAGTCCTTTCATTTACAATGTAAGTAATCTCAGAGGAGAAAAGAAAAAAAAATGAGCGAAATTATCCATTTTTGAATTAACCCTCCCAAACAAACAAAAATAACCGCCGACAAAAATAAAGCCCGCAGGTTTCAGGCTCGAGCCCTCTGAGAGCCCCCGGATTTCTGCATTTAAAATCTCTTCCGTACCCATATCGGTCAAATGCACTGGCCGCTAAACTGGGGAAGAAAAAGAAAGGGGGAAAAAAAAAGGCGAGCGGAGCAGCGAGAGGTTTGTCTGCCACATCTGGCTCTTGAGAGCAGGACTGGGCAGGGAAAACCCGCCCTGCACATAGCCGGAGCTTGGGAATTTTCGTGGAAGCCGCTGTAATTAGGGTCTGCTCCGAGTAAACAAAAACTTCGTAGGGTCATAAATCACCAGCACATACATTCTTCAGCTCAACATCCCGCTTTTCCAATGGGCTTTTGTAGTTTCTTTTTCAAACAAGAGCGAGGTGCTAAAGCTTTAACAAATGTGGCCCGGCCCAGCCTCGCGGGGCAACACGCGCCTCCAACGAACCGGTCCCGCTTCTGGACCGCGCGAGGGAAACTCTGCGCATCTTCAGCTCCCGCGGAATCACTCCCGATCTGCTACCAGGAAAAGACGGCTCTAGCTCCCGCTGACCAGTGGCGAAGCCTGTCAGAGCTCTCGGAACAATTAATTACATCTCCCAGCGCCGGGATGGAGAGGGTAGAAAAGGCAGAGCTGCCTCAAGGGTTTATTTATTTTTTGTAACTTCTTACCTGTGTTACCGCTCAACCCGGGGCTTCGAGGAGAGAAGGAGCGAAGGAGGATCAGGGTGGCGCGAGTTTGCAACTGGAGCAGGCAAATTAAGGAGAAGAAAAGAAACTACTTTATTGCACCCCGGTGGATCTTGCCGACAGCTTTCTCGGATGGAGTTTTTTTTTTTCCCAAAGATGCTTTGATTTTTGGGGGGACTAGCTCGAGTCGAACGGAACTCACTTGGAGAAAAATAGAAATTCTTCCCAAACAGCTTAAAATGGTGTAAGGATGCGGTCCCCTTCGCAGAAGATCCCAAGCGGCGGGGGATGAGATGGGGGTGCCGGGAGGGGGGGTGGCCCACACAAGCCCCTAAAAAAACAAAACAAAACAACAACAGCAACAAAAAAAGCTCCCCCACCCCCGATTCCTCGGTATTTATCTGGAAAGCTGTTTCTCTTTATAAAGACTTAAAATGTTGCAAGACGGTTGTAATACTGAGTGACAAGGGGTGCTGGAAAGAAAGGAACCAAATGGATTCTGGTTTTTAGAGCCAGTAGGAATTGGCCAGCCTTCAATGTCAGGATTCGAAATTGATTCCATATGTCTCGCCCAGGGAAAAAAAAAATGGAATGAGAGAAAGAGGGAAAGAGAGGGGGGAAAAGAGGGGAAATAAAAGTTGTGCAAAGTCCATTGCTTTTCTGTCCTGCGCTTTCTTCTCTTCACTCTCCCCCGCCATCCTCCCGAGCAGCGCCGGGAAACCATCTCGGGCCCCTTCCCAAAGAATGGGGATTTTGGGGGGAAGAGGGAGGGAGCAGCAGCCACAAAGCCTCTCCCGGTGGTTATTTTTAGCTTGCGCTTGCTGGAGAGGGAGAGGAAACACGGAGGGGGCCGAGGGTAGCGCGGGCGCGGACGCTCCGCGGGGCCGCGCGGAGCCGGGGCAGGTTGGGGGGCAGCGGCTCCTATTGATTCCCCGGGACGTGTTGGTCGAGGATC
This sequence comes from Tinamus guttatus, assembly GCF_059628265.1. Taxonomy (NCBI): domain Eukaryota; kingdom Metazoa; phylum Chordata; class Aves; order Tinamiformes; family Tinamidae; genus Tinamus; species Tinamus guttatus. Next base: position 680,473 of record NW_028288997.1, on the reverse strand, counting down.
CGACCCTGGGTTCCTAAGGCTTCTCCCCTGACCTCTAGATACCGCTGCCAATAAAACGCTGATATATTTCGTATTGAGCCGCACATCAAAAGGAGACGGGATAGTAACGAGTGGGAATTTCTTCACAACCCCTCCCCTTGTATTTGTGCTAAAAAAAAAAAAGTCAAATCTCTAATATCACCTCTGATTTATAGCCTGCCTTTTCAACTGATTTGGTTACGGGCAGGCAAGTGTTGAAATGTGGTTATTGCCTTTTATTTCTTCCTCCTCTCTCCCTTCTCCCTTCCCTCCTCCCGATAAAAAAAAAAAGAAAACTTCAAAGGAAACCGTCACCATTCCCAACCTTTTGCCTATTTAACTGAAAATCAACAAGGCTTTTGCCTTTTGTCCGGTCGCGTCCAGCTCCCTGCCCGCATAGCGCGGTTTGCTCCAGCCCTGCACTTCCCTCTGCGGGCGCAGCGCCCTTTGCGCGGGGTTGCGGCCGCCCCCGCTCCTCTTTCCCATCTGGAAATCGCTTCCCAAAAGCTCCGCGCCCGCGCGCGGGTCTCCGCATCCGCCACCTCCCCGCTCCGCGTAGCGCGGGCCCTTCGCAATGCCTCGGTCTTAAATAATTCTCCCCTTTGTACTGCAATAAATTATGAATTAAGGTGTTGTGGGCTCATATTTACAGCGTTAGCGACTTCCTCGCCGGGAAAAGTGCGGGCAGAGAGAGGACGGGAGGGATCCCTGGGATGAGGGGGTGACAACACGGCCCCGCCAGTAGCCCCGGACCTTCTGAAGAGGTGACAGGCAAGAGGACAAGCAAGTGGCATAGAAGTGAATGAAACAGCGCTTGTTAGACCCGCTTGGGATAGATCATTATCCCTTCCCACTTTTGGAATATTATTGCTGTCATTTCCAACTATAAGGCGCAGTATCCCAAACTCTTTTTTTTTTTCTGTAATATCATTTTTTCAGCGGGTTAGTAAAGAAATACAACGTAAAATAACGGTAAGAAGCGATTTGCTCGTTAAAGGAGCGGGTGGCGGGGAGCGGAGTTACGGGATAGCGGGAGAGAGGCGGGTGGGGAGGAGCGCGGGGTGCGGGCAACGCGCGGGCCTCCCCGCACTCTGCCCGGTCACGAAGCGCCCCAAATGCCAAACCTGCAGAAAGACACCCAGAAACCCCAAAACACAGCAGGGGATGTGCAAGAAAATGCAACAAAATCAAACGCAGCGAAATCCAACGCAGTGAGACCTAGTGAAGTGCAGCCCAATACAAGGCTCCGAGGGGTCTGCATCCTTTGGAAGCCGACAATTTAAATTAATACGGGGTTTGACAGAGAGTGATGCTGTATTCCTGGCTCAGTCATCGTCCCTGGATCTCCCTTAATATTTAATGAAAGTCAGTGAGATGCTCCAATTTTGCTACATAAAGGTTTACACTAGCAGACAGAGTTAAATATCGGCGCTCGGGTGGTGTTAAGCTTGGCTGGAGAGCAGAGGGGAGGAAAGGAAAGAAAGCGAGGGAGAGAAAAGCGACGAATTCTCATTCGAGAATCCGGTGTGAACATTTAATCTTTGCTCCTGTTGTCAGTTTTATTGACTCCTCGCATGTTGGGGCTTGTAAAATATTTAAAAACGCCATCTCCCACTTCCTCCTTCCCTTTCAACACTCCCGGGAAGGACCAATTTGGTCCAGTTCGGCGCTGGGAGGGGAGGGCTCCCGACCTCCGGTGTTCCGCGGAGGATGCGCTCCCCGCGCTGCCATTAGAGCAGGTAACGGTGCCCCCCTGTTCAAGACACATATCTCTTGTCCCCAGGTGCTGTCCCACCGTGGCTTGAAGGGAATTTCCTTGGAAAAACTCCTCTCTATTTCACAGAGCCCGTGCTCACTAACAAGTTAGCAGCTGCCCACCAGGTCTTGCTCTATTTAAGCCTTGCTGCTACTGTTACTGCTGGCCGTCCTGCTTTTCCTGGGGTGAAGAACAGGCCTCGATATAAAGGCACCTTCCCCTGCTCTCCTCATAAGAACATTATCCTCCATCTCGCCTTCATCATCATCATCATCATCGGAGCCTTAGCAAGAGTCTTAGCAACGCCAAAGTTCAGCGCCTGGCACCAAAGAGCAGCCAAATCCCGCGATTTAGCCCCTTTCCCGCTGCTGCCGGGGGTGGGGGCCGGGCCGCCACTCTGTCCCTTGTCACCCCCCACCTATTGTTCTGCTTCCTCTGCAGCCGCCGAGCAGCCCGCGCAGCCACCGCGCCGGCTTCCTGCTCCCTTTTAGCTGTGCATCCCAAATCCTATTATTATTATTATTATTATTATCATTAATAATTATTATATTATTATCATTAATAATAATAACAATAATAATAATCCATTTGATTTGCAGCTGGGCAGCATCAGAACTTGCTTCCTTTCCCTAAAAAGAGCCTCCAATCTATGTTCTGGAGAGGCCATCAACCGAGAGAGGGATGGGGACTGGTGGGGAACTTGCTGTAAAATGAGTTAACGTTATATTAAAAAAAAAAAAAAAAAAAAAAGCTGACACGTAGGACTCCAAGCTGTCATTTTGGTATTAAGGTCGTGCTCTTTTACTAGGTTTATATGCCAATGAGGCGTTCCCGGTTTACCAAATTTATACAAATCTCTCCTTAATTGGTAATCACAGATGCTGTAATTTAAGACCCCCAGCTACAGAGCTTTCATATTAGCTGCTGATCTATTACTGTAAATCGCCTGAAATAATCAACTCCAGGGAGAGGGGTAGAGAGAGATTCTCGCTCTAAAATATCATCGCTTGCACATCATTTTCACTCGAGAAATGATTTATCTTGGAGACCACTATAAACAACACAACTCTCTCCCAAACACACACACAATGGCAGCCGCGCTGCTGCTGACATGTTTATTGTAATAAATCAAGAAAGGGGTAAGAAAAAAAAAAAAAGGTTGTGAGGAGAGAGAGAGAGAGAGAGGGAGAGAGAGGAATATTCCTAAAAATATCAATGAAATGCCTCGATGGGTATAAACACACATACCACCCTGTGAAGAGAAATGGGAGGAAATGAAGACGGCTATTTGTCACATTTTACGACAATAACATTAATAACAAACAATAAATTTACATGGACATATAGACACGCTAGGAATCGGGAAGCCCCTGCTACTTACAATAATCCAGCCCTCGGCGTGGCTTCGTGGTTCCTGAGAATTGTTTTATTGCGGACTCCTCTCCCTCTCCCCCTCTCTCCTTCTCTCTCTCTCTTTTTTTTTTTTTTTTTTTTTCCTCCCCTCAGCTCTAGGCTTGTTTTTTAAAGGACAGTTGAATTTCACGTCAGACACAGGGAGACCATGGCTGCGATTTTCCTGACGAATACATATCTATTCTGCAACCTCTGCATTAATTATTTAATGAACCACGTGATGGGGAAGGGGGAAGGGGGTCTCTCGGTTTCATACTCAAAGGACCACTGTGACCTTCCACCGGAACAGGGTTTTTTAAAGAAGTTTCGGACCGAAGCGAGCGTTCCTCGCGGCTCTGGGCATGGGACGCGCGGGGCCAGCTGCTCTGTCCCGCTCGGCTCTAAAAACACACGAATTCGGGCTATTTCCATCTCCTCCCTTGCCTGAAGTTTAGACTATTTAAACACTTTTATAAACCTTCCTTAGATATTAAAGTGCTGCAGCTCGGGTTAGTTACGACATTTTCTCCACGTACACGGATAATTTTTTTGCCAGTCTTGCCCTGAATAGCTCGACTGCTGAGGAGGCAGAACTGGCCAGGAGATTTGGGCTCCTGCTCGCACATCTTAGATCTGCTCCGTCTCCTCACTCTGAGGCCTTCTCTCCCCGTTATTGTTGGGCCTTTATTGCGTTTTTTTTTTTTTTTTTATCTTTTAATCTAATTTGGATTAGGAAGAGAGTTGCCAAATGCAAGAAACAGGAAAGAGAGAAAGAGAGAGAGAAGGAGAGAGAGAGAGAAGGAGAGAGAGAGAAAGAGAGAGAGAGAAAGAAAGAAAGAGAGAGAGAAAGAGAGAGAGAAAGAGAGAAAGAGAGAAAGAGAGAAAGAAAGAGAGAGAGAGAGAGAGAGAAGAAAGAAAGAAAGAAAGAAAGAAAGAAAGAAAGAAAGAAAGAAAGAAAGAAAGAAAGAAAGAAAGAAAGAAAGAAAGAAAGAAAGAAAGAAAGAAAGAAAGAAAGAAACACAAGGAGAAAGAGAAAGAGAAAGAGAAAGAGAAAGAGAAAGAATAAGAATAAGAAAAATGAAAAGAAAAAGAAAAAAGAAAAGACAATGAAATAGAAAAATAGAAAAAGGAGCAACAAAGAGAGCGCAGAGGAGGGAGCGGCCGCAGGGCTCAAGGAGAGCGGGGTTGTCCATGTCCCGGCCCCGCGCTGCGCGGAGGGGACCCCGGCTCCCCGCGCAGACAATAGCGCGGCTGCGCAAAGCGGCGCGGGGGGCGGCGGGGAGCACCGAGACCCCCTCGCGGGAGCTTCTTGCGCGGGGGCTGCGAGGACAGGATCGCGCGGCAGAGGGAAGAGGCGAGCGGGGGAGCTCGTCGCTTTGCAAAGATCGCGATTATTTTTGAATCGATGTTATCGAGTGGAGGAGGCGGGGGGAGAGAGAGGGCTCCGGGTGTGCAAGGGAGCGGGGCGAGGGCTAGGATTAAAAGGGGGCTCTGCGGGAAATTCCCTTATGTCGGGTTCACGCGGAAGGAGAACTCGCAGGGGCTGGGTGGATAGTTCAGTCCAGAAACCGCAACTTGCACCGGGGCGCAACCGTTTTTTTTTTGCTGCCGCTTCTTAGAAATAAACCGAAGTGTCCCTATGAATGTAGAGGGTTATTAAAAAAAAAAAAAAAGCCCGATCCCAGGCGACAACAGGACAAACCCCCGCTCTCCACCACCGCTGGCCCTTTGGGTTTGTTTCATGCAAAAGAAGCACCAATTTAGGCTTTAAAAAAATCTCCTAGTTCAAAGGGTCGGAAATGCGGCCATAAACCGCGGCTTCACCCTCCGAGGTGCCGTGATCAAAGCCGGTTGCTTTCTAAAGATAAAATGAACGTTTATACAGTGAGAAAGCGAGATTGATTTACGGATTGAAGCCCGCCGTTCTTATTGCGGATCGTAAATCTGCCAGGGGCCGCGAAACTCCCAGGGCGCTGCTCGCAGAGGCGCCTCGAGCGCGGCCGGGCCCTAGAGCAGAAACCGCCTCCGCGCACGTATAGAGCCTATACAGGCACCTACACAGAGGTGATGATTTTTTTCTGCTCTCACATAAACAACCGTCCGCGGAGGTTGCGCTTTCGCCCGCGCACAAGAGCCGCTTTTGTCCGTTTGGGAAGCGAGGGGACACAAAGGGGGTCGGAGCGGGGGTTTTGCTGTGGGAGCCGCTTGGGATGGGGATCCCGGTGGGGACCGGCGGCCCGGCCGTGCCCGGGGGCCTCGGCCGCGCAGCCCCGCGCAGCCCCGCGCAGCGCCGGCCCCGCCGCCGCGCACAGAGCGGCCTTTGAGCGCACCCAGGGCAGGGGCGAGGCGGGAGGAGCGCGGGGGAAGGAGGCGGGAGGAAGGGACACCAGGAGACAAAGGAATTTCTGAAAATGCTACGGGAGACGGAGCAGGGGACGGGACGGCGGCGGCTCACGGCATTTTTTATTTGCTTGGGGTCTTCTTATCATTATTCTTTTAAAATTACTACTATAATTTTGTTCTAAAGTGAAGTGCGGATCAGAGTCCGCTCCGCACAGGCCAACCGCAAACTCTCGGCTCCTTCCTCCCGTTCCTCTCTCTTCCTCACAAAAACCAGAGCAGCGACAGCGTTTTGTCCCTACAAGTCAAGCAGGGAAATAAAAGAGGGGACAGAGCCTAGAGGGGAAAAATTCCGCGCAGAAATATCGCGACTCCATTCATTCACCCTGACACCCTGTTCTCCCGTGTCCATTCCCCTCTCGCATGGCCGAAAATATGAGGAAAGGAAGAAGGGACGAAGCGGCAGCGGAGGAAGCGGGGCCGGGCCGAGGCGGGCCCCGCGCTCCCGCACACGCGGAGTTTGGCCGCCCTCGGGCCGCTCCGCGCTGCCCAGCACAATGTCCAGCCTCGCAGAGGTCAAGGGGTTTGAGAGGTCAGTCCGGGGCTCTAATGCCCAGCTAATCGCCTAGAAAACGTGTCCTCTGCGTGAACTCTATCGGGGCCGGCGAGCTCTGAATTTTGCCTCCCCAAATTCTCCCTCCACCCCTCCGACACATACAAGATGCGAGGGGCCCAGGGCGCTCCCGCGCACCCTGGAGGGACCTTAGGAATCCCTAATGCCCCCATCCCCGGAGACACCACCCCAGGGGTGTCCCAGCTCGGGACGTCTCGGGACATCCGACCCCCTCGGGACCAGCAAGGCCCCCTGCTCCCTGCAGAGGCCCGAGCCCTTCGGGATTCTCCAAGCCGCAAAATCCCCCAAAGCCTCCTGTGCAGGGAGACACGGGCAAGCAGCGCTCGTACAAAATAATAAATCAGAATAAGAATCAAAACGGACCGAAAGGAGCGAGAAGCCGCCTCAGTCTCAAACCCGCAGCCTCCCTCAACCCGCCTGCAAAGTTTCTGTGCTCGCTCCCTTCGCTCACATCGGGCAGCATAAAATGAGCAAACAGAAGGAAAGCCCCGCACAAGAATTAATGATTTTTGTTCTTTTTTTTTTTCGGTCAGAAATGCATGCCAAGAGACCAGTGCTGTTACCTGCATCGCTCCCACATCCTTTTTCCACGGCCCTCATGGCTGGGGTGGTTTCTTCCAAAGTGAGAGGTCTGGGGGAGGGGGCGGCTTGGGGGCTTTTGCTTTTGTTTTTTTTTTTCTCCCCCAAAAATAAAGCTTTCACCTTTATGATCCAGATTTTATTAATAATATTATTATTTCCCCTGAAGATTCTGGTAGGGCTCCGGGTGCTTTTTCCCAACAGACGGTCTGCGGAGATTTGCTGTTGAATAACAATGGGAAAAGGATAAGTATTTAAAGAAAAGAAGTGATTAATGATTTTCTGTATAATTCTCGCATTTTTCTTGGCTTCTGTCTGCTTATAATGGCTGTGAACTTAGGTCCTATAGAAATCTTCTTTTCTCCCCCTTCTATTCTATTCATACTTTCCAGCTTTGATTTGCTTCTATAGAACCTGCATTCCTAGAAGCATATGCTTTTTTTAAGAACTATTTTTGCCATTCTTAGAAGCACTACCCTGAAAATAACGCCCTCTTTGCACCCACAGCAGATCAAAGAGTAAACAGTAAAATAAAATGCAACAACAGCAAAACAACCCCAACCTCAGGCGTTACAATAAAATACAGCCCTTGGCACCCTCTCTGGGTTAAAAAAAAAAAAAAAAAAAGAAAAAAAAAAGGGAAAAACGGTAAAACAACAACATCAACAAAATAAACTTTAAAAGTCTCCAATTGCTGCCTGGGAACCCAAAATCCAAAATGCCTTTATAAATCCCCTTCTTCTGCATTAGAAACGTGTATCAAATCTGTATCATGTGACTACATTAATATTATTTTAAAGTATGAAAGTGTCAATAGAAGGAAAAATATAACGGTCCTTTGTCTGGGCTGGGGGAAGGGCCACATCTGAAGACACTTTATTTGCAAGGTGGTCGCGCAGTGACTTAATACAAATAAAGCCCTAGTAATAAACACAGGCCGGCCTCAAATGTCCCAGGCGCTGCCTTTGTCCCTGGGATATCGCGCAGCTTATGGGGGGTCTCCAAGAAGCCCATAAACACTGAACAAATAAGCAAAAGACATTTTCGTTGGAGGCAAGTATAAGAAAATGATTATTTTCCTCAAATGGGGAGAGGAGGAGGCCTCCCCGTCGCCCCCCCACCCGGGCACAATAGTCTTTTTCTTGTATTTCTAACTTAGAACTGCAGTGTTATTTCGTCTTGAGCGGTATTTTCGATACATTCTATGAGAAAGAAAATGAAAATTAATACAAGAGCTGCGGCTCACAAAAGAAGCCATTTGTCTTCTTGATTATCTATTTGCTTGTCAGGCTATGAGCTATCGCAGGAGCCAGCTCCTTTGTAATATAAAAATACACAGAAAACCTGCAAACACCGAGAAACATCTGTGCAAAAATTAGACTCATTAATGCATTAACTACCTTGGAGAAGGAGATTTTTTTTTTAAATCAAGAAGTCTCTCTAGAGAAATACAGCGTTCCATCAATTCTTTAAAGCCAAGCCCAGCACTAATGACTACCTCTGTTTTGTCTGAAACCAGTTTGGGAAGAGCATATTAATATAAGCTTAGAATAAATAAATCATAATATGTAAGGCTTAGCAGTACTTAAGGCTGATGTACCCCATAGTCAAACATCTTTTGTTTTCATTAGGGGGTAGAGGCTGTGCCATTGACAACAGAAAGCCCAGCTCAAAAGCGACATGCTTTTTAATTAAAACGTTGCAAAAATCCATTCCCCCCACCCCAGCACAACAACAACAGCACAAAGTCACACGGGATCAGCTTCACAATGAAACGTTTATTTCCACTCGCGGTTTTTTTTTTCCCCCTGCTGTTTACACGGGGGTTGAGGACGCGCCGAAGGACAAAAGGCGGCGGTGGCTTCGCGCCCGCGGCCCGTGCGCGGGGACACCTCGGTCCCCCCCGGGCCATCCCGCCGGGGCCCCCACGCCCCGCGCCGCCGTTTCCCGGCCCGGGGGAGCCGCTCTCCGCTCCCCGCACTCGCATTTCAGGTGGCACCACCGAGTTTCTAGACTAAATCTTTCCCCCCGCCTTCCCTCCCACCCTCACCAGACTCACAAGTGAAGCAATTAACCCAGTGGACTCCAAATGGCAGGGGGGAGCGGGGGGGTCCTGCATAAGGCTCCGTTCTCGCGCTTTCTTTGCCCACCACTCACTGAACACAATTTCACTTTGTTTTAGTGGTTTCCCCCCCAAATCCCGGGGCTGCGCCACGGCCCAGGGGGCAGCGCGGAGCACCGCGGATTTTCAGCTGGTTTGTTGGTTTTCGCCACCACGGGGATGTGCTAGAACCGCCGAGTCTTTGGGATGTCTGAATAGAAATTTTCGTTTTGTGGCTGGTAGGCGAGGGGAAAAAAATAGGGGATCCAGTTCGTCTTGAAGAAACTGAGCCTCATTTATTAAAGTGAACGCTGGTTGTCGAGGTAATAGCAGACATAAGGTCCATCCTTTGTACGGGAGAGTAAACATGACAAATGGGGCAGAGCTTGGCGTGATTAAAGATGAAACAAGGATCCATCTTAGCCAAATCTGAAAACTACTCTCTACAGCCTCCTCTTAATGGAAGAGAGGCACAACAGCAGGGCCCGGCTTTGTTGGAGCCGAGCCTCCCTCTGCTCCCCCTATAAATGCGGAGGACCCCTCCTTCCCTGGCTGCTAGAACAAAAAAAAATCCTGTGTTCCCTACACACACCCCCAAACTCGTACCCACAGACACGCTCTCATCCACACACGGAACAGTTATAGGCTGCTGGCTGGTCCATTGGATCGGCTTTGGGAAGCTCCTTGCTGTAGCTGCAGGCTGCCCGAGGAGCTCGAGGAATTAGACCTGATCTTGGTATTTGGTAACTTGTGATCTTTTTTCCATTTCATGCGCCGGTTCTGGAACCAGATCTTGATCTGGCGCTCGGAGAGGCAGAGGCTGTGCGCGATCTCGACCCTGCGCCTCCGCGTGAGATAGCGGTTGTAGTGAAACTCCTTCTCCAGCTCCAGGACCTGCTGGCGGGTGTACGCGGTGCGCGAGCGCTTGGGCTCCCCGCCGGAGTAATTGGGGTTTACTGAGCACACACAAAGGAGGGAGAAAGAGGAGAAGAAGAAGAATTACTGAGCTGTTCCTCCCGCCCCCCGCCAAAAAGCATCACACGTTCTTTGGGGGTGGGGGAATAGTCAAAAAATACACCACAAACCTTCTAAAAATATACCCAGAGACTATCTCCAAATCTCCACCTCCATCCTCGTTGCTTGACGTATATTCCTGTTTTTATAAGGTCCCCTAGACACATTCTCCATGCCCTCTGCGAGAATGTGCGTGCGTGTATGTGTGCACGCATATGTGTATATATATATATAAAAATACACACCCCCCTACCTGAGCATCACTCTACTATCCCCAAATCTTTAAAGTTCCCCCTACACTCATATACGCAGACAAACACAGGATTCTTTTCGTTAAATATCACACTGAAAAAAAAAAAAAAGAGGGGGGGTGGAATAGTAAAAGTTTACTCAACCCGCCACTTAAATACAAATTACGAAAACATAAAACTTAACTTATGAAGATTCAACAGCCATAAAAAAGTAGCCTGCAAGAAATTGGAGGAGGATGGTAACAGAGACTTCAAAGGCACATGGCCAAGCAGAGCAATAAAAATTTATGGAGGATGTAATTATACCGCTCTGCAAACAGGCGCTCGTAAATCTCCGCGAATGGTTATTTTACAACTGGTGCAATAAGATTTCTACAAGACTTTGAGGTGCTACTTAGTATAAAGCAAAGCCTCTTTAGTTCACTTACCCGTGCTTACATGGACTTTTTTCATCCAGGGATAAACTACCGGCTCTTTGCACGAGGACCTGGCCGGGCTTTGGTTCAGAGAGTTTTGGCTGCAGGAGGGCGGCGGGCTGGGGGTGCCCGGCTCGCAGGGCTGGTTTGGCTCAGAGAGGTGGCTCTGCAGTCCGGCCGGAGGATGGACATGACCCCGGGGGGATAAGACCGCTGCTTGGTGGCCGGAGCTCGGACAGGACGAGTAGAGCTGCTCGTTGCACGCTGACCGCGGCTCGTACATCGCTTCATGTTGGAAAGTGCCCTCTCGCCTCTGGCTGCTGTAATATTCCGGCGAGTGATTGGGAAGGTAATCGCTGTGGGAATACTCTTCACAGGGTGGGAACTTGGGGTCCACATAGTTGGAGTTGATCAAAAAGGAGCTCATGGCCATTAATTTCTTAGAATTGCACACACGAAAAAAAATATATACCCTAAAATTTATTCCTGTCCCCCCCTTTACTCGTTTTCCTGTTTCGTGAAACCCTCCTACTTACTGTCAAGTGAACAAAGTTGGAGTCCATGTGACAGCACGGGCCAATGACGAGGTGGCCTGCGATCCCCGGATAAGGAAATCTGCCCGGCACGGGCTCTCCCGGGGCCCCGAGCATCCCCGGGGAGGCGGCCGGGGGCGCCCGCTCCCCTCCGGCCGCCCCGGGCCGCCCCGCGGCCGAGCCCCGCCGGCCCCCGCCGGGCCCCGGCTCCGCAGCGCCCCGAGGGCTCCGGGTGGCCCCCCCCGGCCCTCCCCCGTCGAGGGTGTGTCTTGGACGGCAGGAGGAAAAGGCGGGGGGTGGAATAAAAAAGGACAACAAAAAAATATATATTTTAAAGTGCTACGGGGCTACGGATCAGACTCGCTACCCCCGCATGTGGTCCATAGCGGTCCCTCCGGGTGGTGGCTGCGCCCCAGTGCCGGCTAAGGTGATACGAGCGGGAACAGCGCGCCCCGAGCCTGGCAGAGATGGATAGGGCTTCTTTGGGATCGATAGGGAATTCAGCAGCTAATTCGGGGTGCCCGCTCTCCTAAATCACATTCGGCTGCGCCTTTAGATGGGCTCCTTCCCACGCGCGGAGGGAAAGAGAGCGCGTCCTCCGAGTGGGGAATCAAGGGCTCGATGAGCAATTACCGAGAATTAAGCGAAGTCCCGATGCAGCTTCGGCTCGCCCGTAATAAAGACGCTTTAAAGGCCACAGCAAAGGGACAATCTTTCTGAAAGCACCCGAAATGCTCCGATTGGCGCTAAAATCCGAAAGGCGCAAAAATCGCTCCCCAGTCCCGTTTTTGCTCGGTGTCACTGCCGCGGTGGCACAAACCGCAGCCATGGGGGGACCCCCGTCCCTGCGCGCAGCGCTGCTGCCCGCCCCCCGTGTGAGCAGCTCTGATTTTATCTCCAAGTGATGATAAACTTTATCACGGGAGAGCTCGAGTTAGGTTAAGGTCAAATCCAAAGGATTTCTTTTCAGCTACAAAGAGGCTTTCTGTAAGACCTTGTTTTCATCGTTTTATTTAGGGATTTTGATGTGATGGGGTGTAGGTTTTTTATTTTATTATTTATTTTTATTTTTATTTTTCATTTTTGGGGGGGTGGGAGGGGGTGTTGGTTTTGCCTTCCCGGATTGTGACCTGTAGTGTTTGTGTCAACTACATATTCCCCTAGATACGAATTTGTGACCCAACTTCCTTTACACAAATTCGGATCTACAGGGTACATATAGAAGACAGATGCATCCTCCTTGGTCAGAGATCTTCTACTTTTCCTACTGCCAAAATTATCTTCCAGGGAGAGGGGATGGGAGAGCCTTAAAGTTTGTAACTAAAGAGACTGAGATTTAATCTATAGATAAAGAGGGTTAAAAGATTTTCAGAAGAAACACAATTAAAGCACCCGCTCAAAATCCGAATGATTTATAATCTTGCTTAGAAAAAAAGAAAAAAATTATTTATCTACCTTCATACCTTATGCATTAGATTAGTAATATTATATATGTATAAAAATCGTATCCTGGACTGGGTATATTAACATAGACATAGACAACGAGAGCAGAATCCGAATAATAGTGTTTTAAAAGTAAAATGCGACGCTGCGCCTGCCTCGGCCGTGATACCTTCCTAGTTATTCTCTAATGCAGCACAGATATTTCATCCATTTTTCGTTCTTGGAGGTCAACCAAGGTTTTAGTTTATACGTGCGTGTGCGGGTAAATTATACATATAAAGAAAGAAAGAAACAGATGAAAAGAAATACAGAATGTAAAGGCAGATGGGACGACAGTTTTTTTTTTAATGACAGGCAATTCTTTTTACAACCCGAGAAAAAGATCAAAGGCTTTTCATTTCCGAAAAAAAAGGGATATAAAACAATAAAATATTCATACTGTCTAGGTAATGAACCTTCATTCGGAACTAATGAGAGTAGCATCACGTTGAGATTTCGTTTAAAATTACAGTTGCCAAAGACATTAAAAGTAGAACATCCTCCCCTAATTTCGGTTTTGTGTATTTCAAAAGAAACAACATGTTTTTGGTCAAGTATTTCCCGATTTTATCGTTATTTCAATGTCACAGTAGAGAGACTACCCAAAAAAGTAAAAGGAAACAAGAAATGCTGATTTACTTTGCAGTAAAATTTTGAGTGCGGATGCTTTTCCCCCTACCTTTCTGATAAATATCTCAGATAAATAATTTAGAAATGCCTGTAATTTTCCTATTAGAGGGGGGAAAATAGTTACGGCCACGATCGAGTGACTGAGTGTCCCGGAGCGCTTGGCCTGTGACTCTCTGTGCCCTGAGATTTTTTTTTTAATAAACTTTGCAGCGATCTGGCGCTTTTCCTGATAAAAGCGCCTGCTCTCCGGCTGAGCACATAAACGGCCGCGTATTTCCCGCGATAAGCGCAGGGCCACCCCGGGCCACCGCGCGCACCCTCCGCGCGCGCAAGGGCAGGTTTGGGCCGCAGGGCCGCGGCTGCTGCGCTGGGGAGCAGAGAGCGAAGCTCCGACTTCCCTTCCCCTGTAAAACTTGCCATAAAAATAAGAAGCCAAATCAAATCTGCTTGTACAAAGCGTCGATGGAAGCCATAAAATAATTCTATAGAACCGATCCCATTAGAGTCTTTTTTTCTCTCTTTCTTAAATTTTATTCCTCCTTTCCAATTCCACTCTGATTTATTTTATTTTTGTATTTCCTTTCGTCCCTCACCGTAGAGACCTGGTAAACTAAGCGAGTGTCATGAAGGTTCCTAGAAACAACTAGGCCTATCCCAGGATTTTTAACCCCCTCCCACGTATAAAAAAAAAAAGATATGTAATTTTAATTTTCCTTTCCAGTGACGGACAAAAGGGATTTGGTGCCAGCAAACCAGCAGCCCTAGCGCCTACCAGCCCTCTTCCCCTCCCCCCTTCCCCCCCGAAATCCTCCCAGAAATCGCACCCTGCCGCCTGGGATCCCAAATTAAACGGGAAGCGCCCCCCCCACCGCACACCTTGCTGCCTGCGCGCACAAATGCGCCCCGCGCTGCGGAAGTTCCCCGGGGCAGCGCGCGCCGGCGCTTTCGTTTCCATTTCAAAGCAGCGCTCGGACGGAGAGGGGAAGGGGCGGGGGGGGCTCCCTGCCCCATCGGGGATCGCGGCGACCCCTCGACGTCCGAAAACCTCCCCAAGGCACCTGCCAGAGCGGGGTGGCACTAAAAGCTTCCCTGCCAGCGCGCTCGGGGACGCTCCGTTGTCGCCTCCGCCGCATCCTGATCCCTAAAGAGGGGGGCCGGGAGTGCCCCCCCCTCCCCGGGCGGCGGCTCGCGCAGGTAGCGCGGGGACGATACTCACCTCGGCCGAGGGGCTGCGGGGCTCGCGGCGCTGCCCGCGGCGCCGGGCGCGCCCTCCGCGGGTCGCTTTGCAGGCGGCACCGCTCCGAAATCACCTAAAACCCGAGGCGCGCAGCACCCCCCGCCTCCCCACCCGAATCTAGGCTGGGCTATTCCGGGCCCTCTCCCCCGGGTTCCTTCTCGGCGACATTATTCCGCGATAACACTAATTTCTTTCCCCCCCCCAGTCCCCCCACCCATTTTTCGCCCCTCTGCCCTGTTTGGTGCCCCCTCCCCCAGTATAAAAAACCATTGTGTTCCGCGGCCAGCGGAACTGCCGCGGGCGGAGCGAGGGGCCCCCTGCGCGCCGCGAACCCCCCAACTTTGGGGCTGAATCGCGCAGTTTGTCAGGCTTTGTTAAAGAGCGAGGCGTGTCCGCGGCCGCGAGCCGCGCTGACCCGCGCTTCACCCCGCGCCGCTCCGCGCCCCCGCGCGTTACCCGCCGCTCCACGCGCAGCGGCGCCCGCCCGTCCCCAGGCCCTTCCCCGCCTCTAGTTCCCGGATACAGAGAAATTTATATATATATATATGTATATACACACACGCACAAAAATACACACACATATATATATATATATATTTTTCTGGGTGAATCTCCTCCAGAGCGGGGGTTCACTGCTTTTGGGGACCTCTGCGCTGGCAGCAACGAGCGCTGCGATGTCCTCTGCTCTGCCGGGTCCCCTCAGCGCACCCCCCCCGCCCCCGCGGAGGACCCGCCGGGCTCCGCTTTTACTACGAAGCCTCTGGCGTCTGTAGCGCAGCGGGGCGCGGAGAGGCGCGGAGCGGGATGCGGAGGGCCCCGGCCAACACCTGCCTTGCGACAGGGAATGGGGACCGAGTCTGGCTTGTCCTCCCCCCTGCCCCCCCAATGTCATTTTGTCATTTCTGGGCAGAAGGAGCGGGGGCGGCTCTGGGTTACCCTACCGAGGTGCAACTTATTTTAATTCTGCCGCGGTATTAAGCGGGGGCGCGGAAAGAGGGTGCGTGGAGTGAGCGCGGCGAGAGGGAGGTCGCCGGCCACGTAAATCGGGATTAAAACGCCGCGGATTGTCCAGCGGGGCGGGGGTGGGAGAGGAATCCAAGGAAAACCCACTCCAGAGTTGGGATTTCCGCGCCTGGCCAGGGCTGAGAGAGCCGAGGGCCAAGCCCCGAGCAGCAGAGATAAATTAGAAATATCCCTGAAAATCATCCCTTTAATTTCCTCCTTCTTTCCCTCCCTCGCTTTCTCCCCTCTTCCACTGCTTCAAATGAATCTACTTCAAATGAACATGCAGAATCGTAGTCCTAAATTGAAACTTAAACGTTATAATGTAGGAGTGAATATTATAGGGAAAGTTGGGAGGTGGGTTTTTTATTGCCATGAAATTATACCTGCTTGTTTTAATATCCCGAAAACAAATGGCCTTTATTATCCATTACCTGTTCTATAAACCTGGAGTAGAAATGACTGTTCTATAGAGATAAGTATAGTAATTACAAGGGCGAAGAGATGGATCACCCAAGTTACAACTAAACGGTAGCCCTTATATAGTGATATTTTATAAATACCAAGCAAATTCATGGCAATTAATTAAAACCGAGGCTTATCACGCGAAACAAAACGCTTTACGTTCTCTTGAATTTCACCTACTCTATGAATATATCCGCAACGGGAAAGCAAATGTATTTTCCAGAATGCCTTTCCCAGGGCTCTAATATTCTCTCTTTTTCTTCCAAGAAAAAAAAATGAACCCTGTTATAACTATTTAGCCGCTGAAAATATTTAAAAGCCAAAGGAGAGGGGACCGAGCATCAAAATCTTTTTTTCTTTCTTTCTTTTTTTTTCTTTTTTTTTTTTTAGGAGTTTGCCTTGCTCCGCTTGTTTGCTTAAGAAGCGATTGAAAAGATCTTCCCCAGTCCCAGTGCAAATAATATTTCGGGTTTGGAGGGTTCAAAGTCTGGCAGTGTAGAAATAACTTTGAAAGGCCAAGGGAAATATTTATTATATCAGTTCATTAAACTGTTGCAGTGGCCAGAGTGGAGTCACATTTCAAGCAAGAAATAGAGAAAAAATCCCATTCAA
The DNA here is from genome assembly GCF_059628265.1 of Tinamus guttatus. Lineage (NCBI taxonomy): Eukaryota > Metazoa > Chordata > Aves > Tinamiformes > Tinamidae > Tinamus > Tinamus guttatus. The sequence goes on along the minus strand of NW_028288997.1, from coordinate 664,011 downwards.
ACTGCGGCGGAAAACGCGCTCCTCGACAAAATCAGCTCCTCCAACGGGATCGGGGGCGAAATGGGCACTTGAAAGTTCCTTTAAATACCTGCATTGGATATTTTAAAAACATCAGTGCATTGATTTCGCCGATTGTAGCTTTCCCACGATTAAGGTATAAATGCAGACAGTAAATCATGGCTGTGATTTCAAGCACATTTTTTCCTTTTTTTTTTTTAATTTCTTTTTGGTAATTATTTTACACTCCTACTGAATACTCTTACAAAAATATTTGAAGCTTTCCGCTCCTGAGCCCCAGGGAGGAGGCAGAGAGGCTCCTCTCCAAGGGTTTTAGAAGCATTTCCAAGGCAAGATGTTAGGACATATTTTCACGAACCATGTCAAGCTCTTTTTCTTTTTTTTTTTTTTTTTTTACTCCTCGGCATAATTTAAACCTTCTCCAAACAAAATTGATTCTCGACTGAAAATTATTTTTTAACTACTAGCGTTAATATCCTATGGGGACCGCGGGGTAATTGGATTTAATAAATGCATTTCCCCCTCTATTCCCTTAATTTGACTCTAAACAGCGTTTCAGGGTTTAACGATGGAAAATACCAAGGAATCGCCACGCGCTTCCTCGCGGGAGCCCCGGCCCCGGTGCCCCCTTCCCGCCGCCCCCCGGCCGCCCCCTCGCCGCTTTCCCGGCCCTTTTCTCGCCCTCGCACAGGACCGAGTCACGCACGGCGTAAACTTTTGACCCTCAACTTTTTGACCCTTCGAGCTATGATGCTGTACTAACAAGCCCCCCAAAGCACAGTCACCTTCCACGGCTCCAGCAACCAGCTTTGCACTGATTTCCCTATCTTATTTTGCTTTAAAAAAAATCAATTTTGCTTTAAAAAAATCTGTTTTGCTTTAAAAAAATCAACAACCACAACACCCCCTTTTCCGGACTTTTTTTTTTCTTTTTATTATTCTTCATTTATTTCTCCCTTTTCTTTATTTATCCCCCCCCCTCTCTCTTTTTTTTTTTTTTTGGCTAGGAGGAAGAAGGAAAGGAAAATCAGTCCTTCGGAAATACTAGAAATTTAGCTCCAGATCTCCAGATCATCCAACACCGTCCTAGGCAGATGATTTGTTCCCAATTCTTTTTTTTTTTTCCTACCTTCTGCCACCTCCGTTAACTCCGTAAATTTAGAGGAACGGCAAAAAAAAAAATCCTTAAACCAGAGCGGGCTTCATCTCGCTTTGCACCAATTCTCTTTTATTTGCCTATTGGGAGTTCACCTAGGCGAGTTGGTGACCGCTGCAATTAGCTCCGCATTGGGGTAGGGGGGGGACTATGTGAATATTTGGGTTCTATTGCGGTTATTTAGGGAGGACTCGGTAGCGAGTAGTCTCCGAGCTTGTTCCGGGGACAGAAGGGAGGTGGGCGACGGGGACGGAGAGTCTCAGTCCCGGTTCCAGCCCCGCGCCCGGCCTCGGTGCCGGACCGGTCCCGGTCCGGGTCCCGGCCCCGGTACCGGCAGCGCCCCGCGAGCCCCTCTCCGGCCCTCCTGGCAGTGAACTTGGTCTGAAGCGAGCTCTGCTGGCTGCTTGGGGACGTTACAGGCGAGGCCACCAAGTCCCCGGCCCCGCTTTCCCTTCCCCCCTGCTCCGGCTCCTGCCGAAACTTCCCAAATACCCCCCGGCCCCGGGCTCGCAGATTCTCCTGCATAAACAAATCCGGGATTTGCCACTAAGCAAATGCCCTTTACAAAAGCCGAACGCTGTCATTTGTTTTGACTTGAAAGGTATATATATACATACAGGCACACATATACATACACATGTTAAAAAGAGATAAATCAAAAGGAAAAAACTCATGCTAGTCTTATTCTTTCAACGCTTGCTGTCAAAATAGCTTCTTTTTCAAGCTATTTAGGGTAACAGAACACGGAAAACTACGAAGGGTGGACACCTCTCGAGTTAAGTTATCAACCTCCTTCCAAATACGATTTATTTGAAGATCAGGAGAGGAAAGATGGGAAGAAATAGCTCAGGTCCCGAAAGAGCCACGGCCTGAAAGGAAATTTCAGTCTTTAATCCGCCCTGGGCCTGGAAAGGGACCCCCCAGGTTACCTAATTGTGGCGAGATCTTTATCAAGGGGGTTTAAATAATTCCAGGAGCTCTTGCCTTCAGGCCGCAGGGACAATAAAGGAAAAGAAAGGGGGGAAATGGGGAAAAAATGAAAATTTTTTTAAAAGGGAAAGAACAAATTTTCAGGCTGAAATTCTGCTGTGTGGATGGGAAGGAGCTTTGGGGACATGCAGGAACAGGGGCTGCCCTCCCCCTGTCCGCCCTGGCGCTGGCGGTGGGGAGAGGGCAGCTCTTCCCAGCCCTATGGCACAGGACTAGCTCCCTACTCGTGATTTTCCTTCGGCAGAAGGAAATAAAGAAATCGCCCGAGCGGGGCAGGATCGTGGCTCCGTCACCAGCGCAGCCCCTCGAGGTAGATAAGGAGCTGTAATCTACGAAACTGTATTTTGTGTTTTGTGGAAAAAAAATAAAAAGTAAGAAGAAGAAGGAGAAAAAAAAAAAAGACCCCTTTGGCTGCTCCGAAGCAGAACTGCCACATTGTTGCTGGGTGTCGGGATTGGGGCAATCCGAAGCACATCCAGCCCTTTCCCAGCCCTCCCCCTCTCTCGCTGCGAGGCACCACCAAAGCATCGGGGACCTGGTGAATTAAAAAAAAAAAAATGGAGCTTATGTTTTCCTTAAAAAAGGTGACCCGGGAGACCCCGGGGTCCGCGAGAGCGGCGAGCGCGGGCGGTGGACGGTGCTCGCCCTCTCCTTGGGAGCAGCCGGGGCTGGACGAGTCTGCTGACCTCGCCATGATCCCTCTCGCCTATGAATTATTGATGAGATATGAGCTCTGATTTCGCTTTTCAGTAGGCAAACCCCATTATACTGTTAAAATGGCGATTTAATCGTTTAGAATAGCTTCGCTTTTTTTTTTTTCCAACTCATTTGTGCCCCCTTCATTTTCATTTAATTCTCTTAATTAAACCCTTTAACAGATTTTAATCACTTTTGGTTGAATAAAATAAGACATCATGCACATCTGTAACTAGGTTAGCTTGGCGAAGTTTGTTTTTGGTGGGGTTTCTTTGTTTTGGTTTGGTTTTAATTCGATCTGCTTGGTTTCGGGGGTGAATTCTTAAAGGCAAATTTTACTCTGTGCAAAACCGAACCAAGGGAGCACGGAGAGCCTGTAAAAATGCCTTTAAAAAAAACCTAGTCTGGCGTTCGGAGCTAAAATAAATAAATAAAGAGAAATAAAGCCACGGCATTCACACTGTCCTGACAACGGCCCTTCCACACTGAGCTGCTCTTTTCATTGCAGCGCTCCCCAAACAGCCCCGTCCCTCCGAGAAATTCATTTCCCCCCAGTTACCGCTAAGCGAAGCTGCCAAGCAAACGGCTACTGCGGGGTTAAGGGGGGAATTTTCCTCGTTTTTCCCCCAAGGTGGCCTGGGTTGGGAGCACCTCGCTGGCCTGGCCCGGGGCTCGGAGGACGCTGCCCAGCACCTTTCGTTACTGCAGATGTGCAGCTAGGCGGGGGCCTGGGTGAGAAACAGGGGTTTGTGCTTTTTTGTTCTCTTTTTTGTTCTTTCTTTCTTTTTTTTTTCTTTTTTTTTTTAATTTTACTTCCCCCAAAGATTCATTAAGGATTAGACACTGTTTGCGAAACGAAATAGGAAACCTCCAGGGCTGCAGAGAAGATAATACGACATAATAGGGAACAATAAATAAATTTTATAAAGGCAAGAAGGGACGGATGTGAGCCTTTCATTTTATTTTATTTTTTAATAATAAGCGAGAGGCGCCCGGGCTCGCTGCGGCCCACGTGGCCTCCCGGGGGGTCCCCCAGGTTTTGGTCACCACTTGGGGCAGATATCCCCGATGCCCTCGGGCACCACCGGTCTCAAGTCCCTAAAGCAGAGTTTCCACGGTGCCCAGAGCCCTGAGCAGCACCAAGACCTGCATCTCAGTGGGCGTTGGAAAGAAAATCCACTTGTTTCCCAAAGCACTAATCACCTTCAAGAGGTTGTCCTTATTTATTAATACCTGGTGTTAAAGCATTTCGCATTTATTCTCTCTTCCACAGCTGCAGAAGAACTAATTGCTGCGTGGCTGGTGCCTTACAGCGACAGAAGCGCTGAAAAAGGCCAAGGAAAATCCCCGCCTACCTGCACGGTCAGAGCTCCGTTTTCCTGTTTACTCTCCTTATACTTCCTCCTCATCTGCCACAGGGAGATTTTCTTTTCTTTAGGGGCTGGGGGGGAAGTCCGTTCTAAGCCTGTGACCCGTTCCGTGCTGTAAATTGGTAACCAGTGAGACCTCCCTATGTCTCACAGGAAGCTGGAGACTAACAACATGCAGGAAAGGAAAAATATATATAAATAAATAAAAATAACAATAAAATTCCCCAAAACACAACTCGGAGGAAACAGAATGTACTCCATGATGCAGATTGAAAGATAGAAAGGATATCTTGGGGATAGAGAGGATAGGGACAAGGGAGAGCAATGGGAAGGATCTGGGGGGATTTTAGCATGTCAGGAATCAAATCCAAGCCCTGCTGAACTGCCCTACTGAAGCCCCCAGCCCCAGTGCCAAGGCTGCTCGTGCACCTTGCCCTCCCTTTGCCCTCCCAACCACACGTGGCACTTGCCAGGCCGTGTAAAATGGTGCCACGTCAAATAAGAGCCGTGTGGCTCGCGCCCTCGGACTTGATTTTGGAGCGGAGCTGCCCTGGGACATCGCAAAAGAGGAATTCCGAGCGCGGACACGAGCGTGGGGGAGAGGGCTGAGTGGATGGATAGATGGACGCGCTTTGGAAATGTTGGTGCATGGAACGTATTTATTCAGGTTTATATTAAGAGTGGAGGACACTGCTTTTCTTGCCTAAGTTGTTAGTTGTGATACGAGGCGGTCACAGTTATTTCTTGCCGCCAGTGGAGATGAGAGGAGGCAGAAGCAGCAGGCCTCGCACTTGCTCTAATCCGGCCTGATAACAAACCTCTCCCTTCCGCGTCTCCTGATGCAGGGGAGCCAAAACGTCCCTAACTTGCCTTGTTCATGGCGCAAAACGCACGATTTCGCGTTTTAAGACCTTTCCATTTCATATCTTTATTATCAACCGGGAAACAGGAGTCCTGCTTCAACAAGCATGAAGCTACACAGCATAAAACAGCTCCAATGAGCAGGAGAGGCTCCCCAGGCTCCCCACACCCCGCTTCCCTCTCCGGATTTCTGTGTTTTCACACATTTGCAGAGCAGAGGTTTCTGCCTGTCGCTCAGGAGCGTTCGTTTGCTCCGTCAAACCTCTGCCTGGACAGGGAGAAGCTGGAAGCCTACACCACGATAGCAAAGATATTAGAAGCCACATGGAGCAGGACAGGAAAAACAGCCCGAGGAAGGAAAAGCAATCGCCGAAGTGTGCAAAAGGGGGACATTCTGCTTTGTGTAAAAGAGACGGACATGTGTCCACCAAATGTTGTCTCACCGTTAAAATCCCCGCTAAGGAGGGGGAAAAAAAGGCGCTTGTGACTGCTCCAAAGTCTAGCGAGCCCCCACCCGCCCCCCCCTCCGGGGTGCATCCGCTTTGAACTTTCTTTTTCTTTTTTAAGGCAAGGACGGGGAGGGGGGAAATAGATGTGAGTTGGTTCAGGTGCTGCAAAGCGCTCACCCTCCCTCCCCCTCGCCCCTTTTCTACTGCAGAAGTGAAGATTTTGGTTTCCCAAAGAAAAATCCACCGTTTTCCTGCAGTTTCCCCCCGAGCCCAGCGGTACCTACGCGGGCCGGTCCCCACCTAGAGCCACCTCGGGCTCATCGCTGCCTGCCCCCCGCTCCGAGCCCTTCTGTCTCTGCTCACTTGTTTGTTTTCCAAAGGGAAAGGCTGCTCCCTTTCCATGGCACACTTGGGAAAGGAGACGCGAATCGGCGAGAAGAGCTTTAGGTGAGAACAACGCTTGGAGGGTCCCTATGCAAACTGCAGCCGCCTGACTAAGTTTTAGGGATCGCTGGAGACATAACAGTGGGCATTCCGTGTCTCCATATGGGATAAACAAACTGCGGAAATCAGAGGACACTACTTAAATATATATATACATATATATAGATATAAAAGTCCTGGGGCAAATCATAATAATCATCATAATAAAAAAGGGTCTCTTCCCAGGCCAAAATAAAAGCAAAAGCGCACAAATTTCCTTGGCAGGCAGGTGAAAAACAATTAAAATCAAAAGGTGTCAGCAACCTGCAGGACGCAAAGCGATTGCAGTTAATTGAAATGCAAAGGGAGAGGCCGGATTTGTGACTAGTTGTGAGCAGTGATAAAAACCCCCAGACCCTCCAATACATGACAGAGATCCCTTCTGCATGGAAAAGGACAAATCTAAACTTTGCCTGCAGTGTTTGTCCCCGGCCAAGCCAGGACAACCCCGCGACCACAGTGAATCTGCCCAGATCTGCTGTTCCTCCCGTCCCCGCAAAGTTCACTTTGGGCCTCAAAATTGTGGCGGAAAACTGTTGAACCCCGGACTCTCGGGAGGGTAAGCGCCAGAAGCTCCTAAAAGTGAGAAATACAGCTCTGAAAGAGAGACAGACCCTCTTTCCTCCCCTCTCAGCCTTTAGCCATATCGCCCCCTGAAAACACTTTAAGCGGATAATATTTCAGAAGAACTTACTTTCAGGACTCCAGTCTATTGGTTCTCTGGACTGAAAACTGGACCCGCAAAACATGTTCCCCGCAATTGCAACGTTTATCTCATCTGGAAAAGTGCTCACCCATTGCTGCCCCTTACAAGCCAAACCAAGCAGTTAAAGTGTCACTTAACATTCTAGAGAATGTGAAATATATTGTACATTGTCAACTCCCCAAAACCATAAAACTAACTTTATGGACCTCACGTGACTTTTGAGAGCCAGTGAGGGGTATCTGTCTGAGGTCTGGGCGATTTTTACGATCTAACTTCTAGATAAAACCCTATCCATTTGACATCTAAATGTCATACCCACTTTTGGTATAGTTTGCTATTGGTAAAAAAATATCAAGGGAAGGCGAGCAAATGGTTTGGGATCTGACAGTCCACTTCACATTCCTCTCAAAATCACTTAAGAAGTACCTAAACAGTGGGAGATTAAGTTTGGTAAGTTTTAAGATCCAACTTTACTTGATACGAACAAAAAGCCTAAGCTGTATTGTAAGGATGTCAGTGGCGCTTTGCCAAATAGAGCGACTTTAAGCTGGAGTGTCTCGTGCCTTGTTAGAATCCCTAGGTAGCAAAATTGCAACATTTGCCATCTTTGATGATGTTAAATTATCTGCAGCGAAAATGCCTCGTTGTAGCAAGTATCAGTAGTTATCGAGCTGTAATCTGTTATTTACATGTAGAGCCAGAGACTCGGATGTGGCAGCAGTAAAGCACAATAAAATGGAGCGAGAGATGGAGGAGAGATTGCAGTTTAGCATAGAAATATATTATATATACATATAATAGACGTACACACATAGTTATGTGTAACGAGTTTTTTTGTGTGTGCAAACATAGAGATATGTATAAATACCTCTACCGCTTTATGAATGCGTGTGTGCGGATACATATGGCAATTCCTGGAGTGCGCGCAGATCCGCGGGAGAAGCTTTTATGCCGCGTTATTGCAACCTAAAGTAGTTTCAAGCAGTTTGATGCGATTTGGGGGGGAGTCTGTGTTATTTCCAGGCGGGGAGGCGCGAGCAGGAGCGGGACTGGGAGGGAGCCGCTTGCGCGGGGCTCCGCGGCACGTCCACGAGGTGCCCCGCGGCCGCGCAGCCTCCGCGCGCCTGGGCGCAGCGCAAGCCCCGCGGCTTGCGCAGTCCTCGGCGTTCGCGCGTGGCGCCGATTCCTCGCGCGAGTCCCGAAGCCGGCGGATAAAGTGCGAGCAGAGCCTTTGTGAGTAGGAGAAACGTTTATTTGACTTCGAGTAAAGCTACAAACAAATACAAAAAGCTTATTGGCAAAGTACTACCAGGCAGCTAGACATGACAGATGCCATTTTTACACATAACATTGCATTCACTCTGCCCACTACGAACTGGCTATTAGTCACATCAGAAATATTTGTAGTATTTACAAACATTAGAGCACTCTATTGTTGATCCAATTTTATACATTTTTTTTTCATAGTGAAGTTTACCCACGTCTAAGACGACGTCTCAGAAGTAGCCTGGGATTAGAAATCCTGGCCTGAAGTTTGAACTAAAACACAAACTGGACAATTTTAAGACAGAAAGATACAAGAGCTTTTTTTTTTTTTTTTTTTTTTTTGCCTTTTTTTTTAATATATATGTATTTTTTTTCTGCGACTGTAGTGCAGGAACCCCCGATTTTAGCTTAGGCAGAGAAGTCACCCAAAAGCAGTAAACTCAGGAAGGGAAAAAAAAACAACAAATAAACAGTCATATCTATCATCAATTTATAAATAAGTTATAACATTTAAAAGGCTCACATAAAACATGCTAGCTTTCCAAAAAGCACCAAGAGAGCACGGACACATACATTTATAAGAACAACAAGAGCATGTGAGCATCTGGAAATAAAATTTAATTAAAAATAATAAAAAAAAATCACGACATGAGTCCTGGGATAACGGTACCATACGCGTTGTTTTAGAATATCAACAACATGCCGAAAAGAAGGTGCCTCACTGTACAGTACTCGAAACTAAGATCTGCTGCTCTTTATTTATTTATTTAGGTATTTATTTATTGTTTCCTCTTCTCTCCTCGATATTCCTCCTCTATAATTTATGGCTGAAAGGCGCTGCCTGCAGAGGCTAAGCTCATGCTTTTCAGTTTATTATCCTTCTTCCATTTCATCCTCCTGTTTTGGAACCAGATTTTGATCTGCCTTTCGGAGAGGCAGAGAGCGTGAGCGATCTCTATTCTCCTCCTGCGGGTGAGATATCTATTGAAGTGGAATTCCTTTTCCAACTCCAGGGTCTGGTAGCGAGTGTATGCTGTCCTCGCCCTCTTACCGTCTGGTCCAGTCATGTCTGAATAACACGGACAACAGTGGGATTTTTTTTTTCTGTTTTCTTTGGTACGATATTCCCCTTGATGCTATTTATATATATATATATATATATATATATATATATATATATATATATATAAATCCCCATGCAAAATATTCACCCTCTTCTGCCCCTGGCTCCCTCTCTTGCTCGCACCCCACCCCCCCAGGCACGTGTAAAGCCCCCCACCCCCGGCCCCTGCAGAACCGACCCTGGCAGCTCAATAGTCCTAATTTAGCTGGAGACCCCGGGTCTTTAAATCTGTCCCTTTCGCCTCTGCCTGGCTGTCTGTGTGTTCGCGAGTGCAGCTGTTTGAACGCTGCTTTCTTTTCTTCGGGAGAAAAGGGGGGGTCTCGCTGCTCCCTATCTATCCCCCTGCAATTTTGCTTTTGCCACGAGCAGATTTTTAAGAATCCATCCGGCAAAATAGGAGTAGGAAAGGATGGGGAGCCCCATCTGTGCATAGAATGCCATTTTAACGGTCAATTCTTTCTTTTCCTCCCCCTCCCCTGAAACAGCCCCTTCCCCACAATTTTCAATTGCCTTCTCCCCCCACACACAGACAGCTGGAGTCTTAAACAAGCGCCCATTCCGCGGCAGAAATAGCGAAAGTAAAATAAAATCGCCCCCCTTCAGGCGCCAGAGGCAGCTCTCTGCTTTAAAGCAGCGGGCAGAGCAAGAAATACAAAGCAATAAATAGCTGGTCAAAGCGGCTGCCCCGAATAAAAGCAAGGGGAGAAATAAAGGGGGTGAAGGAGGGGGGAAGGGAGGGAAAAAAAAAAGAGGGGGGCGCGAAAATAAACAACAACAACGACAAGGAGCGAAAAAAAGAAGTAGCTGTACCATGGCTAATGTGAAGTTTCCTCATCCAAGGGAATATCTGAGGTGCCTGCCCTTCTGGTGCCGCGGTGGAGGTTGCGATGGGCTCTGCCTGCGCTCGGGGGATGCTGCTGCTTATTGGAGTGCCCTCGTCGGCTCCCGAGGACGCGCTGGTCTCGTCTAGTTCTGTGAAATTTGTGTTGGTGCTGCCAGAAGTAGCTTGCTCGGAGGGGGACGGGGCGGGCTTGCCTCCATGGCTCTCGCTGTTGGAGCAGGGCAGGGAGTCGGGAGAAGATAAGGAGCAGCTAGACGCCTGTCTAAACCTGCTCTCCTGAGCTGGAGAAGGGAAACCGCGGGAGCTCTCGCCCACAGCCCCAAAGTGACTAGAGGAGGCTGTGCGGTTGATGCTAAGGTCCATCCCATTGTAGTTGTAGCCATAAGAGCTGGAATGCATGGTGCTTGAATCTCTGTAAGAACCGTTCATGGAACTGCTGGTCCCATAATTTAGTAACTGATAGTCGGGGCCATTTGGGTAGCGCCCTGAGAACGAGTTTACAAAGTAAGAGCTCATTTGGGTTATTTTGGAGGGCTTGATTTGTGGCTCGTGGTCGTTATAACCCTGTGCTTGACGATTTATGATGTATTAATGAATTATAGCGATGCACTGTACTTCGTTTTTGCTATGTATGCGGCCAAATATGGGGGGAGGGTGGGGGGTGCGTTTGGGCATCACGTGCTTTTGTTGACCAGTCGTAAATTCTCACTGATGACCTCAAGAGGTAATTCATGCTCTATGGTTACAAATAATGACGCTCGCGGAGCCGCTCGGCCCGAGTCAGCGCGCGGCGCCCCGAGTCCCCGCGCGCGCCGCGCAGCCCGCGCGCGCCACCTTGGCGGAGCGCGCCACCTGCCGGCCGCGCCGCGGCGCAGCAGGCGCCCCCGCGCGCGCCTTCCCTGCGCTTTTCCTGCTTTTTCTTTTTTTCTCCCCCTTTTCCTCTCCGCGGTGCGGCCATCTCCGAGGTGTGGGGCTTCTTCGTCTTTCCCGTGTCCCACCGCCAGCTTCATCCCCATGGTGGCTTGTGCTTGAGATTCTCCTAGCCGCTTTACCGCGCGAGTTGAGCGGCGCGCAAAAGCGGCCGGTCGGGGCGGCTGTGCAGTGTCCGAGGGGAAGGCGAAGGCAGCGCGGGGCAGGCGGTGCTGCTGGGGGTGGTTGTTTCGTGCAGGTTTTGCCACGACTGCATGGAAATCTCGAGCTCCCTTAGCAGCTCTACAGTCACACCTTGAAATTCTGGAAGGGGAAGAAAAAAGAGGGAAAATAGGAAAATAAAAAGGAAAAGGAGGGAAAGTCCAGCCGTTGGAAGTGGTTGACAACGTTGCTCTTGAGATATTCATGTTGCTCAGTGTTTCTCGTCCTCTTTCAAGCGAGCATTGCGCTACATGATTTTTCCTTTCCAATTGCTAATCTGCAAGGAATATTTGGGAGCAAAAGCCCCTGAAAAGCGAACAAGCATTGTGAGATAACCGCACTTTGTTAAGCATTACTTTTTCTTTCCTTTTCTGTCTCTCTTTTTTATTATTATTTTATTTCTTTTTTTTCCCAAGGCAGTTTAGGAATTTCATATGGTTGTCTGCAACTCATTGGAAATTATGCGCCATATTGAAAGTGACATATAATTATAATAATTACGGGCAATGAAAAGCGTGGCAATAATAGTAAATGTCCTACAGCTGTGAAGCTTCTGCATGAATTGATTTTAAAAGTGACTGACATTAAACCAGCTTGTGGCATGGGGGAATGCATTCATACATAGGTATTTCTGGTGGGTAGCGAGAAAAGGGAATTGAAGTGAAGAGATACTTCGTCGCAGCGATTTCCCCCCTTGAAGCTCCACATAGTGGTATCCGAGTTAGGCTGAGCTAGTCGCTTGCTTTGATTCTTAAATCCCCAGCAGAAAAAGCACTTCCTTTCGTTTAATTCCACAAACCAGACAATCTTTGCTCTGTGCAGGCACGAGATTCCTCTTTGGTACAGAACAGAAGCAGCATCCATCCCATCCCAGGCAAAAGCGGACTGTCAGAAGGAGCCATTTCAAGTGCTTGAAGTGAAAATAAAATCTAATATTCTGAAACAGTCTATTGGGTTAATTAGGGCTTTTTCTTTCTTTCTTTTTTCTTTTTTTTTAATTAAAAAAAAAAAAAAACAAAATGCTCGGTGCTGAGAAGCTACTCATTTTGCAGGGAAGATTGCCTTGAAATCTGGATTTTTTTGCAGTACACTTCACTTTGATTTGGGGATATTAAGTAAGGGACCAGATGTTTGAAAGATGCTAGGCAAATGTTAGGTATCTTCCGCAGATAAATGCGAGCATATTTTTGCCAGTTTCCTTGATTTATTATGTATACGAAAAGCATTTCATCATAACTCTTTGTACTGTAACAATAAAAAAGAACGATACTAAAGCAGAATGTCAGCGAGGAAATACTATTGGTGAAAGGTCTTCCATTTCAGATTAGACAAAAAGAAGGAAAACCAGATTTATCTCTGCACTGTAACTTCCGTATGCTCGGACTTGCTTGTCCTTGCAGATTAGCAGATAGTGCCATAAAGAGAGGGGCTATTCTCTCTTTGCAGCTCTCTGCTCCTTAAGAACGGCAAATTTCTCTGGAAAAGGGAAATATAGCAATAATGACAGGGGGGTTTCATGAGCTCGAAGACTGTTTTTATTAGAGAATTCCATGTTCATACCTAAGACAAACTTCAAACACAACACGTACAAAAAATAAAATATAACTTTTTTGTTGCTGTTGCTTTTGCATCCTTTTAGGTAGTACTTGCTCTTTCAGTAGATTTTCTCAAAAAATAATAACAAAAAGGAAAACTAATTACAAAGACCCCAGGGCTTGATTAATTTACCAAAGGAAAACAAACATTTTTAAAAAAGGAAAAAAATGAAAAAGATCTATGCCAACCGTGCATGAAACAATTTTACAAAAATAAGACAATAAACACCCCAAATGACATATATTGCAGCACTTCCATTAAATACAAGAGTTAGCAGATTACTAACAGTGACACCAAGGGTAGAAACGCGGGTAGACGTCTCTTTTTTTTTTCTTTCCCTTTCTTCCCCGCCCCCCTCTTTTTCTGTATCTTTACTTATGTGTTTTTTTTTTTTCTGTAATTGGGGGGAGGGGAGGAAGATCTAGGAAGAAAAAAAAAATCGCAACTAGAAGCCTGGTATTTTTTTCTTTTTCTGGACATGACAGAATTACTGGAAACACGAGTCCATGGCATTGGTGGCGCAAACTTTCTAGCGTGGCCGTGGCAGCAGAGGGCTTGTCCCACCAGTGTGCACGTCCCCGCAGCGGCCCCGCGCCATCCCACAGCTCACACACACTCACTCACTCTTTTTTTCTGCTTTTTGTGTGTGTGTTTTGCTTTGTGTTTAAATACTACTTTCACTCGGCCGTTTTCTCCTCCTCCTCCTCCGCGCTGAGCTGTGCGGAGTTGAGCAGTTTGTTCTCCTTTTTCCACTTCATGCGCCGGTTCTGGAACCAGATCTTGATCTGGCGCTCGGTGAGGCAGAGCGAGTGCGCGATCTCGATGCGGCGCCGCCGGGTCAGGTAGCGGTTGAAGTGAAACTCCTTCTCCAGCTCCAGCGTCTGGTAGCGGGTGTAGGTCTGGCGGCCTCGGCGGCCGCTGGGCCCGAACGATGAACCTGGGACACCCGCAGAATGAAAGGAAATAAAATAAAGGGGGAAAAAAGGGAATGAAAAATAGAGAGGGAAGGGATGGGGTGAGGGGATCCCGGTGGTTATTGGAGGCGCGGGGATCTACGCGCTCGCTGCCTTGGCTCCCCCCCACACGCCTCCCCCTCCTGCCCTGAGAAGCCGGAGACGGCGAAAAACCCCGCGGGCCCCTTGGCGAGGGCGGCTCCGCGGGCCGCCCCGGCGCAGGCTCCGCGCAGGCTCCGCGCCGAGCTCGGCCGAGCTTGTAGCCGGGCTGCGAGACAGGCCGAGGTCTATCTTATTGCAGCATGAAAAATCGCAAGGTGTTCTCTCCCCCAGCCCCCCCTTGCTATTTTCCACCCTACCGGCAACTATAATAGATCTGAGCATTTAAGCAATAATGAAGTGAATCGATCTGCCCAAACTCTGCATTAAAGAGGACACAACACTTTATGTCCCTGAGCTAATGGACATCAATTTGGAACTTAAAAGGCAACAAATGCATCTAAACATGGGAAAGGGGATGGCGAGACACTATTTTTTCTCTCTTTCTTTTTTTTTCTTCTCTTTTTTTTTCCCTGATTGAGGAAACAGCACTTAAAGAAGTAATATATCATCAGGGGAAAAAAAATCTCCTCAGGCAGACTTTTCATTATGTGCGGGTTTCATTAAAAATGTAACTCTCCCCTTTCAAATATTTAAACACTTTTATATTATTTAACTGCGGAGCGGGCAGCTAGCGAGAGATGGATTTGCGGGTGGGTGTGGAAACGTGCGCGTGTAAAGTCATCCAGATCTGGGCTAGGGGAGAGTTCCCTGTGCATGTAGGGGGAAGACAGAGATAAATCGTTGCTACTGAGTGACATGCAAACTGGAATATGCAAAAAAAAGGACGGGGGGGTGCTGTATTCGGGTTTAAATATGGAGTAAATCTTGGGTTTTTTTTTTTTTTTTGGTGGAGGGGATTATGAAGGGGAGAAACGGGCTAACGGGCTCAGGGGGAACTGCTCCAGCGCCTGAAGTTTCGGTGCGTGTTGGGAGCCGCTCGCCGCCTCTCGCCGTGCCCAACTTCCCCGCTGCAAGTTTGGTCTCTAACGTCCTGCTCCGCGCGCGCGCTCGCTCCCTCTGGCGCGAACAAATAAGAAAGGGGGGGAGGAGATTGATTTATTTATTTCTGTAAAAGAGTAAACTCACTATTGCAAGAGTTCATCCGCTGCATCCAGGGGTAAACCGGTGCGGAACACTTTTGCTCCTCGCTCTCTCCGAACACACTTTTGCTCTGCGCGCAGTCCGACTTGCGCGGCTCGGGGGCGAAGGGCACCTCGTCCAGGTTGGAGGGCGCGCACGCAGGGTCCTTGTCGCGGAAAAACCCGCCGGCCCCATAGTCACAGGCGGAGCCGCGGCCGTAGGCTCCGTTGCCTTGCTGGTAGTAGGCGGAGGACGCATAGCCCTTCTCCTGCACGCCCGTGCCGCCGTAGGTGCTGGGATAGTGCCTCAAAGGATCCGCATAGCCCGAGGGATATAACGGGATCTGTCCCAGGAAGGGCTCCTGCCCCGCCGCCAGACTCACCGGGAAGGTCGAGTTGACAAAATAAGAACTCATTGGAAGGAGCCTGCCGTCCTTTCCAGGCTTTATGATTTGTTGTGTTTTATAGTCCAAGTGGTTTAGCTATTAGTAGTATATCGGAGATTGGGTTTTAGCTGAAGGGAGATGGCGTGGTGCCAGCGAGGGACACAAGGAAATACAACCATCTGATCAGGGGCTGACCAATAGCAGGCGCCTGAGGTTGCAAAATAGCACCCATGAGGAGCTGAGATTGCACCAGGGACCCCAAGAACAAACCTTCCACCCCCTTTTCTCCCTCCCTTCTAAACAACAGAAAGGCACCCCCTTAACCAAATACATTATATCTGCGGCAAGAAACATTCTCGGCGCGCTTGGCGCTTCGTAAATAAATAAATAAACGCCCCCCCGCCCCCCATGGGGGGTGTGAGAGCCTGGTGTGTGCGCGCATATGTATTTACACACATGTAATATATACAAATACCTGGGACAAGTGGGAGAAAAGTTAATTATTTTCATTAGAAAAACTTTAACCCCTGGTGTTTGCAAATCATTCCCAAATGATAATTTTCTACAGTAGAAAAAAACTTTTCTCTTTTTTTTTGTGTGTGTGTGAACTTCTGCAAAGAGCAGATCCCGTTGATTTGATTAACATTGAATTACTATAGGAGAAGAAATCGTTTTGGACAATTTATTTTTGTTCATGTTTATCTAATTACCATAGATTACCATTCTCTTTTAAAGAAAGCGGCACCTCCTTAAACCAACCATTCGCATTTAATTTACGTTATCTTTTTCCCACTTTTTTTTTTTTTTTTTTTTTTTTTGCAAAAGCTACATATCCGGAAGATAAATGGAAAATCGAAGCATTTCCTTTATCCTTTGCTAAATCCCGATCTGCTCTGGAGTCATGTACCGCATTGTGCCCTCTTGCGTTTTTTTGTTAATACCAAATCTATCCCCGACCTTTTATGGCCAAAAGGAAGCCTTGGGTTACGGTCAAGAGCTGAGTTTATTGATTGGTACCGATCGAGATTTGTTTAAGAGAGCAGAGCTTGTCGCCTGCTGGCTCTGCGCCTGGAAGGTGCGCAGGGATCCTGCGGGTTTGAGCCCCTTCCCTCCCGGACCCCTGCCCCGCTTATTTTTTTTCCCAAAGTTAACGCGCTGCAAGGCATAAGCTCGGAAGTCTCGAGCAATTTCCCTCCATCCTAGAGCTGCCTTTGGGGCTGGGGTCTCGCTCGGTTCTGCCCGTCTTTCCCAGCGAGGGATGCGCTCTTCGCTACCTGGTGCGTTCCCCTCAAATCCAAATCAAAACCAGGAAACTCCATTTAACATTCACATTTTGCAAAGGATTTGCTTCCTGGCCGGTTTTGTTGCCATCTGTCTTTTGGGTTTTATACGCAATGAAATGACACGCCGTGTAATGTACGCTCTGAATCTGCGACAGAGTGTGCTACAAATCTAGAATTACATATATTACATAGCCACTGTGGAGCTGCCAATGCGGTTCTCTCTGACGGAGCTCTAAGTATCTACGAAACTGGTATCTTATTACGGCCTAATTTATTTTAAACATCGTGTTTACAGCAGCACAGCCAAGATTGTTTCATGCCACGGCTGCAATGAACATTTCGACTGAAATGTAATCCTTATAATTCAAGGAAATAACACGTAAAGGAAGTAGTTTTCCATCCTCCACCCCCTCTTTGACTGATATCTCTAATATTTGTTCTTGCAGAGTTTCCCTTTGTGTATGGAATGGACCCAAACTTACGCAGATCAGCTTTATCGGTATGCAAGAACAACATGTGAGACTGAAAGAGAATGGGGACTGTAAAAGAAAAAGAAGGAAAGCGAGAAAGAAACAAAAAGAGGAATCCGGAGTTCCCTGCTTTGCAGGAGCCGAACAGCTCGTATATTTGATTACCGAGTTACGCAATTTTTATAGCACCACAAAACCCAGCGATTATCTGGCATGATCAGCTCGGCATGCAAATTTTGGGCTAAGAAATTGGAGGTCCTGATCAATCAATGTGTGAGTACAACCACTGCAAAAGTTTCCTATCATATTTGCTCTCTGGTCTGATTATTACTCTAAAACTAATCCCTCGAAATACTGCGAAAAATATAGTCGCCCCTATTCAATCTTCCCCGAGGTAAAATATTTTTTATTCTAGTACCTTTGCAGACAAAGATGGCTTTTTTTTTTTTTTGCCGAGTTGGCTGTGGACATTTGTTAAGAAAATAAAGCTCACTAATTGACCCTGGCTGCTCGCTAATTGCTTATTGCCGGTATTTTAGAGACGCTGTAGATAAAACCAATATGTCTTTACTCTTAGAAGCAGGGAAAGCTTCGCGTGGCCATATAGGTGGTTTTGAAATATATATTTCGGGGTGAGAGGAGCAGAAAACTTGGGCCCCAACGTGGCAAAAACGCCTGTCACCGAGTTCATCTTCCTGAGGGCCAGGCCCACCGTCTAATAGGCTTGCCACCTATAATCCATGTAAATACCAGCAAAGGTCTTAAATCGCACTAAATCTCCGAGAACTACACGGTTAGCAGAGAGGTGGCTTCTATTTCCATTTTAATAGCTTGGTTAAAAAAAAAAAAAAAAGAATTAAGAGGAGCCTTGTTATTATTATAGCTGTTTAACAGACGCTATCCTGCCTTCCCTGCTAAAGCCCCAAGGAAAAGCTGAGCCTGATTTTGCGAATATATTTTCTTTGGACGCCTCTAGCGCCAGCCAAGACGAGGAGGGACCGAGCCCAAGCTGGCGGCTGAAGCAGCGAGTCTGGACCGGAGCCCTTAAGTTAGACCCGGCCGTGACCGTACCCAGCACCATATCTTTACTCTGGCTTTGGTCTCATCTACCTTAAATTAGTACCAGCGTTTGACAGAGGAGCGATGAACCGGGACAGTTGGGAGAGACATCAGAAGGTGGAATAACACGTTTCATTTTATCCCGGGAATCCGGCTTTCCCCTCCTGACTGACATCGCTCAACCGGCAGGGCATAAATAACGGTAAAGAGACGTAGTAACAGTATGAACATAGCAGCTCTCTGCTGGGGAAGGCTTCACTTTTTGTCACTTTGCTTTTTCTGGCTTGCAAACGCCCACCCCACAAAGCAGAGCCAGGCAGATAGATGAGGGGATTAAAACAACACCTAAATATTTCGAAATGCAAACAGAACAGAGCATAGCTTGTGCAAAAGCTGATCCGGCTGAGGAACTTGGTAGAAAGTTCAGTGCAGTTGCTTCCAATAAAAAATGAAACTCTTTTTTCATGTGGAGCTGGAATTCCCGATGCTTCTGAAGTGAGAACACAGCGGGGGGTTCCCTGCCAAGGGAATTATTGCAGCCATAAACTCAAGCAAACACCACGAAAACACTTGAAAAAAGCCCTTGTTCCTGGAGTCAAACATAGAAAGCCATTGGCGGCAGAGAAGCTTCCCTCATGCGCACCCGAAAACACATCGGAAAAGGGGAAAAGGAGCCCAGCAGAAGCTGCAGTCGTGGCGTGTTTAAAACAATGATCTTGAAGGTGCAAAAATATCCGCGCTCTCTGCCCATAACCGCTTGAAACTTAATTTCCAGCAATTTTAGTTTAATTTACCTGACTTCCCGTGCAGTGCATAATAACCTTGTTAATGGCATCTTTGAAAAGAAGCAATAATAACCTGCCATTGTTCCATTAAAGAGTGCAGCTAATTATTAACCAAAAAAAAAAAGAAAAAAAAGAGGGGAGGGGGGAGGAGGAGAGAGCATGGTGGATAAGGATATTGGAGGAGTCAAAATGCATCCAGGACCGCACGATTTCCGCGAAAGCAAATCCAAAGACCAAGGGAAGGGGGAAGAGCACTGCTGGTGAAATTAATATCGGGTCAACAGAGAGAGGGAAAGCAAAAATGCAAACACGTCTCGTACAATTCGGAAGGCGATTGCTGCAGGGTGTTGGGAATTGGGACGTCGAACAAGTTAATCATGGCTGTTGCTGGTCAAAAGAAGAGAAACTTTTTACCACCCTCTTTTTTTTAACATAGTCACTGGACATCTCAGTTTCCTAGAGAAAATGTCACTAGTCTAGACGTAAACAGTTGCCAGGAAACTGCGTGGTAGAAGGAGAAAACGAGAGGGAGCGGGAGAGAGAGAGAGGAGAGACCTTTTAAAATAACAGACGCGCATTGTCCCTTCAAAGCCTACAGTAACTTTAAAGTGATTCGTCGTCTGCCTTTACTCTCGGTTCCCTTCCCCGGCAACCACCTCAATTTTGTGTACACGACTTGACATATCTTTTCCAGATCCCACCGCTCCAAGCAATAAATAAATAAAAGCGCCTCTGCTTTCTATGATGAGCTCAAGCCCCGCCTCGCCTGCGCCTCGCACCGCAGTTTTTGCACCGCACAAACCCCCGCCTGCGATGCCACATAACAACCCGGGTCCTTTCCGCGCTGCGGAGGGGGCTGCAAGCCCCAGCGCGGGTGCGCGGGGCGATATCGATGCGCACATGGCCGCGGAACGGGCGCGCAACTGTGCGCGAGGAGCGCTATTCGCGCACGCAGCGCACCCAACGGCGACGCGGGGAGGCACCCGCAGCCCCGGTCCCGCACCCCCCGGCTCTGCAGCGAGCTGAAAACAGCCAAAATAAACCCAAACCCAGGGTGCAATAACCCCCCACGGGCACCGCAGCGAGTGGGCTCCGCCGGCCGCTTCCCGCGATGTGCGCGGCGGGTACCGGGCCCCGCCGCTGCCCCGCGCAGGGGGAACCGGGGCCCACCGAAGCCGACCCGGGGCCACCGCGGGCCCCGGCGGCCGCAGCCCCCCGGGAGCCGCCGCCCGCCGCCGCCGACGGTAGATGGCAGCAGACGGCGGGGAATGGGCGAGCCCCGCGCGGCGGCGCCTCCGGGGGGCTTCGCTTTGATTTCATTGTGCATTTCCCCCCTCCTTTTTTTTTTTCTTCCCCTTCCTCCAAAGCCGGCGGGGGGAGCCCTGCGGCGGCACCGGGCCCTTCCCCGCGGCACACGGGCGGCCCGGACGCCCTCGGGAGACCGGTCCGAAATGGTTAAAAAGACCCGCAGGCGCTTCCACAAGTGGTTGCCTGTGCGGGGTGTGGGGGAAGCCACAGCAATCCCTTCTGCACCCGCTTTGCTTTAATCCTTTTTATTTTGTAACTTAATCAGAAAAATATTTTTCCCCCTCGTAAAACAAAAATACAACGAGCGCAGATACTTAGGGAAAAGAGAGAAAGGCATTTGAAACGCAATATTTCTGTGTGCGTGTGATTTATGAAAAAAATATATATAATAAGATTATTGGAGAAATAGCTCTTAAAATAATGACTTTAGGTTTATTATTTCCACAACTTGAGATCATTCACTCTCGCCCGCACTATATTCCGGAACAGCACGGCTAGGTGAGATAAATCGTCATGTCATATAATGGTTTATGCTTAAGTAATGAATCGCTTCTTACTCAATCCCGCTTCACACACACAGGCTCTTACATTATCCTATTTAAAAATCACCTCGTAACAGTAGCAATTAGTACTATATTTCAACATTTCGAAATATATATGAAATGTAATATAAACACATTCAAAATGACGGGCATCGCTGGACAAATTTTTCCTTAAAACCCAAGGCAAACGTTAGGTGATCGGATATGAAAAGGAGAAGCAACCGGCGGGGTATTTGTACGTAACCTGCTCCCAAGCTCCGCAAAGGGCTGACTCGACGCGGGGCTGAAACCCCAGGCGCTATTCCGGGTTGAGAAGCCGGAAAGGCCCCTTAACACTGCAGAACGCAATTAACTACAAGGAGGTTTATTGCATCGCAACGTCAGCTTCATTGGGGAGTTTCACGAGGAAAAAAAAAAAAAAAAAAAAAAAAAACAATGAGAGCTTTGCGCTATGGGTTGGCTTCACTCATTATCTTTTTTTTTTTCCCGCTCTTTTCTTTTTTTCCCTTATTTTCCCCCCTAATTTCCAGAGCCTTATTCTCGAGGACTGCCGCGAACTGCCCTCTTTGAAGAAACCACCCACGTAATAACGACCCTGGAGAGCAGCGCAAAACCCCGCCGGCTGCCGCGCCAACTTCGCCAAATTGCTGGGCTCGCCCGAAGACAGGCGAACTGGCAAGAGAATCTGCGAGGGGAAAAAAATAAAACACGACAACTACCCACAAAGGGCTTGGTATTTTTTTGAGGCAGTGTCTAAAAGCCTCCTTCACCGAGCTACTGCAAAATCCTTCATTCCAAGCCTACTATCTCCAGGTGACCTTACAGGCTTTATATTTCTTTTTTATTCTGTTATATTTCCTTTTTCTTTAATTATATTTCTTTTCTTTCCTTCTCTCTTTCTTTTCCTTCCCTTTCTATTTTCTTTTTCTTTCTTTCTTTCTTTCTTTCTTTCTTTCTTTCTTTCTTTCTTTCTTTCTTTCTTTCTTTCTTTCTTTCTTTCTTTCTTTCTTTCTTTCTTTCTTTCTTTCTTTCTTTCTTTCTTTCTTTATCTTAGTCTTTATTTTAATCTTTTATTTCAATTTTAATTTCCTCTCCTTTATATTTCCTTCCCTTTCTTTTCTTTCCTTTCTCTCCTCGTTTCTCCACTTCTCGCCCTATGCCACACTTCTGGGGAAACGTTTCATTTAAACAGATCTTAGCTTCCCCGATATCCCTGATTTCTTACAGTGTCTCCTTATCACCCCTCATTTTCTTTCTATACTACAGAGGGAAGAGGGAGATGGGGAATGAAACAGAAAAGGCAGTTTGACAAATGCATTTTCGCAATTAAAATTAAATGAAGAGAAACAGATATTATTCCCTTACCTTTTGACGTCCATTTCTCTGGTATATGTAAAGTATATAGGGAGAGAGAGACAGCGTTTGCTTATCTGTTTGCTGACAAATATTGTCCCAACCTGATAGCCGTCGATTGCCTCTCTGACTTGTGATAGCTTCTTGCATTTCTGTCATTTGCATAGAAAATGGAGTAACTTCCCTCTTTGAAAAATGATAGCCTCCACTCGGTCCAGAATTTCCACTTCCCCTCCATTACCACTGAGATTCCAAATCAGCAGGCAAATTAACCCAGGAATTGAAAAAAAAAAAAATCATATAACTCTTTTTGTATGTGAGTGTGTGTATGTGTGTGTATCTGTGTGTGTGCGCATAGGCTTCCCCCCTCCCCTCTCCCCTGTTTTAGCCCTACCGAGCTTATACACAAAAGTAAAAAAATGTAAAGAGGCGAGAGCCCTATAGAGGACACTGATCCGACCCAAGGTGCAGCGGACAGAAGAATGGTGCAATATAACCACATGGGAAATAATAAAAAGTTCATGTTCACGGTTAGCAGTCCACATGACCGGCTCTGGCCAATCCCAGAACCCAGCCACTCATAAAGTTCTATCACAAAGTTGTAAATTTTCATAAAACAACAAGGAATTTATTGCATTTCTTCATGACCGGTTTAACAGCAGTCTTTTTCTTAGCCGCCATCTTTTTTTTAACAAAAATAAAAGAATATGAAAGGAGTTTCAGGGATTTTTCCCCCATGGTTGCATATGAAGGAGCTAGAAATAATCAAATATTACCTTATACATTAAGCTGTGAACAATAATACCCCCTCACCCACCGCATAGAGAATTTGGGGGTGACGTTGGCTTTTAAGTGGGTAAGACGGTGGGGTTCGGGTGGGGTCTTGATGTGATTTTGGGTTCTTTCACGGCAATCTGGGCATCTTTCCTCTGCAAGGGGGGAAGCCGCACTTGCGGCTCCCAGGAAAGAAAATGAGGCGGATAAAGGTGTATTGCGAGCGGGGCCGTGTGCGGGCAGAGCCGCTGGCTGCGCCCCCGAGTGTCCCCTCCCTCCCCCGCTATAGCGCTGGCTCCGCCGGCGGAGGGACCCCGGCGGGGAGGGGGGGTCCCCCCGCCGCTAAGCGCTGCCCTTCGCTTTATAGAGGCTTGCTTTGCCCCCGGCAACCCCCCACTTTTAAAAATAATCATTTATTTATTCCTTTCGGATGCCTCCTTTTCCCTGGCCGCAGGGGGCTGTGCGGGGGCAGCCACCCGGGCCGGGGCAGCGCGGAAGCGCAGGGACGGGGGAAATTTCTGGATTTTTTTCCCCTTCCTTTTCCCTCGCTATGCGCAGGGCGCTGCTGCAAAGACATTGCTTGCACATAAAGGAAAAAAAAAAAAAAAGGAAGAATTTCCCTTCTCAGCAAGTGGGATTTCAGTGCTCTAAAGCCATAAGCGCTCCTGCCTTCAATAACAGGCTCGCCGTAATTAGTTATATCCAGGAGGTTGCGTGAGCCCGAGTTATGGATATGGGCGCGCAGATGCTTGACGTGGTATCTCCTTCACGCGGGGACCTGCTGAAGGATGCCCTGCTCCTCTTCCTCCACACGTGAAATTATCTGCGGTCGCGGGTGGCGGAAAGACAGAGAGACAGAGCGGGAGGAAGGCAAGGAGGTGGAAAGCTGCCATTTCCAAGCCAGAATTACCTCCAAGCGCTCTTTCATTTCTCTTTAATTATGATTTTTGGGTTCGTTTTTGCTCACGCAGTGCGGAGTAGATTGCTCGGAGCCTCTGCTGGAGGAGCCCTCGTCCTCGCTGCGCGCCCGCGCAATGTAAATAAACCAGGAGTGCGGAGGGGGAGACGAGGCCGCTCCCCGCACCGGGCCCGCTTTCCGTGCAGCAGTGCCGGTTTCACCGGCCTTTAATGGCTTTCATTTATTTTATGTGTGCTTTGCTGCTCAACGTTATTCGGCGCTAATGAAATAATTACAGTCGGCAGTAAAGTAATTGAAGGGCAGAGGGAGAAGCTCCAAAAATTAAACCTGCAGCAAAACATCCCATCTTGCTGCAAATTGTTACAAGCGCAAGCGAATTAAAAGATGTGCAGAAAGCCGATTCAAGCTGTTTCTGGCCTCTTTGCGCTCCCCCCCTCCTTTTTTTTTTTCTTTTTTTTTTTTTAAACCCTCTTACCTACTGCTGTAGCAGTCATGGCGCAGTCACAGAGAGAAAGGAGAAGGAATCCCCGTTTCTAGAATCCCCAATATGGCTTATACTTTGGTGTATTCACCAGATCTATCAAAAGGGCACTTAAGGTTGAAGCCAGTGGCTAGAGAAAAAAAAAAAAGACTTTCACAGTGATACATCGGGGCTTATTTTATTATAAAATGGTCTTTAATGTGTGTGTATATATATATATATGAAACCTATTTTAAGAGGAGGGGAAAGAACGCAACTCATATAATCGGAGATTTTCTTTTTTATTTCGAAGAATAATAATCACAGACGGGGAAAAAAAGCAACGCTGCGGCATTAAATAATTTGCTACTTCGATATACAACATTTTACGTAGCACAATATTAATTCTTTTTTCTTTTTCCCTAGAGACTTGAACAAAGAAGTAACCCAGGTAAAAAAATACACAGACAAAACTGCATAGCGACAATAAGAGAACCACGGAGACTACAGGATGAAGGCGTAATAATCATTTATATTATGTACAGGATTATATACGCTAAGTATAATTTGCATTCTGACTTTCAGGTCACATTTTCTAAATTAAAGGTGCTAAACACGACCACGTTACTTCATACCAAAAAGTACACGGCAAAGTACAAATGGAGATTTACAATTAACTTGTACTATAGGAAGACTCACATAGAAAAATGTGTCTATTTGGACTCTAAAGCCACATTTAATAGGTAGATATTCATTCTATTGTACAAAACAAACAAACAAAAACTTAATATAGGTAGTATTTTTTCAGTGTCAGGAAACACAATGTATCATTCCTAAGATTTTTAATTATTTACCCACTTATCATTTATGTATTTTAATATATAGTCTTTTCGGTGTTTTTTTCCCCCCATTTTCTTTTTGTCTGTTTTTTAATATTTTTGTTTTCCACGTTTCCTGGCTTCACCTTTCCAAGCAACAGTTCCCCTTGGCCCTCTCATTCCTCCTCGTCATCCTCCGCGTCTGCCTTTTCCTGGCTGCCGGAGCCCGAACAGGCCGTTTTGTTCTCCTTTTTCCACTTCATGCGCCGGTTCTGGAACCAGATCTTGATCTGGCGCTCGGTGAGGCAGAGCGAGTGCGCGATCTCGATGCGGCGCCGCCGGGTCAGGTAGCGGTTGTAGTGAAACTCCTTCTCCAGCTCCAGCGTCTGGTAGCGGGTGTAGGTCTGGCGGCCACGTTTTCTGTCCGTGCCTGCGGAACAAGGTTGGATGCAGCTGAGCTGGGGGGTTAGGAGGCTCTTTGGGCTTTTCTCGCCCTTTGCTTTCAGTCTTGGGGAGGGTTCTTGCTATCTAATGCCTGCACCACGCAGTGCGCACCCGGAGAGCCCGCAGGAGTTCAGAGCAGGTTCTTCACATTTGCAAGATCCAATCCTCATTCTATAATCTTTCCCCATGTCCCCCTCGAGACTCACAGCCCCTCTTTCTATCCCCCGCGTCCCGTCCATCGCACTTTTAACTTCCCTTCACGTCGGAGAAACACGCGGGGCTTTTCCGCGTGTCACTCTGCGTTCCTCCCGCGGGCCGCGGCGCGAGGGAGTAGCGAAACTTCGCAAAGTTTCTGCCCACGCCACATTCTCGAGCCACTGGGCCCGTACTGTGATTTTCATTTCAATTTTCGGGTGCTTCGGAAATAAATACATAAATAAAGCGGAGCAAGCGAGGCAGCTGTTGCCTACACAAATCCAACTATTTGTCCTCTCTTAAAGCTGTCATCGGGAAGCCTGCTTGGAAGGTGTGTGATGTTCCTAATTATTTAGCGGAATGCGCTGCGCACAGCGGTGGCTCCTGCTCCGCCGGGCTCCGCAGGAGGGGGACAATCCCCCAAGCCCCCCGAGGCTCCCCTAACCCTCCAGCAGCCTTGAAGCAGGCGTTGGAAAGGGCCCAACTCCTAATTCTCCCCCTCTTTCCCCACCCCCCGATAATTCCTGGAGTCCAATGGGAAATAACGCTGCAATATGGTGTTTGTGACTCTGGATAGCTTTTCCTTGTAAAGGCTAAATGTGTCTCTCTAGTCTAACACATCCTTTCCAGGGAAAGGGGATGGCGAGCACCATCTCTCGCCCTCTCCTCCACACATTCCACTGGACTCCTCTTCTTCACCTCCTCCTTTTTTTTTTCTTTCTTTCTTTCTTTCTCCCAGAAGAAAAGATCCAGTCATTAAAAGGAGGGGGGGGGAGCGGGAAAGCAAAATAGCCAGGCTAGCTGTAAAGTAAAAATGTGCAGGTCGTGGAATGTGGGTTGTAAAATCCGCTGAGGGGAGAGCCATAAACTGCTGTTGAATAGGGATGACAACTCTATCTCTGCTCTCTGATGAAATTCCGCAATCAAACAGTGGCCGTGAGGGGTGGGGAGGTGGTCTGGGGGGGCGGGGGGGTGGGGAAGGATGGGCGCAGGCCCTGCCCGGATACCTGGGCCCGACTCTCGCCGATTTTAGGCACAGCACAGCCCCAATACGCGGCTCTGAGCGCTCGTGCCCTGCTCCAGAAGCCTCTCTAATGTTGGTACTCTCAGCCTCACATGCTAAAAGAGGGTTGCGGAGGGGGGTGTTCTTAAATCTGAGGTCAGATAAAAGCAGAGATGAAATGTTTACGAGCAGAAATATTTGGGCTTTGATAAATCAACTGTAAAAAGGGAATGAATTATGGAGAAGGTAATGGAAAGTACTGACCACCAAATAAGTGCGAAAGTAACTCTAGTTCTGTGAGCTGCTCTGCACTGGCTGCTCTGCTCTTTGCTTTCCTTCCTGCTTTGCAGGGAGGCCGGCCCGCACTCCGCTCGCCCCCGAAGTTTACTAACAAGACACTTTCCCCAAATCCTGCTGCCAAGTGAGACGCGCTCAAGTTGCGAGGGGCAAAGCTCAAACGGCTGCAGCAGAGAGCTCACACGGTCCCCTCTCTCCCAGTGGGACAGCGGCACTTTTCCTCCTTTTTTTTTTTTTTTTTTTTTCCCCAAGACCTCAGGAATACGAAGCCTCAGGGGTGCCTAGTGCCGGGGGGGACCCCGAGTAGGCCCCGGCCCTGGGGAAGCTCCACCCCTTGCAGCTGGGCTGGGGGCGGAGGGGGCACTGGGACACGCGAGCCGCGCTCTCATGTGGGGGAAATGGGTGTTTATGAAATAGGAATTAATGTCTGGGTCGCAGCGGGCTGGGGGCTGCCGGGGAGGCAGCGGCTTTGAGCGGGGTCGGGCTCCGAACACACGTGCGAGGCGGCGGCTCCCGGGGGACCCGCGGAACGGGGACAGCACTGGCAGGCGACAACTTTCGGGAGATGGCAGAGACCCCCCACCCCCCTCCCAGTAGCCCCGCGGAACCGTATCCGAAAGCCTCGTCCAGCCTGCAAGGGAAATCGAGCCTGCAAGGGCCGCCCGGCTCTCATTTTTTTTGGAGGTCGCATATATAAGGCCGGGCTCCCCCCTCGCAGCCTTTATGCATACGTCCATACATCCGGATGCCGAAATGTCACCGTTTGGAAAAGCAGAGGCTTTTAACTGCACAGGGAATGATGTGTTGCTGCTTCTGATGGCAACACGCTATGCTTAATTGCAGTCTCCGGGACGTTGTGGTGAGGTGCTGGCAATTGAAGGCTTTGTAATCTAACAGAAAACAAACCGAGCTTGCAAGCACCTCCCATAAATAGTTTCTTTAAGAATCTATATCTATATCTACATCTACATGGGGCTCGTGCAACCTTCATCCTGCAAATATAGGAGGAGAAGGAGATGGCCATTATTTCTGCGGCTCTGCCTGTCCCCCCTGAGACAAACTGCCTTTTGCGCGGCACATCCACAGCCCCGGCACCACTAATAAATATTTAAAGCCCAAAGGCAGCCTTTAGGGTGGGGGGGCTCGCTCGCCCTCCGTCTCTTTTGAGAAGAGAGATGCGCTTTCACTGAAACGTCATGCAAGGAGTTGGGGACACCTCCCCCCTTCCTCCTCGATCCCCCTCTGCCCCCCCGCACGCCATGCGATAATTTACACCCCCCGGGTGGGCTCGCTCCTTACCTGTGCTCCGCATCCAGGGGTAGATCCGGAAGTTACTGTCGCTTTGCAAATCCGAGTCCCTCTGGTCCGTTTTGTTGCAGTTCTGCTTGGAGGCATCTGCCGGGCACATCATGGAGAGGTTTTGCTCAAAGGGGGAACAGTGCATGTTGAAGGAGCCGGGCTCCAGGCCGTAGCCGGACGAGTACATGCTGGGGGGCTGGGGGTGCACCGAGCTGCCGCTCGAGTAGAGCCCGGGCATGGAGGCAGCGAAGGGAGGCGTGGATCCGGCCCCATAGCCCGCTCGCTGCGTGTTGGAGGCGAAAGCGCAAGAAGTTTGCTCAGGAAAGACTCCGGATGGGAAAACCGAACTTGCGGCTTGATATTTAGAAAATAAAGCATTCGCATAATACAATGAACTCATAATTTGGCCGGGTGATTTGTAGGTCGGGACGTTTTAGTGTCGGTTTTACGAGGTACCGTGATATATTACGGAATTAGAGTCCAGATTTACACCAAAAAGGACCCTTTTTCCTCCCGGCCCATGTGACGCGCGGGCACGTGGCTCCGGCGGCGCCAATCGCCGCCCGCTCCCTCCTCGGGGGCAAAAAATTGTAGTGCTGCTGGATTTATAAAATATGATAAATAATTGATGCGATATAAAACCCTCCAAGATCTATGCTGGAAGGGGTGAAATTGTGCTGGAGTCGATAAGCAACCTGTAATCAGTTTTTAGCTGAGAACGAAGGAGAAAAAGAAAGAAGTTGGGGAGGGAGGTAAAAAGCACGTTGCTGATGAGCCGGTGGCTCCCTCTCGGTCTCTCTCTGCTGGAGGAAAAACAGGAACGGAGTCCTATTTATCCCTTTATTGATCCCTTCTAAAATTCCCTCCTTCGCACCATTTCCCTCGCTCCGAGACACTTTTTTTTTCTTTTTCTTTTTCTTTTTCTTTTTTTTTTTTTTTTTCCACGAGACTGTCCCCCTCCACCCCCTCCTTGTTCCCCTCTCCCTCCGCGGCCACCCCCAAAAGACAAATGTCTCATTGAGACCTAATACTTCCAAGGTCTTTCTTTTTTCTCTCTCCTAATATGCCATTCAGTTCTATATCTAATTTATTCTAGTGCCACAGGCTTCGAGCTGCTTATTGAGCTGGCATTTGCTTTTCTTGTTGCGAAAAATAAAGGCTGTACAGATCCCTTGTTCAGCGTGTCAGCGGTTCCGCGGGAGTCAATTACAATTATAAGTAAAACGTTACCAGCTGGCTGATTTGCTTTCTGCTGCAGAAGCAGAGAACTTCCCAAATGTGATCTGCCTCTTCTATTTCTTTTTTTTCTCTTTTTTTTTTTTTAAGAGAAGAGAAGAATAGGGGAGGAAGTAAAAAAAAAAAAGGAAAAAAAATAGTATCCCAGGAAAAGCAGCCCAGACAATGGTGGTTTGCATCTAGGGTTTGCCCTGCTTCTCCTCTCCCAAGGTTATGTTGCAAGGGAATGTGTGTGCATCCCCACACACGCTATCCTCCCTGCCAGGGCTCCATAGGCGAAGGAGCAGGAAGCAGCTCGGCTGCGCTGGGACAATTTTGCAGCGTGACCCGAGCGAGGGCAGCAGAGTGACCCAGACCTGGGCTTCATGTCGCTGGGGAAGTGGGGTGAGCGAGGCGACAAGGGAGGGAAGGCAAGGCAGAAAGAAGAGAAAAACAGCGATTACCTTCAGGCAGGACTTCCACACAGCCTCCCAACCTGTCACCACACATGAACTGTTAGCAAGGACAAGGAGAGGAGAAGCCATCGCCGCGGCCCAGGCCCCCTCCCCGATCCCAGTCCCTGCCCGTCCCAGCAGCGCTCCGGCTGGTCAGCATCTCTGCAGGCCAGGAGGGCTTTGATGGCCACGGCTGCCCCTCCAACACAATTGACTTTTATTTCCTTTCTATCAAAGTGGTCCTGGAGGAAATGAAGCAGGCGAAAAGAATGATGTCACGGAATTCTCACTTGTAAACTTTATTGTAACTTTCTTCCGCCGCTTCCAGGTTTAGACAATAGAACAAAGTGATGAAAGAACAACAAAATATATCATTAGTCCCCCAATAAAGTAATTCACGTATACAGTATACATTCTTTTTCACAGTTAACCTAAAGATCACTTTACAACTTGCTTCACTGTGCGCATGCTAACTAAAGGAGAGAAAACGCTTTTTTTCATGTATTTTTTTTTTCATTTTTGATTTTTTTGGGGAAGAGACACTTAAAATTTGTAAACAAACAAACCAAAAATCCCGAACCAAACAAAACAACAGAAGGAAAGTAAAAAGAGAGAGAGATAGATAACTACAGCATAAATAGGCAGTTTCATGTTGTTGGGATGTTTGTTTCAATAGCTACCTCCATTACATACAGATAAACCACAACAAAAATAAAAAGTGGGAAATTAAAAAAGTGCACAAATGTAATTTCACATAACTCCTATAGCATTAAAAGCTATGTTAACAACCCACCCCCAGGAAAGAAGAGAGACAGAGAGAGACAGAGAGAGAGAAAATTTCACAGTCATGTTTTACATAAGCTATTGCGTTACACTACCACTAGTTAATAACTGGCAAAAGGCTGGAGAGACCTCCACATTACTTTTGCATACTGTTCATTGTATCAAAGGATAATCAGGAAAGTGGTGCTTACAGCTATATTGTTTTACAGCAATAAAAGTTTTTTTTTTCTTTTCTTTTCCTTTCTATGCATTGTTGTTTTTTTCCCCACCCCTCCCTTACATTAACTCCCATTAATAGGGGACTCGGGGGCTCTTCCACCCCAGCAGCGCTTGCCTTTTCAGTCCTTAAAAATCCTTTTATTTCTTGTCTGCCTTCTGTGCTTCCCCTTCCTCGTCCACCTCCTGGGGTCTTTCCATTTTCTGTTTTTCCAGTTCTTCCTGCTCGCATTTGCTGCTGGGAAACTTGTCTTTGTTGTTTTCCTTTTTCCATTTCATCCTCCTGTTCTGGAACCAGATTTTGACCTGCCTTTCTGTCAATCCCAGGGCATGCGAGACCTCGATCCTCCGTTTGCGGGTCAGGTAGGGATTAAATAGAAATTCCTTCTCCAGTTCCAGCGTCTGGTAGCGGCTGTAGGTTTGCCTCCCCCTCCTCCGTCCAGCGGCTGCTGGTGAATTGCAAAGGTTGGGTGCAAGAGGGGAAGAAGAGAAGGAGGTTGAAAGATACATAAACCAGGCTCGGGGATAGACACACGGATACACAGACACACACACACACACACTCGGCAGGGGGAGGAAGAAAGGGCTCGCCCAGGCGAAGGCAGGAAGCGAGCAGGGACACGGAAAAGCTCCTCTATAATATTATGAAGGGGAAGAAGGTGCTGGAGGACCCGGGTATGGTGGCGGAGGAGGCG
Source organism: Tinamus guttatus (assembly GCF_059628265.1). Taxonomy (NCBI): domain Eukaryota; kingdom Metazoa; phylum Chordata; class Aves; order Tinamiformes; family Tinamidae; genus Tinamus; species Tinamus guttatus. The sequence continues at coordinate 632,432 of NW_028288997.1, read as the reverse complement.
AGGGGGGGGAGCACAGGGCCACCCTGCAGCCCCCTGCGAGCGACAGCCCCGCCAGCCCCACGCTCCCCTTACACGCTTAGCACCATCGCAACAACAGCAGCAGCAGGGCTGGGGCTCGCAAGGCTCCCAGCCGCTGCCATGGGGGAAAAAAGGGAAATAAAATAAAATAAAAATTAAAAAAAAACACGAGCGAGAGACCAGCAGCACCAAAACTCCAAATCCAACTCGCAACAAAAATGAAGGGGCCTTTTTTTTTTTTTTACGGCTATAAAAGTGCCATAAACTTTAAGGACGCTTCCTTCCACAGAAAGCCCAGCGCGCTTAGCCCCCAGAAGAAAAGGGCTCCTTCAGGGCAATTAAACTATAAAGCAATTTACAAGTGCAAAAGTTTACCCCCATAAAGCAGTAAAACCCGGGCAGCGGGGGGAAGAGAAAGGGGGCAAAGCGAGCAAGCGGGCACGGCGAGCAGCCAGAGAGACGGCCAGCCGGCCGGGGGGAAAGCGGGGCTGCTCGACGGGCTCGTAGGAAAAGCCTCCTCGCTGTGCTTCCCATCTCGCCTCACCTTGCGGTCGCATCCAGGGGAAGAGCTGGGTGGGCGAAGGGCTCTGCTCCGCGCTCTCCGCCTCCTCGCCGAGGCCGCCGGCCGCCAGCTTGCAGTCCGTGTACTGCACCAGCTCCGAGTCCTGGGCGGCGAAGAGGCTCTGCCTTTGCAAGGGCTCGTAGCCGTAGAAGTTGCTGGGGTCGCCATGGCAAGCCACAGCGCAGGGATTCTGTTGGTAAGGGGAGCTGGAGAGCGAGGAGGCACCGTGGTAAAACTCCTGGATCTGGGGGGGGTGCTGGAAGGTGCCCCCCGCGCTGGGTCCGTACACCACCGTGGGTCTGCCCCCGAGCTCCTGGGCGAACCCGCAGTCATAGTAGTTGGGACGCAAGGAGTCCCCGGTTTTGTATTTGGAGAAGAGTGAGTTGACGAAGTAAGAGCTCATTTTAATTTAAATAATAATATTTGTTGTTTTTTGGAGAAGAGGGAAAAAAAAAAAAAAAGCCAAGCGAACCAGACCGCGGGAATCTATTAGCAAAAAAAGAAAGCGCTAAGATGCTAAGCAACGACAGTTTGTGATTTCCAGGAATATAAAAGGAGAATATAATCAAAACTCTAAGCCTGCATGATATTGAATTCTTTCCTTCCCCCCCACCCAAAAAAAAAAAAAATCGCCACTTAAAGAGTTCTCGCTTTACATTTCCAAGAAGAGATGCCAGTTCATAAACAGTTTTCAGTGATTTACTTCAGCGCAAATGAGTTGTTTCATATTTTGCAGTGTCTTTTCATGATCATTTGCATCTATTACCAAAACCTCATCCTATTGGCTTCTCCTTACTCCACACGGACTCTGCACTGCATGATTGTGAAAGGAAGAGTGTGAGAGAATAAAGAAGGAAAAGCAAGCGAGGGGGAGCGAGAGAGAGAGAGAGAGGGAGCGAGAGAGAGAGAGAGGGAGCGAGAGAGAGAGGGAGAAGGAGGTGGGGTGAATATACGGATTAAATATGTTTAACTACCTACATTAATGAGATATCTCGCGACTCACAACAAATCACATACCTAGACCACCCAAAAGATTGATTTTTTGGGAGTGTTGGAAAATTAAAGAGAAGCGCTCTCAGTCGTTAATTTCAAAATTTTAACGAGGCAGTTTTAGCCTTTTTAAATGTCAGGGTCGCTTTGGAAAACTGTAAAAGAACACGATTTAATTGCTACCAGTTTTAAAAGGTCCTATAAATGTAATTGGTATTTTAATACAAGTTATCAAATCATACAGCTTCTTACCCTAAACATATTTTAAAACAAACGAGGTAGTCATATTTAACATTTTAATGATCAATTTCCTTATTATTGATAAAGGTTTAACTATCACATGAAGGGAATTGCATTTGTAATAGCCCCCCAAAAAAGGCTGTAAACTGTTTAACAAACTATAAAATGCCATAAAGCCGGGGATGTTGTTGTTGTTTATACCGCACTACATAAAAGCCGTTAGGATTTTACGAGTTCTTTCCTCTACTGCTATAAAACAGAGGTTTCGATTGGACCCGTCCGCATTATGGCGAGATGTTGAGGTGTCAATATTGAATTAAAATGATTATAGTTTTTCATATATAACATTGACTTTTTGTGTGTGTCTCTCTCCCAGCCCCCTCGCTGCCTCCTCCCCCAGCCCCTGCCGCATGTTGAGGACTCGCAGAAGATGTGGTTGGGGATGATTGCAAACTAAAAGTATTGTTTCGCTTATCACCTCCCGAGCAGAACCTTTATGGTCAGTAACTGATGGCTGCTTCCCTACCTCACCCCAGCCTCAACAACTTTATTTATTTATTTGCTAGTTTTGCATGATACTTATAATGAAAAGCAGGGTGGGGGGATAAGGGAAATAAGAGAGAGGCTTTCTGTTTTATTGGCATTTGGTAACAACGGAGGAAACTTACCCCTAAGATGCCAACGCTGCAATTTTGCACGATCTAAACACACAGGGGGTAGATTTGGAAATTCGTTTATCGCAGTCAGCAAATATTACCGAGACGTATTTCAGCTAATAACGACCCCAAATCCTCCCCACTTAAGCACTGCCTCAGTGTGCCTGACCCCCTCCCCCCGTGCCTCTCCGGAGCCCTCGCATTGCCAGTTCTATTCCCCAACCCGCAACCTTCAAAGAAGTTAAAGACACTCTTCTAAATCACTTTTTTTTTCCTTTTCTTTTCTTTCTTTCTTTTTTTTCTCCTCTCTTTCTGCCCTGGGTAGATCTCTGGTAGATTGCATCCGTCCCCGCGATAGTGACTCAAGAAAGGTGAATAAGGTTTTCTCTCCTTCCTGACTTGAAATGAGAATCAATTCTCAACTATCTCAACCATCCGCCGCAGCATGGAAAAGAGGGAAAAATCTAAATGTTAGTCAGTCTTTCTATGGCTTTTTTATAAAATACTTTATATTATCAACACTGAGGCTGGGAATTGGCGTGGAATTAAAGAAAGTGAAAAAGAAAGAAAGATAGAAAGAAAGCTAACAAAGATTGTAACGGAATAAAACTTTAAAACCATCCTTAGAGAAATAATTTAAGTAAATACGTTTCTTTTATTTTGTGCTGGGATAATTTCAGTCTAATCTAAACGCCTTTTCAAGTAATTATTGCTGTTGGAATACTTGCAGTGATATAATTAAGGCATTTTCCCCTCTAAAAAACAAGTTAACATTTTATTTTTTCCAACACTTTTATTGTCAATTGAGCAGATTTTGGTCTCATCTTTGAACATAAAACCCTAGAAATGGTACACAGAAGTAAATGGAGCTAAACAACCTGGTATTAAGATATCCGATACTGGATTTTGCAACAAAGTAAAATCCTGAATCGACTAAAGTATTTTTCAGAAAACAACTTAGGTTCTTATATGTGTATTTACATACATACTTACATCTACAGACACATTTAAAATAAATTATAGCAGCAGTTCCCATTCCTATGTGGCCACTGCGAGGGCGTGAGTTAAGTTGTTCTTGGAAGTTAACATTTTTTATCAAGTGCAGTAGAATTGTATGGTCGTGATGTGATGGTAACTCACCAATGTCCCGGAATCAATGGCTTATCTTAAATCATCCATGTACTGTACTCAGATTCCTGACGAAAGCAAAATGTTTCTATTACAAGAAAAAACAAGTGCGTGTGTGTGCTTGTGTGTGTGTCTGTGTGAGAGAATATAATTTATAAATACCCAGTGGGGGAAAGATTTATTAGGAATTCACAAAGAAAGAAAGAAAGAAAGAAAGAACCCCTAGCCGTTTATAAGGTAAACCTTAACTTTTCGTTCCTCTGCATTTTACTGAATGCAAATAGGCAGGATTCTATCTATCTAGCTATATATCCATCCATCTATCTATCCATCTATCTATATCTATTTTGCATTTGTATTTAAATTAATATCACTTGAATAGATTCTTGAGATATTTAAACATTGCCTCCTCGAACAACATATTAAATACTATTGAAAACGATTCCCTTTCCTGTTTTCTTTATTTGTTTCATTTGTTTCACTCTTCTGAAGAAATCAGCTCATGGGGAAGTGAACAGATTTTCTAGTGTGACTTAGGAGAAGTATTTATGCAGAAAATGCTTGTCTGTAACAATATGAAATAAAGCCTATGTTAAAAATTTATTTATTGTTCTTTTTCCTTCTTTTTTTCTTTTCTGATTTCATTTGGATGAATATAAGGGTTCAAACGTCTGCACAGCTATCGTATTTTTAATTTTGCATTTAAAAAGGGTTTAATATAAGTGAATTAGTGGAGTTAAAAGTTTATGTTGTTACTGTTATTCTATCAGTGGAATATTTATATGTATTATATGAATATACATGTATTACAAATCGTGGTAATGTGATAACATTTTGGGGTAAATTTACATTTTAGCCTTAAAAAAATACATGTATTTTCAACCATAATATGCGAAGTCTTTGTCCAAGAAGCAAAAGTATTACCAAAGGGCAAAGCAGAAAGACCTCCAATGATCGTCTCAACTTCCAAAAAATATCGACTCTTTTTGCGGTCGGCCTTTGAGAATAAAAGATAAAAAATTAATAACCGTGAAGGTTGCAGCTCATCCTAACGGTTTAGGTAAAGAGACAGGAAAAAGGTCCTGAATTTGTGCTTGTTTCGTTCTCCAGAAATATTTGACCCACTCTTTTTTTTTTTTTTTCCTTTTTTTTTTTTTTTTCCCAGTCCTGCAAGCGTAAATCTTCGGCATGGAGATAATTAAGCTGTCCTCCCACCTCAGGCAGAACTAGCAGAAGACAAAACCGAGGCTTTCTCTTCCTTTTAAATGAACATTTGAAATAGATGCGCGTCCTACTTCTCTCCACATCCCAGTACAGAGACTTCAAGATTAACTCCCATTTCTTCTCAGAAAAATAAAATAATAATAATTAAAAAAATACAAAGAAACAAAAAACCCATACACTTCGAGGAGGGGGGCAGGAAAGGAAATGTGACCTATAAAATCGGCAAAATAGCTGTAATTAACCCTCTATTTTATGCGCGGGGCTGGCTGGTCCCGCGGCCGCTAATGCAATCAAGGTGTTGCGCGGGGCGGCGCGGCGGGGTGCGGGAGGCGCGCGCCTAGCGTGGAGCAATGGCGCCACCTCGCGGCGCGGCGCGGGGCAGCGCGGCCGGTCTGCGGGGGGCTACGCGGTGCAGCTGGGGCATTAAATGAAATAATTAAAGAAAATAGATAAATAAAAGCAAAAGCTGAGGGTGAGGGGGAAGGGAAGCCACACAAGAAAAGGGAGAAAGAGAAGAAAGAGGCAAATCGACTTCCTTCTATTCATGGCCGAGCTCTAATTTCTTTCTGCGGAGAAAGCCCCCACCATCCAACTGGTTTACCAGCAATAAAAGAGGCGGAATGGGATTGCTTTTGAAAACCACTATTGTTTCAAATTCCGAGACTAAACAATTGCTCATTCTGCTCTGGAGGGGGACGGCCGGAGCTGTAAAGCGATAAAGAGCTTCCCAAGCCCAGACGTCTCGCCAGAACGAGTGTTGTGAGTGCGGGGGTGCCTCTCTGTGTGTGTGTGTGTGTATGAGTGTGAGTGTGTGTTTGTGTCTGTGTGCGTGCGGGGTGTTTTTGTTGGTGATGTGTGCATGGTTCAGCATTCTGGCAGCCTGGAATTGCTTAAAAGAAAAGGGGACGGGTTGGGGGAAGAACAAAGGGAATCACCCATAGCCCTGGATTTCCAAGGCATCTGCAAAAGAAGAATAAATTAGCAAAAGTCCCTCCCCACCTTTTCTCTCTCTTTGCTCCCCCCCCCCAATTTTTAAATTCCCCCCTACCCCTATTTTTTTATTTGACTGAAGAAGAAACAAGAGCATTTACACGTTGGGTTTCCCCACGTTGCCAAGTCGTTGTAGTAATTTAGGAGTTCCTGAAAGTTTTCTTGCACTGTTTGCTTTACAGCCGTTTAGTTCCTTAACCTTCAGAAATTTATACCCTATAAAGTTTTATAGCGGTCATATTCTTTTATTGCAGCACACTGCACTGAATTTTCCTTTTTTTATGACAAGTTACTTCCTTTCCTCTCTCTTTCCTTAGTAAACTCCAAATATCTTTTTTTTTTTCTTCTTTTGTTTTCTTTTCAGAGCTACTCCAAAGAAAGGATTTTTTAAAGAAGTGAAATATTGTCCTTTAGAGTGCCCATTATGTTAAAAATTAGTGGAAAGAGACTCTCTGTTATATTTCTCACTACCTGCTTCCCGCAGGACTGAGCAGGTCTTAATGTTTTTTCGTTTTTTAAATATATAGATAGAAACAGTTTCCAAGCACTTGTATTTCTTCATGAGCAATAAAATGTCAAACGAATTTAGAGACAGAATTATAGTAACCGCTCATTGAGCTCTTAGAAAAAGGAACTCTGTGTCAAATATGAGGTGATGCCATGCAGAGAATATAGGGTGGAGTTTCTTTCTGATTGTTTTGATTTTTCCAAATTTTAGGGGGGCAAAGTTATCCTTGGGTAGTAGGGGAATAAACCGAAGAAAGTAAAATAAAGTGAGTCTGCTCTGCCATTTTCACTGAGGTCCCCAAAGGCTCCTTTGCTTTACCCTCTGCAAAGCTGCAAAGCTCAAACCCTCAGAAAAAAGAGACAATCAAACAAGCAAGTCTCCAATAGTATACATAACCAGAGATTAACGATCTTGGATTTAATTAATAAAAACAAAAAAGAGAGAGAAAAAAATCCAAAGACGCAGTAAGTTTGCACAGGACGCAGTAAGTGCTATGCTACACCGGAGCAGAATTATTTTCATTTTTCTCTGGACATTTATTTTTTTAAAGCTAAGCAAGAATTGATTCTTATAATACACTTAACGAGCCACTAAAGAACGCAGGAAAACACAATGATTTTTTTTTTTTCTGAAATTTTAGATGAAGCAATATAACACAATGACATATAGGTACTGTTGTTCTAAAATCGATTTTTATTCTGGAGTATTAAACATCTCTGGAAAATACATCCGTGCTGATGCTACAGAAGACAGTTGTTTCCACATTTTTAATAAAGCATATTTACTAATAAAAATGAACTAACATTTTAAATTCTATTTAAAAGGAACCCTATCCTGTTATCTTAAAAATAAACGCTCTTTACCACAATTCTAAGGAAAGGGAAAAAGGTTTCTAAATTCGAGTGGCCGAAAGGCTGAGTACATCAATGAAGTCACGGGTTCAGTTTTGAAAAATATAGTAATAAGCATTTAAGTAAGTCCATATGCAATTCTAGATATGGGAAGTACATTAATTCAGAATAAAGCAGACGTGAGGTTCATACATCCTTCATTAAGTGAGAAGAATCCAACAAAAAATGAAAAATTAGGCTGCCTAGCTTAAAGGGATCTAAATCATCTTTCCCATCTTTCCCTATTTTTTTTTAATCCGAGTTTAGGAAAATAATTTTGCGGTCACAAACTTTCTTTCCCCAGATTAGAAAGTCTCTAAGACAGCTTTTCTTAAATCAGTTTCAAGGGAGGGGATTAGGGGTTTTGATACAGAGTGAAGCTGGGTTACATTTAACTCATACTGGCAACTCGATAGTTAAATTTGAAAACCCCTAAGGAGCTATTTCGTGATGGAAAGTTTTACATTAGAAAGTCTAGGTTAAAAAAAAAAAAAAAAGGCAAACACCTAAGGTCTGGTTTCTGGTCTAGTGAAATATTCCACCCCTCCATGCCGCCCCCCTCCCCGCCCCGAAGAACTGAATTGATGCAAATTTCACTGTGCACCGAGGAGCAGCCACTTGATTCTTACCTCTGGATCATGAGGGGAAAAAATAATAATAATTAAAAAAATAGGAGAACACTCTCCCCAAACGCAAATCTGCTTATCACTTATTCACAGAGCAATCTCTGCTCAGCAGATAAAAGTGGTCTCACAAAAACCTCACGCTAAGTATACCCAGGTTAGTCGCTAATGGAATTAGATTTTCATCGGTTCTTTCACACATATATCAGAAATGGATTTATTTTCTCTTTTTTTTCTTCCTTTTTGCCCCCACGTTATGAAAACAAGCCACCTTACACTCATGTTGTTCCTAGAAAGACTTCTGGCAGCTAATGTACAAATATGCACACGAAGAAAAAGAGAGAGGTTTATTTCGATATTTGTCCATCGACTAACAACTGCAGAAGTCCTCGTATACTTAAAAGCCACATCAGAAAAAGGAATTAAAGAAAAGGAAAAAAACAAGCTCCAACATTCACAGAAACACAATCACAAGCACATTTTACAATACCCACCATATAATCAACTGGTACTAATCCCCCCTCCACCCGCTCCCTCCCCCTTTCCCAAAACAAAGTATTACAGAGATAAAGGAAAATAATAATAATAATAAAAGCCCTGCCCGGGCCGTTTGGAGAAACCTGCGGCAGATCTGTCAGATGAGAAATCGGCTCCGAGCAGCCTGACATGAGATCGCTTTTGCAAACCTTCGGGAGACTCGGTGCCACCCGCGGCCCGGCGGGACCGGGGACCGGCTCTAGCCCGGCCGCGAGCTCGTGTCTACCGGAGCAGGCGAGGAAAGAAAAAAAAAAAAAAGCGCCCTGGGATGGAGCACCGCAGCGCAGAGCAGGAGGGGAAGGAAACTCGCACGCTATGGTTGGCATTTTATCTCTGCAACAGTCTACTGCTTTTAGGAAAAGTCAATTCACAATAAATTATAAATATGCTAGCACTAAGAACGCAACCTCCCTGTCCCTTGTAGCTCTATTAAGGTAGTCTTTTTTTTTCTTTTTTTTTTCTTTTTTTTTCTTTTTTCTTTTCTTTCTTTTTTACTTTTTTTTTCTTTTGTTTGTTTGTTTTTTAAACTAGAAATCTCATTTTCCCTCCTCTAGAAGTTAGGAATAAGTTGGCAGGGGTTCTTCCGCCCTTTTTTTTTTCTCCCAAATAATTTACAATGCGGCTCTGAACGTGCCCCCCACACACTCTCCTCCCTCCCCGTCTTTTCTCCTCTTCCAAGTGACCCAGTGTAAAACTGCCAGATGAGGAGGCTTGTCTGTAAAGATCCTACTTAACTCTCAGGCTAAAAAAATCACCTTTTCTGCTATGGCACTATTAAAATAATAAGGGAAAAAAAGGAAGACTAAAACAACAGCAACAACAACAACAACAAAATCATAAAGCTACCCAGCGCGGTTGGGAGTTGGGCTCTCATTAATCGACTACTCCAGTATAAAGTTGGCGAATTGCAAATGATTTGTGGGGTGCAATTAAATGCAAGTCTTACGAATGTGTCTGTCTTGCAGTAGTTTAATTAAATCGTCTGGTTCCTTGGCCACCTCGGTGTGTGTGTGTGCGCCGGGTGCTGGGGAGGGTCATTAGGGAATCATTGTCCTTACGTGGATAAAGAAAAGCAGCCCGGCTTGTTGGGCGCTTGGGCCAGGCTTGTTCGAGGCCAGTTGGTTTTGCCGCCTTGCCTTCCATGGAGAACATGCAAGCAGGGAGAGCGCTGCTCGGGAGGAAGTCTGTCTATGTTACACTGCGGGGAGAAGAAAAAAAAGGGGGGAAAGTAGCGGAAAGAGCACAAGGGAATAGAAACAAATCCCAGTGTGAGTCCCCCAAAAGGAGCTGCAGTTTTGGCTAAGTTGTCTCCTACGTGGCAGGGGTGGGAGTATGTGGGGTGGAGGGGAGAATAATAATCAAGATCTCGCATGCAAAGGTGGAAGCGGGAAGCTGTTCCCGTGGCGCGGGGTTGTTTGTCAGCACTCTGGTCGGATGCGCTGCCCGAGGCGGGGGGCGGAAAGGGATGTGTGTGGGGGGTGAGGATACTGCTTTTCGGGAGGATGGGGGGGATTCACTCCTTGCCCTGCTCCTTGTTCATTTTCTTCATTTTCATCCTTCGGTTCTGAAACCAGATTTTGACTTGTCTTTCACTCAGGTTGAGGAGTCTGGCCACTTCGTGTCTACGGTCCCTCGTCAGGTACATATTGAATAAAAACTCCTTCTCTAGTTCCAGGGTCTGGTATTTCGTGTAAGGGCATCTTTTTTTCCTGGAGGAACGGGCGTGAAGCCAGCTGGCAGCTGGGTTGGCTGAAAGAAAAGCAGCGAGATCAATACGAGGCAGCTTGAGTGTTTCTCAGAAGGTTTTAATCATGCCATCAAATATTAAGATTATACACACGCATATACGCGCCCGGGTGAAAAAAATGCGAGGTAGCAGCAGAAGTCGTAGGAGGGAAAAAAAATCAAGAAATAATAACATATATATATATATATATATATATATATATATATATATATATATATATAAACTCCTGCGGGATGCTGAGGGCGCGGAGCCCGCCCCGCGCATCTGGAGCGGGCAGTCCCAGTCCCCGCACCCCGCAACATAAGCCCCCAGAGAGGCCCTCGGGGGCAGGGAAAGGTCCGCGGGAGCGAATGAGCTGCCCCGCGTGTCTGCGCCGGGTCCGTGGGCCTGCGCGCCCTCCCCAGCCCCCCGCGCGGGAGCGCGCACTCGTTCGCTGTGGCCCCAGCAGCAGCTCCGATCCCCCTAAGCGCCCCTCCGCCTCCGCGGGCAGGATGGGACCACCTGCCTGCCCTTGCGCGGCTGCATCCCGCACACTGCAGTGCGAGATGCAACGGCGACACTGTATATTTATATATATATTTATTTTCAGATATGTTTTATTTCCCCACGTGTCTGCAAAAGCAGACCTATAGACACAGGGTTCAGGAGAGGAACACAGCGAGGAGGTCTGGACGAACCTTTCATAAATCCTGCCTTTTTTTTTTTTTTTTTTTTTTCTAGAAACAGCCTGGATACAATAAACATCCTCTGAGGGCTGCGCGGGCTTTGCTGCGCGGGCTCTGCTCAGTGTTAAGCGGAGACCCAGACACGGTCAGCGCGGCCCCCAGCGCCAGAAATGCAGCCGAAAATAAACAGGGAGCTGCCCCCCACCGTTGCGTGTGAGAGAAGTTAACACGGGATCCTTTTAATAAAGTCAAACTTCACCAATTTATCCAAGGAGGTGGGGGGGGAAGGGAGTGCTATGCTTTGGGTGTAGAAATGAGGAAAAGGGGAACCTCACTGAAATGGAGCTGCTGGAGGTGTCTCGGAGGATCTCGCCCCCAAAAGCGAGACTGTTTGGGGGTAAATGCCCGAGCAGCCGCTAATCACATGCAAATATTAGCGGACCGCTGGGGAAGAGGGAGGCGGGAAAGAGTGAAATGAAAGGTTATGGGCAGACCACGTATTTCTATTTTATTTCCTTTGCCTCCCCTGAAATGATGACTGAAGCCATAAACCTTTACACCAATTAAATGGACCATTATAAATATATACATACACACGCGCTCCCGCAAACAGAATTTTTACTCTACGTAAAATGAAATATATTGAATATTTTTTTTAAATAATCCGGTTAATCTTCCACTGTAAGTACTGCCTCTTACAAATTTGCACGGCTATTTCCTTAATGTAATTGACTTGATCTAATATGCAGAATTAAATATTAAAGAGGAAGAAAGCTGTTAATAATTGATACTGTTAATCCTGCTACCCATCCTTTAATGGCAATGGCGGGTTCTGCTTCATAACAGTTTTTTATTTGATTTGATTTGCTTTTTGGTCACATCTTGGATCGTTAAAATATAAGACATTTTAAATGCGATTTTTTTTTATCTATTCACTCCATACAAATCTCCAAAAAGGGAAGTGAATGAGAAGAGGTTCTGGCACATGTTTTCTTGAAAAGTCTAGCAAATAAATTAACAGATCTCGATGCCATACACAATGCAGAGACTAGTTATTGTGAAATACTTGCAAAAGTTGAAAGAGTCAGGAAAACTGGTGGGAGTACTTTCTGCAAAACAGCTCCGTCTCCCAGCCCTGGCAGGCTCTCAACATCAGCCCAAATTAAACTATTATTTAAAACAAAATATGTGTCGTAACCACATGCCATAGAAACCACACAGCATCCTCTTAGCGCGGGTCCCTGCACTCACTTATAACTTAATAACCTTTTCTCGGACCAGATTTTTATACATTCAATTTCAGGCACATTGAACACAGAACCTGGATATTTAATTCTCTGAAATCATTCACCTCGCTGCTGCAGTTTGTTCTGGATCTTTGCCCAGTACAATAGAATGGGACTTTCTTTTTTGTGTGTGTGTGTGAGTGTGTGTGCGTGTGTGTGCGTGTGTGTGCGCCTCTGTGTGTGTTCACGGCGTAAGTTAAATGATAAGAAAAAAAAATGTCACCATAACATCCTGGACACGGAAGGGAGGGAATTACGAAGGAAGAGATATACTGTATTTTTAATGTTAAGGTTGCAATTGCTATCTCTGTTGGGGAAAAAAAAAAGTTAATTCAAGGGGGGGAAAAAAAGGTAATTACTGTGTCATTACACACTACACAGCCTCTGCAGAGCTAGACCCGCGGCAGGGGCTGTTCCTCTGACTGTTCCAGCTAGTCAGTTTGGAAAATTTGAACATTCCCTGCAAAATATTTACCGTGGCCGTGGAGCCAAGTTTATATCTCTCGCCTCCTGCACCGACTTTGGCTCCGTTTTACCTTTCAGTTAGAAGACAGGTACCAAGCAAATCGGTACGAGGTTAAGATACTCTCTTTTTCTTTCTCTCTTATTTTTTAACTCGCATGCCCCTGCATCATTATTAGAATATTAATGTTATTAAAACATTTTCGAGGCGACTTTTAATACACAATATTTTTTAGGAGAAAGAAAGAACAATGCTGGTCACTAAAAAGGCAGATAATGCAGTTTAACAGTTCACCAATCTAGCTCCATTACAAATAAATACTTAATTTAGTTAGAAGCAATCCGCACATCCCTGCCTTTTTTTCTGCGAAAGAGGGCGCAAAATTTTGCAATATTCATACCCTGAACAGTTGCATTTAATAAACAAATAATTTAAAAAATGCGCGCACACACACACAAAACAAAACAAAAAAAGCCCGAGACAACGTGACAAGTGAGGCTGCCCGGCATCCTGCATCTCCCGAGTTAAATTAGAGCAACGGACAAGGATAAAAAAAGACATTGCTGCTGTTTACTTCCCCCCACGTGAACTTTTCCTCCTTATTTTTTTCACTCTTTCCCCTCTTCTTCTCCTCCGATCGCCGCCCTCCGTTCCCGTTTCCCTACATTTCTTCCCCATATTTATTCACCCCCCGCTTCCCTTCCCCAGCCCACTACCATCCTTGTAGATTGACTCTCGCTTACAAAAGTGATCTCTGCTGCCGGAGCCAGCTCTCTGTAGAAAAGATGACTTGCTCCAGCTTTTGTCCGCTCTGGACTCTGTTTTGCTCAGAGACCAAGCTCAATTTTCATTTTATTTATTTTTTTTTCAGCAGAGACAATGCCACCCCGCTCCCCTCCCCACCTCTTCCCCTTAGGTTGGCATCAGGAATTTCAGAGTTTTCTTTAAACCCTGATTTTAAACTTTACGCAGCATTGTCCCCTTTTATTGCACCTCCTCCAGCTTTTATACTGTTTACTTCCTCACTTTTATAACTTACTTTGATCTGTCCTGTCTTTGTCTTCGCTTCCTTCACAAACTTTATTGTCCTCGAAGCTGGGCCTTTGATTGGAAACGTTCCCTTCCCTTGCAGCAGAAGTTTCTAAATTGTACTCCTGTGTGCCCTGTTTATGGACATCCCCGGGACGGCCCAGCAGCGGCTCTGCTTTAACGGATCCCTGCCCGGGGAGGCTCTCAGCTCTAGGCACGGGGTCCAGCCAGCTCCGTAGATACCTGCTATCAGATGGGACGCTTTGATGTTGAATATATGGATGGTAGACGGCAGGAAGGGTACCAGAAGAATGTGGATTCAAAGGAGTCCAGGAGGCGCTGAAAACTGGAGGTTTTGGCTGAAAACTACAGGAGGGGAATTCTAGATGCTCATTATGCCCAGCTTGCCTGGAACTTGTATATTGCCCAGATGAAAATTTAGCTGAAGGCGAGTCTTCACTTTCATGACTTATAATAGAGTCGACATAATAATTGCTAAGAGTTCCAGAAATGGACATTCTCAGACATCATACAAAGCACGGTTCAATGAAGGGAAAAAAATATATAGGACAGATCTAGATTTGTACTCGACCCCCTTCTCCAACTTCCTAGCCAACAAAGTACAGTTGGGCTGCTGTGTTGTGAGCTCCCAGCAAAATGATTGGTCAAACTTTTTTCGTGTGCCTGATAAAGCGTCAGGCGCGGCGTAAATCAATCGCCGCCGAGGGGGCTGCGCTGCGCTGTCATCCGCCCTTGCATTCCATATCAAGGATGGATTGTTTTATGTTTATGCAATGTTGCAAAACGTCAGGAGTTTAGCAAAGCCACGAAACAGCCAGAGCTGTGCCTAATATTCCTTCATAGATTTGCCCCTGGAATATTGGGTGGGGGATCAGGAGGAGGAGAGGGGGGAGCAGATTTTTTTTTTTTTTTTTTTTTTTTTTAGCATGATGTTGATGTTCTCTCCTTAATAACCATCATGGGGGAAGAGAGATAAAAGCTATTCTTTGCCACTCGGGCTCCAGAGAACCATAGCGAAAAGTCAGAGAATAAGTACAGTGTCCCCCCACTCCCCGCATTTCCGCCACCCTCCCCTAATCTTATATACGCAGATATGTGTATGTGCAATACATGCATATGGATGGAAATGCCCAGATACACACACACTTTTACAAAGAGAATGAAGGACCACGTTAGGTAGAGTGGGGGGAGTGTGTTATAAATAATTAACCCATGAGATTGGGAAAACGTACTGTTAACATGGTAAAATAATGTGGTTAAATATGAATTTCAAAAGGTCAATAAGATGTACGGGACTTTACGACTTCGACCAGCAAGCCGCCGAGCTGCCGGTTCCTACGTACAGACAAAGTCTGCTTTAAAATATGAGTACTTATACATACATACGTATGTAAAAAATATAAAATATATACATATGAATATATGGCCACATGTTTCACGGCATAATCTCAGGTCTGCTTTTCTTGGGCTAAAATATTTTAACACATTGCTGAAATCAGAAGCCTTCATTTAACTTTACAAGGCTAGTAAAATACATTGCGCCACTGATCCTGCTTTACAGAATGCCTTAAACTTGTGACGGTTAAATAGTTTAATAAAACTTACATTAGCTTTGTTTGATTTTTATAGCCTTGAATTTATTGCCTGTGGAAAAGAAAGGGAAAAAAAAAAAAAGACAGAGGAATCCTTTGCATTTTTCCTTCCCGTGCCACCCCACCTCGCACCTCCACGTAGCTCCGTGGATGTGCTGTGTGCCACCCACCCCCGCCGCCGCCGATGCTTGCATTTTAAGTGTGATTTTTATTTAATTATATTTTATTTTGGGGAAAAAATGCAAGATTTAGGTCTCTTTTCTAGCGCCGAAGCCGGTGATTGACATGAGGTTATAGCTAGACGCAGCTTCGAGCTAGTCTGAAGCCGGGTAACAGGGTCAGTGGGACCTAGTTATTATGACAAATGCGTTTATGGCGAGCTGGTCCGATGGCATCGTAAATGTTGGTTAAGGAAAAGGTGCACTCTATGATTACTGCAAAAGAGTTTCTCTGGACTTCAACTGTAACAGTCTGGATCAATTTGCCTCCTTTAATCTATCATCCCTCCACCTTCTTCCTCTCACCCCAACACAGGAGGATATTTAAAGTGAAGGGCAAAGAGATTTCTAGCAATGATAAATCGTCGTGAATCCTTCCTGAAGTGTAGGGGTGTAAGCCCATATTAATAGGATAATAATAACGTTGGAAGGGGTGCTAATAGCCACCCGAGATTAGGGAAAACTGTATTTCGGATTTGCCTCTGCATCTGCGTATGGAGCAGCCGGTGTACATGACTCCATATATCCATGTCCACACAAAACATGTGTGTGGAATGACTATTAGAGGTGATGAGGATTATAAGGGTGCTTAAAATCCTGGACCCGAGGCATTACATTTTCCCTTATAGCTATAAACGGCGCCTGTATAGGAGCCGCTGACCTGCGCCCTGCCAGAGGCACACGGTCCCCATGTCCAGAAGCAGAGCGCCGCTGGAAGAGGCACTATTAGGAAGCTGTCCATTTTAATTAAAAAAAAAAAAATCGAGGGGGTAGGGATATGGTCAAAGGAGAGTGGAGGTTTAATGCTGAAGGTGAGATTTATTTTTTAATTTTTAAATCCATCAATGTGGCAAGAACCCCTCAACCAGTGCAAAAACCTTCCCTGCTTGAAAAAGCAGATTCATTCTCCAGGCTCCAGCCAAGGTGAGGGTTGAGGACTGCTTGGTAAGACCGTTACAGCCTCTGGGCTAAGATCTTGCAAAGGCTACCGTGAATAAATGTGACCCAGGTGAGTACTCCCCACCGACTCTCAAACTCTCCTCTCCTTTCCGCGGGATAAACCCAAAGTAACTTTACTTTATCCCTTTCGCATTGAGTATCGTGGAGTAGGATCATTGCTTCTTTCCAGTGTGCATCTCACACAAAAGAGGGTTCTGCCAAACTGGGAGGGGGGAGGTGGAGTGGAGTGGGGGGGTGTTCCTGCTTTTTCCAACTTTTCAAATTTCTATTTCTTATTTATTTATTTTTGCTTAACTTCCTTAAGAGTTGGGAGGTTATGAATGAAAAGACCCTGTGTCATCAGACAAGAAATACGAGCTGGCTGCTTGCGTTGTCATATTTCTCGGCTTTATTGCCTTTCAGAAATGATTTTTTAAAAATCAGCCTATTTCACAACAGATTTGGAGGGACTCTACGAACGTTATGAGAGCCGGCAAAAGGAAAAGACTGATTTAAGCGTGTAGTGGAGATTAAACTCGCTTGGCTAATGGAAATGTGTTTATACAACTGATGGATAAACAGCCGTGTTGGTAGAAGGGTGCTGAATAAGTATAGATGAAATTATTGAACGTTAATTGAAGAAAAACACCTGTTCTCCGTTTGCTAGATAAATTGGCCATGTCTTACCTGTAATAAATATATTATTGGAAAAAAAATCTGGTGCACCTCCTATAAATAATGATGAACTATGTCAGCGTGTGAGTATATAATTTTCTGGAGTATATAAATTCAAACCAAGAAGACTCTTAGGAGTGTGGCTGTGAGGCAGAATCCAAGGGTTTTTAGATCCCTAGTGGATGGAAACCTCACAAGAAGATCTGCAAAAGCCATTTGCTTTAGCTCCTCTGGAGGTTTCCGTTTCTTCAGTAGTTTATTTTTTTAAATCATATCCCCATAGCTCATCTCTTTGCAGGCTTTTCTGAAAGGGGCTTAAGGCTAGCTTCTTCTCAAATCTGCCCACTTGGAGAGACCAAGTCGTGTGATGCTGTGTGCTTCGCTTGACATTGCATAGACTTTTATATTTTAAAGCCCAAAATAGTGCCAACCAGAAATCGCACGAAAAACTCGTTCGTTTGAGGGGAAAAAAAAAGAAGAAAACAAAAGGGAGAAAGAAAAGTCAAGGAGAAAGAGACCTCAGAGCAGAACGTAACAGTTGTGGGGTTGAATGTTTGGGATAAAGGAGACAGGATGTGCAAGCTTTATTCGGCTCAACATACTGGCAGGATTAATTTTAGATATGCGATTGTGTGACTTTGTTAAGGGAAGTGGAACTGGGATACTTATAAAAAATGGAAATAAAAAAAACTCTGAAGTGGAAACTTTTCCTGCTTTCAGAGACAGCACCAAGGGTTTTAAGTGTGTTTGGCTGTGAGGAATTATTTTGAATATTCTTAGCTCGTCTTAGATTGCCATGGAAAGCCAGAGGTTTCTGAACTTAGTTATTGTTTGTAAATAATCTTTATTGTTTGCAGAGAGAAGAAGAAATAATTTACAAATAGCACTTCCCTTTTAAATACATGGTTACCAAAATATATATTGCACCACCAGCTTCTGGGGCTTGGTATTTCTGTGATGAAAATAACCAAAAATAAAATAATTCAAAAATATGCTGATTTTAGGTCTGTGCTATTGTCGTCTTTTACTGACTTACGATCACTGGGGAGGGGAAGGGGAAAAGGAATAAAAATAAAGGTATACCATCATTTTCTTCCCGAAAAAAAAATGCTTAAGGATAGTTACTATTGATTAGAACTGGCACCTTCTTCCAGATGATTTCGCCTCCTTATCACTGATATGGGGAAGGTGGAGGCGTCTGAGGGCGCAAAGCTCTCCCCTTCATTGCTGACACCGCGGGTTTCTAGCAAATCTCTGCACCAAGAGGCAAACATGGCGCCTTGGTATAGCAGGAATTACTTAAAACATACTCATGGGGTCCTTCAAATTAGGTTTAGAAGCAGATAAGGGTAAGAAAGAGAGGATAAAAGCTGGGAGTGAACTTCATGGCTATGGAGAGTCTGGAGACCAGATTCTAAGATAACGCAGCCTTCAAAGGGCTCAGCATTTATTTTAAGCTATGTAAAACACTCTGAAATAATAACAGCGATAATAATAATAGTGAGAGTAACAACAACAACAGGCGAATAAGTTATTTGTGAAAAGCCAGGAAACAGAAGCACAAACTCAGCAGAAAGCAAACATCTATGTATGAATGAAACATTTACGAAGCTCTAAGAGGTTATGAAAGAACCTTCAGTCACGAATCCTCCAAATGCACGGGAGCGGGGGAAAAAAAAGCACCCCCCCCCAAAAAAAAAAAAAAAAAAAAAAAAACTCCTTAAGAGTAAAACCTTTAAAAAAGTGAAACCGGTTTCTGTAGCCTGAAAGCAGAAGGATCTACCTTTGCCATTTCCTGTGCTAGCTCTCAGTTTGAATGATGCCGTCTGTTAAAAATCCGTAAGTGGGGCAGAGGGGAGGGAGGGGGGCGCGCGGAATTCCTTGTCTGAAGAGAAGCAAAAACAAGTTACACATGTGGGCAATTTTCCAAGCACCGAAAGTATACACTGCCTAAAAAAACACACAATTCCAAATGAGGTTTGTAATCTCAGCAGTTAATAAAGCATTTAGATCCCCTGTAAAGTAAAAGCGTATGTGCTTTTGAAAAGGGAAGCCGGCGGAGGGAAAGTTGAAATAAAGTTTGATTGTTGTTAGGAACCCACATTCTGGCTACTAGACTAATTCCCCCCTGGTCTCCTTCGTTGAGATAATATTAAACTTCCATGAAATAGCTAGGCGCCTGGCTCGCTCCTCCTTCTGCACCTTTATGTCCCGCGAGTGGCTGTGACTCGGTCACCACCTCTGCTTCCCTGTCCCGATCCCGAAATCCGCTTTGGGGTCACCACGATATAACTCGAGCTGCCCCCCTCTCCCCTCCAAATCGTTCAAATCGGATTAGTATGGCAGGAAAGGAAGTAACAAGCCATGATGGTGAGAAATTTGGCGCTCGCACTGCAGACAGGGGGGAAAGAGTGGGAAAATAAAAGCGTAGGCACGAGGAGTTATGATCGAATAGTTTCAATTAAAT